>NC_081414.1:430337914-430650164 GCF_030272615.1 Cryptomeria japonica
GATGAGGACCAAGTTGTGATAAGTTGTCCAATGCAGTTAGGCATTGCCTAGTCAACATTGAGCTAAGAGAGAACAAAGTTCCAAACCTCTGAGGCATAAGGGCGGTGCATAAGTAAATGTTGAACATCCTTTGAGTTATTACAACATAGGGATCATCTATTAACTAAATAGAACCCTCTTCTAATGAGGATATCAACAGTTAATATTTTGTTATGTGCTATCAACCACTAAAAATAGTTAATTTTAGAAATAAAATTAGGGATCTAGACCTATCTCTAGTCCATTGACATATCATCGTGATGCTCCATCAAGGTGTAGGTAGACTTAACTGAGAACTTCCGTAGACTTAACCAAGAACTTCCCTGACGAAGATAACTTCCAAACCCATTCATCCTCTAAATTTCAATCAATGAAATCACACCCTTCTAGCTGCTCCATTAGGATAACAATGCCATGATCCCATCTATTCAAGTTCTTGTTTCCTTGAGTATCATCATCTGCCAGTTGCTCCTTAAAATTCCTCCATCTAAGATTATCCCCCTGCCAATCTATATAGTTATTCATAAACCTGCCATTTTTATTGATGAGGTATTTTTTGGCGGATCTTAAACAAGTGATGGAAGTTAAGGACCCCTCAATGGCCTAGGAATCATCCCCAAACAAATTTTTCTTACCATTTCCCACTAATTTTCTCCCCCCTTTCTTGAGAACCGATCTATTTTTTAGAAGATTATTCCAGACCATTGATCCTTGGGGGAGGTTAGATTCCCAGAGAAACTGATTTGTGGATTCATTGTGAAGATACTTTGCTTTCACTATATCAATCCAATCCTTATAATTTTGAATGATTTACCACCCAATCTTAGCTAGAAGAGCTTTGTTCAATAAATTTAACTTCCTTATCCCAAGACCACATTGTCTTTTAGGAGCATAAACTCTATCCCATCCCACTAGAGTTGTCCTTGATTTTTCTTAAATCCAGTCCAAAGGAATTTCCTCTGGATCTACTCAATTTTATTAGCTAAGAACTCAATTTTATTTCCTCTAAATTCTACTAGTTGTTATGAGCTTGCTTGGTACATGTTTGTGCAACATATTGTTATATCATGGTATTAAAGATATTCAGTATGCAATTAATTCATCATCTTTAAAATAGAATATCAAGGAGGATAAATAGGATAGTTAGTGTACATATTGATTTCTAAAGGGGAAAATGAATTGCTTTTACATATAGGCTATATGCAAGTTGGTGAATCTTTTCTTTGATATTTCTCATTGCCTTTAATTTTCCGTACCAAGGGGCTTGACCTAAGAGAACCTATTTAACTTTTGATAGTTAATAATGATGCCATGAAGCTTAAGAATGATTCAAAAGTTTTCTATGCTATTTTAAATTATAAGAAAGTCTACACAACAAAATAATTTTAGTTTTTATTTTCGATAGTGGTGATTTTATTCAATACACCTTCAACATGTTTGGTTCTAAAGCTAAGCACCCCTAGCCATAACATTTATTTGAATTCATTTATCTTTCTTAACTTCAACTAATATAAATTGATTTATGCTTAATTACATTTATTTAATTAATCTAGATTTTTGAATCATTTATTTTATTTAGATAAAATAATATTAAGATATAGATGTGTATGAGGGAAAATTAGCATGTTAATTAGACTAAATAAGGCAACCACTAAACCTTGAATCTAATCACAAAGTCCAATTGTAACACAATGAAGGAATTCTTAAGATAAGTCAACAAAATGAAATAATCATGAAACAATCAAACTCATGTTGATGCTCAAGTACTTGGCCTCCATTGTCCTTCTTTTCCTTGTGTTGGATGATGGCTCTCAAAGTCACACTTATGAAAAACTCACAGGGGCTTCACTTAGTGAACCTGGGTTATATCACCTGCATTCATGGCATACTAAAGAATCCCCCTATTTTCAAAAAATATTGCCCTAAACTCCTGTTTTTCCACCCCCTCCCAATACACAACCTAAATTAAAAGCCCCCCTATTTGCACAAAATATTGCTTTTTTCATAGCTTGAATTAAAACCCCCCTATTTTCACTGATGGGCAATATATTGCACCCACATTTTTGGGATATTAAACCCCCAAATATGAACACACATGATATGATATTGCCTATTTAGTGAAGCCCTCGTGGAAAAAAATGCAAAATAGATGCACAAAAATATGAAGATAGCACAACTGTTGAAAATGGAGGATTGATGTTGAATTTATAGATTTTGAAAAATTCGATTCGACATTTAAGATTGATTTGAGAATAGAGTTGATCAATGGCTAATATTTCATGAGACAAGGTGATTGGAGATAATCAATTAATGCGATTGAATCCGATGGAGGAAATAACTCATCTGATTGACTAGTTAAGAGATTTGATTGAGAGTGGAACTGGATTGATTGGCTAGTTAGAAAAAAGGTGATTTCGAAAAGAGGGAGAGTGACTAAATAGTTAGGAAAAGTGATTACTGAGTCACTAGTTAGAACTGAGTGCTAGTGGTAGTTAGGACTTTCCACATGTGATGTAGGAAATTTGAAATGAATGTCATTTGGAGGAAATTTGGGTTTTCAAAAACATGAAATTGAATTTGGAATGAGAGGGAAATGAAGTTGATTTGAATTGAGAGGGAAATGAAGTTGATTTGAAATGAGATTAAATAAATCTAAAAATTCATTTAATGAAGAGGACATTGTTAGCTATTAAATAATTTTAAAAAATTATTCAATCATGAGAAGATAGAAATTGAATTTAATTGAACAATAAAGATCATTTAATAAAAGTGGATACTCAAAATTAATTAAATAATAGTTATTTAATTATTATTAGAAAGATTGTTTAATTGGTTAAGAAATTAGAGGGAAATTTTAAATTATGAATTTGAAATATTTGTTTGGAAGAACAAAGTTATATTAATTAAATGATTAAAATTATTTCATTAAGAATGAGGAACAATTAGTAAAATTGGGCTATGCATGCATGGCACAATTTTAGGTGTCTATAATAGATAATATATTTATTAAAATTCAATTATTATAGAAAAGCTTTAAAAATATAATTAGTTTAGAATTATTTTATTTATATTATTTATTTACTTTCAATATTTACATAGATGTGTTATATATTCTAACAATGCATGGTATGTATATTAGGATTTAGCTACATAGTTTTGGAGTCAAACTCATTGACCCATGTTGTATGAGTAGTGGTTCACATGAACCCATTTGTCACAAGAATGAATGGTCCACTTGATACACATTATATCTATGTGATGCTCATAAGGGTGAAGCATTAGGTCTTCCTAGGAGGTCACTCAACCCAATACTATTCTGACTCACACACACTTAACAAGCTAAATAGGCTTGGTCTTGGGGAAAAATCCATGATTAAGCATGCTTGAGTCAAAGTAGTACTAGAATGGGTGATCTATTGGGAAATCCTAGAGCTCTACCTCTGTGAGCATCACCTAGATACAATGAGTGTCAAGTGGAGCATTCATTCTCATGAGAGATGGGTTTGTGCGAACCACTATTCATTAAATATGGAGCAACAAGTTTGACTCAAAACTATCGAATCCTAATACAAATATTATAATTTAACACATAGGAAATACCTCCTACTTATTATAAGAATAACAAACTAGCAATCTCACTTTGGTGTGCAATGGGTTTGCCAAAGAGGTGTAAGGCCAATTAAAGAAAATTTTGGTCTATTTTGCATACATTTATTTAGTGCGCAAGTTCAATTGGTAGGCCATTTAAAAATTGACGTTGTTTGTGCAACCAAGGTCTCAATCAAGAAGTGGTAGCTTAAAATGAACTATGCATCTAGTTATGGGGATCCAAACATGACTTTAAAAAGTCTTTGAATTGGGAAGATAACTAAATTTCATTACGAATAGGATCATGTTATGTTTGCAATAGGTGGAGAGGGAGGGAGAGGAAAGGACACACACACACACACACACACACACACAGAGATATATATATATATATATATATATATATATATATATATATATATAGAGAGAGAGAGAGAGAGAGAGAGAGAGAGAGAGAGAGAGAGAGAGAGAGAGAGAGAGAGAGAGAGAGAGAGAGAGAGAGAGAGAGAGAGAGAGAGAGAGAGGTTAAATGTATTATATAAATTAAAAGAAAAACTCAAAATATAACTGTTCTACAATAAATTAAAATTTTAATAAGATAAATAATTATAAATTAAGTTAACTCTAATAACATTCGATTATTATTTGTAATTGTAGACACCTAAAAATGGTCAACGCTTGCGGAATCATACTTTAACAATTGTGCATTCCCTCATTTTAGGTTTTTGTGTCGCATTAACATTTCTCCTATGTCACACACTTGATCTTTATCATTTGCTAGCATCGAGTCATTCTTTTGTATTCTTCATTCATCTCGCCTTCGAATTTGGTCTTGTCGACAACAATATTCAATCATGATTTTGGTCGATCTTTGTCAATCTTGTCATATTGCGATCGATTCGTCATCGATCCTTGTCCTTTTCAATCATGTCAATTTGGTCAATTTGTCATTGATTTTTGTCAACCAATCTCAATGAAATCATTTATCAACACTGTTCATTTATCAATTCAAAATCATGATCAAATCAAATCGACCTTAATTATCTCTTATCAAGACCTAATTGTCATCCTTGCATTTTCTAATTCACCTTCCAAGGTTTTGTGATTTAATCATTTAACCTTGTTTGTCATTTCTTCCTCTAGGATTAATAAATTATTTATTTATCCTAAGTCTTCTTTTCACAATTAAATGTTTATTTAATTGGCTAATTATTCCTCTTTGTGAATTAATTGATAAATGAGAAATTATTAATTAATTCACTAAGTTCCTATTTTCCTCATTTCTAATTTTTCTAATTTTCATTAATTTTCCTAATTTCCTAAATTCTAATTCCTAATTTCCACCTTTTTTCTAATTTTCCAATTCAAATTCCACCTAATTAACTTGTCTTTAGTTCTCCCTATTTTTGTGCTTCATGTGTCATACTCTTGACATAGCAATTTGTCATAGAGTCTTGTCTTGACATAGCAATTTGTCATAGAGTCTTGTCTTGACATAGCAATTTGACATAGAACTTGTCTTGACATGGAAATTTGTCATAAAATCTGTCATAAAATTGTCACAAGCCTCTTTGCATAGCAACATGTCATAACTTTGCTATTCTTGATTGGAATTTCTATTCGAATCTATTTCATGCTAATTTGTCCATCTCTCCAATTTCTCTATAAATTGGATGAATTTCTTCACTCAAAGCCCCTTCGAATCCCTTGAATCTTGAATCTTAATTCCTATCAGACTATTGAACTTACGCTTCTAGTACTCTTGAGCTTTTCATCAATTTTGCTTTCAATTGTGTGAGCACTTGTAGGTGAGATCCACAAACCTATTGAAGAGGAAAGAACAACAATGGAGCCGCATGGAAGGAGTATTCAATCTTACATCTGGTTTGCATAATGTTTTCTTTTGAATGCTTCGTTTTCATACCTCTATTGAATGTGCTTTAGAATTAGGTTCATTTCAATGAGTATTCTCATGATATTGCTTTGATTGTCTTGTGTTTTGATTGATATATCTTGTTTTGATGATTCCTAATTTCTACGCTACAGTAATTTTGTAAAAAATGCATAAATAATTAAAAATAAATTTCAAACTTAAATTTGAAATTAAAACTAAAATAGAAAAAACTAAATGCAAAGTCAAAATAAATGAAAATCTAAATATTAATAAAATAATAATTTAAAAAAATTTATAATAAATAATAAATATTTTAAATTAAAAAATAATTAAATTAAAAAAAAAACTATTTTTTTAATATATTAGAACTAAAATATTACTAAAACATGTACCTAAAATATAATTAATATTATTAACATTATTTGGATCACAATCCAGATTATAACCTTAAGATTTATCATATCTTAAATGATGCATATTGTACTGTCTCTAATAACTTAACTATAATTATGATTTTTCATTTAAAATTGGTTTTGTGTGCACCTTGGGCTAGAATTAGACCATAATTAAGTATTATAAGGGTTATGGTTAGGATTATTATAAATTTGACACTAATAATATATATTTTAATTGCTTTTAAGTGCAATTCTATTTCTATGTGGGATTAAGTATTATTGGATCTAAAATTATTAATCAAATCACCACAATATTTTTTAAGCTTACAATTAACTTAAAATTTTTAATAAATTGTAATTTATAAATTTCATAAATATTTATTATCTAATACAAATAAATTAACAGTGACTAATGATAATTTTAAAATAAGTTAAACACTAAAATCTAGATTTAAAACTAACTTTCAGATTTAAAACTAACTTTCAATTCTAATTTATAAAAAAATAGAAATGATTCTATTTATGAATATAAATGAAAGAACCATGAAATAAAAATGTTTTAATTAAAATAATATTAATTTTTTAAATTTAAAAAAATCCAAAAAAACATATATTTATTCTTCATAAAATAAGTCAAGCAACAATATATAGAAATTGTTGCTTATAATTAAAAAGCAATTCAATATTATTCACATATTTTTTTCGGTGGAATCTTTAGAATTCTTATTGGATCATACTTCTTTTAATATTAATTTTTATCACTTTATATACATTTTAAAATATATTTATTTAACCACCTACTTTTCGGCAGAAGCTAAACTGGCTCCTTCCTGACTATTACCTATATCATATTTCTCATTCTCAAGACCAATTTTAATTTTCCAAATTAATTTAAAATACAAGACCAGCCCACTGTCCAGTTGATGACCCGCTGAATTTTCCAATCCACATGCACGGCATCTGCAATAAATTCTCCATTCCATTCACTAAAACTTATGAGCAGCTACAAGAAGCCTTCTCCAGATTGATCTGTCGCTGGATCAATCTCCTGTGGCAGGTAAAGCCAATTGCTATGTTGAATTTGCTTGGGTTAATTGTTTTTTATTATATTTTTGAATTTAATCAACGGAATCCATGGTGGATTCTGTTATGTGGGTGGCTTACAAAAAGTGTTTAAAATGATATTGAAGCAGGGGCAATGGAGGCGTGGATAAGTTCTGTAAGTTGCTCAGCTCCTCAGAGGTCGGTGGGGGCGGATTTCCCTATATTAGAGGCTCTGGGATGGGCGGTGCTCGCTCCATGTCCTCAACGGACACTCTTCGCCATGATTGATATTGCTTTTATGTTATCGTTTCTTGTATTCTCTGTTCAGAAGCTGTTCTCTAGACTGCTGTCAATACAAAACTCTGTTCCTTCTAAAACTAATCAGCGTCTCCAAACTGGCCTGAAATTCAAGGCCACTTTGGCAATCTTAGGAATCGAAAGTTTGGTGCATATTGGGCTATGCATATGGAGATTTAGAAGGGGCCTTGGAACGAAATGGGCTACTTATGAGGCAATCTATACAGTATTACAAACACTTTCATGGATTATATTTGCAGCAATAGTTGGTCATGAAAAGAAATTCAGGGCTACTGTCCATCCGAAGTCTCTCCGTCTGTGGTGGGTCATCTGTTTCATTCTGAATGTGATGTTTTTGGTTTCTGCAATATTCAGATTCATGTCTGGAATCTACAGTGCAGATATCAGTATTCGTGAGGATGATCTTTTTTCATTGATAGTGTTCCCTGCTAATGGTTTTCTTCTAGTAATAGCCATTACAAAGGCTACAGGCATCACTATTGTTGAGGAAAGAGAAGGAAAAAAATTAGAGGAACCGCTTCTTGTAGAAGAAACAGTTGGGGATGGTAGTACTTCGAGTCGTGGCAATGAAGAGGACTCTGTAACTCCTTATGCTACAGCAGGAATTTTATCAAGAGCAACATGGGCATGGCTGAATCCAGTACTAAACAAAGGATACAAAAGTGCTTTGAAATTAACAGATGTTCCTGCACTAGCACCCTCTGATAGTGCAGAAAAAATGTACGAGCTGTTTAGATCAAATTGGCCAAATGATAAAGTCAGTCACCCTGTTTGCCGAACGTTGCTCCGCTGTTTTTGGCCGAACCTTGCACTGACCGCATCCCTGGTCATTGCAAAACTGTGTGTAATGTATATAGGCCCAATTTTAATACAAAAATTTGTCGATTTTACTTCTGGAAAGCAAATTTTTGCTTATGAGGGCTATGTGCTTGTATTGATCCTACTACTGGCAAAATCGATAGAGGTTCTGTGTTCACATCAGTATAACTTTCAATGCCAGAAGCTAGGAATGCTTATAAGGTCTACTCTAATTACTACTCTATACAGAAAGGGGTTGAGATTGTCAAGTTCTGCTAGGCAAGCTCATGGTGTAGGACAGATTGTGAATTACATGGCTGTAGATGCTCAACAGCTTTCAGATATGATGTTGCAGCTTCATTACATTTGGATGATGCCTCTCCAGGTAGGTGTGGCTTTAGCATTGCTGTTTGGGGTTTTGGGCATTTCTATGTTGTCTGGCTTTTTCTGCATGATTGTCATAATGGGCATTGTAGCATGGGGATCCAAAAGGAACAGAAGATTTCAGTTCCAGTTGATGAAAATGCGTGACCTCCGAATGAAGGCAACCAATGAAATGCTAAATTATATGAGGGTGATTAAGCTTCAGGCTTGGGAAGAACATTTTCGGAACCGTGTAGAGTCTCTTCGGGATTCTGAGTATGAATGGCTCTCCAAGTTTATGTATTCTGTTACTATGAACGTAATTGTTCTATGGAGCACACCTTCCTTTGTATCAGCAGTCACATTTGCTGCGTGTGTACTAGTAGGAGTGAATCTTACACCAGGAACAGTGTTTACAGCAACATCCATTTTCAAAATTCTGCAGGAACCAATTAGGAATTTTCCTCAGGCTCTAATATCTCTATCACAAGCCATGGTATCCTTGGAAAGGCTAGATAGATACATGACCTGCAAGGAGCTTGATACTGAGGCAGTTGAAAGAATGCCAACTGGTGAAAAGCTTGCCGTTGTTGTTGAAAATGGTAGTTTTGGTTGGGATGAAGAGGAATCTAAGCCTACTCTCCAGAATATCAATATAGAGATTGAGCATGGATCTTTGGTGGCTATTGTTGGCACTGTTGGATGTGGGAAATCCTCTTTATTGTCATCTGTTCTTGGGGAGATGCCAAAAATCTCTGGGAAGGTATGATAATCATGTTCACTTTTGATTCTTTCTGCTTGTTCCTCTTCAGTAGGTATAATAATCATTTTCACAGCTTGAATTACAACAGGCACAAATAGGGAGGATTTGACATTATAAAATAGAAAACGTAGCTAGTTAAACATGGAAAACTAGGAAATGTATAACTGGTTATGATGTCTTACATACCTAGATGGCATCAAGTTGTTGTTAATGATGTCTCACACACCTAATTAGTGTTGAAAATAGGCTGAAAGTAATCTTATCACAGGTTGATTTTCACTCTTTAGTTTATTCTTTCTGCTTGTTTGTAATTACAGGTCAAGGTAAGTGGTACCACAGGGTATGTGCCGCAAACGTCATGGATACAAAATGGGACTATAGAAGAAAACATTTTATTTAGACTGCCCATGGACATTTCCAAGTACAATAATGTCATTCGGGTGTGTGCATTGGAAAAGGATTTAGAAATGATGGAGTTTGGAGACCAGACTGAAATTGGAGAGCGAGGGATTAATCTTAGTGGTGGGCAGAAACAACGGATTCAGCTGGCAAGAGCTGTCTATCAGGACACAGATATTTATCTTCTGGACGACGTTTTCAGTGCTGTGGATGCTCACACTGGCTCTGAAATTTACAAGGTACAAGAGTTCTATTTTCATTGATGTCTGTTTATTCATACTGCACATTGATTTGCTATATTGAAATATTTATCTGAAGAGCAGTTTGCTCTCGCATTTCTTGCTGATCAGGGCTTCCAATTTGACAATGTTATTATCTGTATATTGGAGCTTTAATTATTCTAGTTATTCATCTTGCAGGAATGTGTGAGGGGTGCTCTCGGTCAAAAGACAATTTTACTAGTTACTCACCAAGTAGACTTCTTGCATGCAGCAGACCTTATTTTGGTACATATGAACAATATCTTGTGATTTATTCGAGCATCAAATATATAAGGGTTCCTCTGATTTTCCAGTGACATTATAATTATAGTTTGATATAAAGATGCAAATCAGATATTACCAAAAAATTCCTTCTCCAATTTCGAAATGTAATGATAATGAAGTTTTCCCAAAAGCAATAGCACCACTATCTATCATTTTAGAATGACTGACGGTCTGATACTTATGGAGCACAAAATCAAAGATCATAGACATAATGATATGACGAGTTCTTTAGAAATAAATTAATAATTTTCAACATTGTATCCTAACAGGTAATGAGGGATGGCATGATAGTGCAATCAGGAAAGTATAACGAGCTTATGGGTCTAGGGACAGATTTTGAAGCACTAGTTGCAGCACACGAGGATGCTATGGGATCAGTTGAAACAGGAAATGCATCTAGTGTTCATGCTAATGAAAAAGAGCCAGAAATGGTCCCAGAGGAACAAGTGGATCAGATCAAAAGTAAACCTGATACTGCTGCTCAAGCACAACCTTACGAATCAGCACCGAAGGCCAGTAAAGGAACATCAAAGATTGTAGAAGATGAACAAAGAGAGACAGGGCACGTGAGTTGGAAAGTTTATTGGTTGTACGTAACCAAAGTATATGGTTGGTCCATTATTTTAATGCTGTTTATAGTTCAAGTAGTATGGCAGGCTGTTCAAGTAGGAAGCGACTATTGGTTGGCATTTGAAACATCAGATACAAACGGGAAAGGTTATAATCCAAAACTCTTCATAGAAGTATTTGTCATACTTTCGGCTGGAGCATGGATTTGTATACTTTTACGCTCCATGTTGGTTGCAACATTTGGACTCAAAACCTCTCAGATATTTTATAAACAAATGCTCTACAGCATCTTTCGTGCTCCTATGTCATTTTTTGATACGACTCCATCAGGCAGAATTCTGAGCAGGGTAAACTATTTTCATTCCTTGATGTTCTTACTGCATAAGTACTATTTAACAATTAAAATCTGAGAGAAGCTTTCTTTTTGGTTCTGTGGTTACAGTCATCTACAGATCAAACGTCACTTGATATTTTTCTTCCATTCTTTATGGGAGGATGTGTTTCAACATATTTCACAGGCATTGCCATCATTGCTGTTACATGCCAAGTTGCCTGGCCAACTATTTTTGTGATAGCGCCACTAGCTTGGGTGAATGTTTGGTATCAGGTGAGAACCGTCCTTTGGGTCTAAATTTTACCCTCCATTTATAGTGGCTTCTATTTCGTAACTAGATTACACTTTACGGTTGCATTATACATTTGCTACATAACATCCATATAACAGCTACAAACCAAGTTTAGCATGCTAGAATAAAAAGAGTAAGAGGCTAATGCTCGGATTTTTTTCCTGGAAATGGTTGTCGGTTGAAAATAAATGTTTTGGTCGATGTTCACTACTGGATAAGAGTATGTGATCTAAATTTGTTTTTCACACTAATACGTGACATTTCTAAAAATCAAAGCTTTTGATAACATTTCTTTAAATACCTCAAAGTGAAACTTTAAGCATAATAAGTACTGGCCAAGATTTGTGCAAATAACAGGGCATAATACAGTTCCTTAACATTTTTCTAACAATGTAGACTGAAGAAATAAAATCAGACTGAAGCGTTTATAAAAGCTGCTTAATTCTAAAAACCCTATGCTACAAGACTATGCATCCTCTTTGAAATGGTAATTAAGTGTTGGAATATAAATTCTATTTCATTAAAAACTCTAAACATCTGTTACATAGAGACACAACTGTCTTGTAGAGTTACGTCTGTCTACATATTTTGTCTATTTAAAGGATCTTTGGATCTCTAAATTATGTAGGGCAAATCTATTTAAAGCTCTCCAATTTCAACAATTGGTATCAAAGCAAGGTTGCAACATTGATTACAAGAATCATTGCTCGATATAAAAGGTCATGAGAATTCCTTTCCTACAATATACTTCGTATTAAACCAAGTGGCATTAATCAAAGCTTCTAATTGAGGGAAATGGATTTGTGATTTGTAATAATGAGAAGGCTTTGGTATAAATAAAATATTAAAGCAAAGAAGAGCTTGTGCAAATATTTTTATGAAGTCTTTGCCTTAATATAATATAGAACCAAAAATAACTTCTATTGGGCTAGCAAATTCTTTTGGAGAAGTTTTGCAGAATGACAAATATTAGATTGATTGCCATCTCCGTTAAATTTACCAATGCTCAAAACTATGGAGAATGACAACATTAGATTTTTTCTTGTTAAACTTCACCACCGTCGTCAAAGGAATCACGGCAAGACATCCCATAGATGCTCATCTATTGGAAGAATTTGACGAGAAATAACACCAAGCACTGGCCTTGATAAACTGTCTATCTATGGTACATTGATAGAGAATGTGTGGAATGCAACCACACCAAAGGAATCTTGGGATGCAATCAACATAATCTTTGAGCATAAGAATGATGTGAGAGCACACATGCTCTGAACTCGATTATACAATTCAAGAATGGATGGATCGATAATTAAGCATCTCTTGAAGCTCAAGGGTATTTTAAATTATCTCATTAACATAGCTAAGATTATTGTTGATAAAGTTCTCATCTCCACAACTCTTAATAGTTTCCCAAAGTCATTTGAGAATTTCAAGACTACATTGACAAAAATGTTTGATATAGAATTTTAACTTCTTGTGTTTATATTCTGAAATTTACTAAAGTGGTAATTACTTTTTACTACTTGGATTTCTTTTCTGAAATAAATGTACTTCTCTTTAGTTACAATTTTATGAGAATGCTTGTTTCTGATATATTCTACGACATATCAATTCAAAATCAGACCCAATCTTTTCTAGTAATAGATGAAGATGATAATTGATATTTTTAAGTTTTTAACTCAAGAACAGAACAGGCAACATGCTAACATATTTTTCAAGGAGATTTCTTTTCTCTTCTTTTAGCACGTGACTCCCTTCCAAACCCATTGTGTCTAAGGTGTGCTCTTCTCTGTCTCAGAAAGACTTATTTTTCAGTTATATTTTTAAGATATGGGAACTAAGGTGCAGCTTATTGATGAATATTATTAAACCATAGTTATTTATGTTTCAGAAGTTTGAGGGTTGGTATCAGTTAATTTGACCAGGCTCACACAGAGATCCTGCCAAAAATTATGGTTAAAATCATAGAGTTCCCAAGAGTTTTTTAAAAGTAAACTATAGATCACATTCCTTCTGAAGATTGTATTCCCTATTTCTTATCTATAGAAACTACAGTGTATGGTGGATAAAGAATCTATGAGGCACTGATGCCCTTACTTGTAGTTGTCTCATTCTTCTTCTAAAAATGTGAAATGCTTAACTAGTGATTTCATTGCTATAAACATTGTCAATGCTTTGAGGAGTTCAGTTCTTCAATCTATAGACATCTGTTCATATCTTTGAAGAATCCTTCAAATCTTCTTCCTTCCCATGAGAAATGAAGGAGGCCATTTGATGAAGGAGGCCATTTGATGTAGGAGCATCTCAGGGATGGTGCAATCTTGCATGACTCAAAAAGAATTAGGTGCTTTTAGGCACATGGAGGTGGAATTATGTTTGTCCCCTTTAGTCAAAGGCTGCATTGAGCACAAATGAAGGATTTTGAGGATGCTGTAATGAGGAAGGCAGGGTAGATTTAAGCAATGGCAGACTGTATAAATGCAGCTAGGGATGGAAGTTGTTTAATGAAAATTTTCACTATTGCTGCAGAATATGTTCTGTAGCAGCCTATTCTGCTGTAGATTATGTTGCGTAGTAACAACACTGTTGTTAGAGTTGTTTCGGAGTGGTCTTGCAGCCCTGCAGAAGCTGTTCTGTAGCAACAACATAGTTGTTACAGAAAGTTGTTTTGCAACAGGCACAAATACCACTTTTAGCATTACAGTAGTTTCAACTGTAAGAAGTGGATGAAGGAGAGGCCTCTACCCAAGTCAAATATCATAAAGATGATTACAATGAGTAGTATGATTTCAAAATAAGTACAAAATGTCAAAATATTGTGAAGGGAGGCCTCTACCCAAACTCTTCATCACTAAAACTACTAGATTCCTCACGGTCAAGATCTGCCAAACTAACACCAACCAGCCTTGCATATGAAGTTGTAGCATCCTCATCAATCTATGATGGCTCCTTTGGCTCTACATTCCATCCTATTGTTGGACTCTCTTTGTACACAAGTGTCTTGTGGTCAATGAGACACAAAGCACTATGTACAGACACAAGCTTCTTTGCTCTCCTAGAGGTAAGTCTGTTCCTCTTAAGAGAGTGGATGAAGCTATAGGTATACTAGTTTCTCTCAGTAGCTAATGAACTAGAAACCTGAGATAGCAAATAAATGCCTAGAGTGGTAATCAAAGATTTTTGTCCATGATAAGTCCACCACAAAAGTGCATCCTCTCGTGCCATAGTTCCTATATCCATCGTAGCCGAGTCAGAGTAATCTCTAAGAGTGGCAAATTTGGTCCACTCAGTGCGAATTGTGACGACATTATTAGGATCATACATCTTATCAATGCACCTAAAGAACCTTGCCTTCACCTCATCATCCTAAATCGGTGTACCTCTACCAAGCCTAGTCTTGTATCACTTAGGATTCAATGCATAGGCAACCATATGCAAGGGAGTGTTGAGCTTGTGTCATGTCCCCTTTCTAGAGTGGACATCGGAGACGGAGGAGTTGGCCTATCATTGGAGTCTCGTAGGCTAGCAGAGGTTGATTGGGACTCATTCAGTGCATATAGTGATTGGATTTTGGCTTTACAGGCAGTTTGGAGCCAGTTTGGAGCAGTTCCTAGATTTTAGGGGGTATCCCTAAATTTTAGGAGGTCGTGACAGTTGCCAGTCGTGAGGTTATTCATGACCTTTTAGATGGTTTCAGTTTCAAAGAGATTGGGCTTGTTTCCTAAATTTTAGGAACATCCCTAGATTTTAGGGATGAGACTACCAGTGAATCCTTGATTTCCGACTTCAGTCACAGACAGGTGACAGGATGATTTTAGGGTTTGTAATGTCAGTTGGGCATTTTGTGGCTATTTGGGTTATATTTTTAATATTTCCTAAGTTAGCGTTTAATAATTAAATAAGGCTAAGTTGTTAGCCATTTTGGAGTAATAAGGGGATTTTTGGTCTCATCTGGATGCGCATCCTATTGTGTGATAGCTCGTTGGAAAGATCTTGAAATTCTTTAAATCTTTCTCTTTGGTCTCAGGGCAATTCAGTGAGCGGATTTCTGTCTATGGGGAAAAAGGTCATTTTCTAGTAACATGACCACTTTAAAATAAGAAATTATAACATTTCCACTAGACCACGCCACTTGGAGACAATTAGGGTTCGATTTGCAATTGAGAGGGGTTATAAGGGGATAGGAGCTTCATTCTATGATTATCTTTTACACATTTTACATCTTGGATTTGAGATTTGGCTCTGGAAGAGCTTTTCAGCATCTGGGACGCCAACCCCAATGCCTTGCCTGTTTGGGACGTAGCCCCCAATACAGTGGTTTGGATTTGTTTGCAGCTATTAGCATCTTGGAGATTGTACGGCATTCTTTCTGGAGGTTCAGCAATTCTGACAGAGTTCAGCGTGGGGTTTGGGGTTTCTAACCAGCTGGGTGTACTTGGCAGCCGTACGGCTGTACCTGGCAGCCACTTTCCTTCCCACGTGCAGCACTTGGAGGGCTGGAATCTTGCCACAACTTCATTCCTAGTTATGTTACTCTTTCAGCATCCAGGTTGGAATTATTCCTGATTGTAATCTTCCTGAAATTATTGGAAATCTTCATCTGGTCAAATATTTGATTTTATATTCAGAAATCTGCCTTGAATCGAATTTGTTTTGGCTGTATATGAACTTCATTTTCAGTACTTTGTTCATGTACTTGTACTTCATTATTTACTTGTTGAAAAATCATCAAAATACAAAAAGAATTCAACCCTTCTGCAACTTCTGTCTATTTCTGAAAGAAAATATTAATAAGCAGGAAAAATCAATTTAAATAAATAAAAATTACAGCAGATTGGTAAAAGAGATCCATCAGGGATCTTTCAGCTTGTCTCATCTGCGCCGAATGATTGGCCGAATGTGCTCATTGTAGAATGCTAAAGTGAGGTCCTTCACTCACACAACAACCCTCATCTAGTCAAGCATAGAATCGATGCACTCATACACCTCTCCAAGGGTAGGTGCATCCCCATCCCTATATTTGATGACTTGGAAGATTGGAGCAATGATGGAGACTATTTATTTTGCATCACTCCAAAACACATCACTCTTCACTATCTCCTTCACCCTCCTCCCTTGCTCTGTCTTGGACTCAGCCCATCGATTCCAATTTCTTGTCATAACCGTGAGTTGCAATGCTTCTTGCAACTCAATCATTCTCTCCAAGAGAATGAAATAGGATGCATATTTGGTCTCAACAAGTTTCAAGAATTCCTTCGAGAAGCTCGTGAAGAGTGCATGTGAAGTGTGGTGGTTGCAGATAAACATTTACTTTCTCTCACTTTGCTAACCACTTCTCTAATCCACTCAATTTACATCATGTCCTTGAGTGCATTGTTAATGGCTTCCACACAACATGGAGTTCACCTTAATATGTCTATGGGCTGCCTCAACAACTTTCCCTGCAGTTTTGCACACGTGTTGCATTTGTCACTACTTGTGGCCCAACCTCCTCAATAGCCTCCTTGAGGACCTCAAACTGAAAATCAACATCTTTGCAATGCCCTGTGCAATCAACTATCTAGAGAAAGTATGGGTCCTCTACACATGTAACTATGATGTTGATGAGTGGACAATGGCTAATATCCCGTCCACCCATCCTTAACTATGCTACATCCAGATTTCACCCAACATGCTTTCATTTTCTCCATCAAAACATTGATTCGGAATAGTTCTTATCCAAGATCATGGTCCTCAAATTGGTCTCACCTGGTGACACACATGATGGTCCTCCCCTCGCCACCATTGATATCATGTCCTTATAATAAGGAGATCGAGCTACATGAAATGGGATGCTATTGCAAAGAAGAACTTGCCAATGGCATCATCTATCTCATCCTTCAGCTGCACATTGAACAATTCAGCTATGGGATTACTTTGCAACTTGCATTTCCCCTTACCCTCTCGTGATTGGGCTACAACATTGTAAGTGGATAAAGGTCCCGACATCATTTCTTTTGTCTACAATGTATGACTAGAAGCATGTTGTTGGCTCTGTTGAAGTTGTGCCCTACCAAACAAAGTAGTAGGCATTGCAACTGCATTGTCATCAAGAACACCCCAAAGCTTGTTGATCTCAATTCTATATTTAATATTTGCAGGTTCTTCCAAAAAAGAACATGGATCCACACCTTTTCCTTGAATAAAAAGGAAGTGTTCATTAACTTTAGTAATGCTACCATACCGTTCTACACCACAAATGTTGCATTTCCATTAACTCTAGTAACCTGTCCCCGATGTGCTTGGTAATTTTGTTGTAAATTGTTTGAGAGGAGACTTATCATATTGTGCCAAGAATTTGAAGGGGCATTCTATACTAGCTTCTGCACTTGCCATGGAACTAGTTTGGGCTTTAGGATCAGCCCCATGGTCACCCCCCTCAGCTTCAGGTTCATATTCTGATTCATTTCCACTATGGGAATGAATTTCTATCTCATCCTCACTCATGTCATGAGAGCTCATTGTGACAGTGCATTTCACAAAATAAATTCATTAAGTGCCTATTTTTAGCCTAGCTTAACAAATTTGAAAAACAAAATTTAAAATGTGATGTTGAATCTTGAGGGCAAAATGAAGAATGACTCCAATGTTATGTTGAATCGAATGTATGAATATGCAGTTGCAGCTATTAATGAACAATGACTCCAATGTTACATTGAATTGAATGTATGAATATGCCTTTGCAGTCGTAAATTCAACGTAACATTGGAGTCATTCTTCATTTTGCCCTCAAAAATCAGCTTTAAATCAGATTTTGAAAATGAAACAAACAAAAAACAACACAAAAAATTGTAGATCAGAAAATGAAACAAACAAAAAACAACACAAAAAATTGTAGATCAGAAAATGAAACAAACAAAAAACAACAAAAAAACCCACCTTGTGCTTGAAAAAACTCTCTCCAAGTTGGTGTAGAATCCTCCTCCTCTTCTTCTTCTTGTTCCTTGTCACTCCTCTTGCATTCGCAGTCACTCAATCTATCTCTTTTCACTCCTTCAATCATTCTTTTCTCTCCTCTTCACTTAGCTGTTGAAAAAATCAGAAAACCAAATGTGAGAAAAAGAGAGGATTTGAGGGGTTTTTGTAAAGGATAGAGGGCATGAATGGGGTCCATGTCCAATTAGGGTTCAATTAGGGCACAAAAAAAAAAAAATGAATTTTTTTTTTAAATTTACTTTTCCTACACCCAGCAATGGGAGCCTTCCAGCCATCCCTGAGATGCTCGAGGGATGCCTAGGCGGCCTTGGGACATCCCCGGCATCTCCGGACATCCCAGTGGTGGTGGTGGGGTGGACGCCCAGTCCTCGTCCCCACGTCACGGAGATGTCCCTGTCCCGGAAACGCCCAGGTTGGGGGGAGAGGAATGCATCCGTGTTTCACTGGTTTATTCTACAATAACAATGTTTTCCTGTAGCATGTTTAACTTTGTTGTTTTTAACATTAAAAACTAAATTTATTGGATTTATTCTGTGTTGATTAGGTCTATGAAAGAAACTGGAACATGGATTCAAGAATAAGATGTCATTAATTTGACGTTGTCTTTGTCTGCTAACAGGGTTTCATGAATAAAACATTTCAAGAATAAGATGCCATTGATTTGACATTGTCTTTGTCTGCTAACAGGGTTTCATGAATAAAACATACCAAACTAGTTAGTGTCAGACTTGTTTTTTTGTTTTGAGCATTTTCTTTAGGTTGTAAAAAATACCAGTATTCCCTTTAGATATTTTTTTGACATTTATTGCCTGGGCTACAGAATCCCATGGCATAGATTAGACTTAGAATTAAATCAAAACTCTGCAGTTATACATTCTAGCATATTTGTTGAATATTTTCACTCAACTTGACACAAATGAGCACTTCTTTTTTCCATGTCCTATTTATTATGATATTCTAGATCGTCATTATTTCTTAATTTGGGGTTCATCTGGCTCACTCCCTTTAGTGTGATGGTTGAATCTGTTTAACTTCGGATATTAGGGACAATCTGTTAAAGATGGTAACATGTTAAAAAAAACGCACGACAATTAGTACTTGCCCTACTGCCTATTTTTATATTGTTTGGTAATAACATGGTAGGATGAAGCCTTGATCAGATGGTAGTGTTGAAGCCTTGATCTGTGAAGTTTTGTGTATATACTATATCCACATAAACTACGGATGGTTGCCTTAGTCTTCTTGACACAGTAGATGAAGTGAAGATCATAATTTCTTCAATGAAAGTATTTGTCAAGCTAGACAGACTCCACATAAGCCCGCCCTGGAGAGTTGCTTAAAGCGAGTCCACATTATACACTATAAACCTTACATTTGGTTCCTGTCATCAACTATTCTACTCCAACGAGTTTAAGCTTTGCCCTGAATAGAGGAAGAACTGTTGGCTCTAAGAATCTACATGATTTCCTTCGATGACTTGCCTTGGCTTGCAGCTATTTTTTGTTGTAGTTCTCTAGCATTTGTGCGCTATTCTTTTATGTATTTAATGGGGTGGGAAGCTGGGTCAAGGGGGTTTGACAGCTATTAGATAGACCGTAAGCAATCCCTTTGATATTGTTACACACTTTTGGTCATCCATGGATATTATGTAATTTCCATCTTTCTTCCTTATCTTTTAAGGAGGTTGATTCTCATTTTGAGTTCTTAATAATTTTTCTTCTCTCTCCATGTAGAAGACAGCTAACAATTATCATAGTTTGAGTCTAGCCTGTGAAGAGCATCACACTGTTATTATCTAAAATTGTTTTTTCCTTTTCCTCACGCTACTCATGATCAATCATTTTATCTTGTCCCCGCATTTGAGGAGAATTCTCAACTCGAGAAATATTTAATGATCAAATTTCTACTCAAGAAAGATTTAATAGCAAGTGGCAAGATCCTGTCTCATAAGATTACTTATATATATTCCAAGCATGCTTGTAAGTGGTTGAACGAAGAACTGACTCAAGCTGTAAATTTCGGATTTAGGCACATGGATGACCGCTTTTATACATTGCTTTAAATGTTACCCTTGATTCTAGCTTCTTTATATCTTTCCTCATCAACACGATCTTCATTTTGAGTTTTAATCACAAGTGCTAAACCATAATTATTATTCTACTTAAACAACATGTATTGTCCATATAACATGCAGTCTGAGATTTACGCAACATAGACAAACAGATCTATCAGAAACCTTGAAAAACTATGAATTCCAAGAGTAAACATTCTCTGAACTCCATGTAGAATCCTTATTTTTATCAAGTATCCTTAAGAGGAATTAATTATTTAAAATTAAATTGTAAAGCTTCTGCTAGACAACTGCTTGTAACGAAAGTCATTTCATATTCTACTAATGATCCATCATCAAGTAAATTTGCAAGGCAAGTCGCTAAATTATTTCTTTGAATTTTAAACAGCTAAATCTTTGAGTAAGAGCCAGAATTGAAATCTTCTCCAGCTTGTTGAGGCTGCGTCTATATTATTAGCTAGCACGCGTAAATATTTTGTTGTTAAACCATGGTATTTGTTTTGCAGAGGTTCTATATTACCTCCTCCCGAGAGCTGACCCGATTAGATCAAATCACCAAAGCACCAGTCATTCACCATTTCTCAGAGTCCATTGCAGGTGTTGTTATGATTCGATGTTTTAAAAAGGAGGCAGGATTTTCACAAGTGAATGTTGATCGCGTAAACTCTAACCTACGAATGGATTTTCACAACAATGCATCGAATGAATGGCTTGGATATCGCTTGGAGATGATTGGAACTACTGTTTTATGTGCCTCCGCCCTGTTTCTGGTTTGTCTACCAAGCAACATCATCAAACCAGGTATGACAAAAGCATAAGTATAGCGACTTTAAGTACAAGGCTCCTTTTAATAGGAATACATGACTTTAACTTGTAATTAACAAACACATACTTATGCTATTTCTGCAAGCAAATTTAATCTAATTTATATTTTAATATTCTGTGGGATTTGATTTATGAAATGAAATGAAAGTTTTTAATGATATCTATAAGTAAAGTAATCTATGGAAGCTAAGTTGAACTGGCCAACAACAAACAGAAGTCTAGTCAACAAACTACGACATTTAATTCTTGATATCCTGTGTCTTTTCTGATCATAGATCTTATGCTATCAATTTTGATCAAGTAATCTGTTGTTTTTGCTATCTGTTCCACCTTGAACAAAGCTTTTAAGGATTACTTTTAGAATATTAGCATATTTGCCTGTGTATATATGAGTTGGTCTAATGGTGGAGAACTTGTACTCTTGAATTCTGTAAGGGGTAGGGTATGCACACCTTTTTTGTTTCACTAGTTAGATACGTCACATGGAGTATGGAGTAGTCCTATATTATTATAAGCCATCTGTAAACCCAAAAACAGATTACCTGGCATAATGGATTATAAAAGGGATTCATTTCTATTTTCATTTGTCCTCATATGCTGTACACTATATGATATAATGTCATTCTATTTTCACCGATCCTGATGTCCAAAGATTACATATCCTGCCAGTCCACTCCTCTGTGATGTTTGTCATTTGAAGGTGACCTTTATAAGTAAGCATTGTATTAAGATATATTTTCTTCATTATATGAATTTTATTTTTTTAAATATCAATAATGTAAAGACTATTCATAAAAATCATATTGAAATAACTTAAACTCGCATGAAGAAAAAACTTAATTATTTTTGGGTCTATGCTATCTTTTGTTTTTCTGTATGCTGTGAGCCGTTTTGCTGTCAGTTGGCTGTTTTTCTGCTGACATTTTGCAGTAACTTGATTTTAGGAACCCTGTAAAATTTATTTACTCTTCAATCAAGACTTATGGTGCATGTATTTGAAAACCTCATAAAATACAAATATTTTCCCACTGGTAGAATTTTTATACCAATCTCTTCACTAAATCACCATAGTATTTCTTAAAATTTTGATTGATTGAAATGTCCACAAACAATCTATTTGTAAAGCATGTAAATTCTAATATTTTTTATACTACATACTTTTCCATCTTAGCACTAAGTTTTTAAACTAAAAGAGGGGTAAAAATTTATTCAAACTAGAAGAAATACAAAGCAAGGGCTTTACACAGCCCTGCCAAGCTTCACTAAGTGGTCCAACTTTTGAAACAAATCTAGAGGTAATTGACCCCTATCCACAATCTTCCAATTTTGCACATGATCAGAAGCCCATTTGGCCAAACAATCTGCTACTCCATTCCATTCTTTTGGAATATGAGTGAAAGTAATAGAATCCAAAGAAGCACACAAATTAAGAATCTGTTTAACAACCAAAGCTTAATGCCAACTAATATCTTCGAAAGTCCACCTATTCTACAAATTCATCACCACCTAGGAATTAGACTCACAAATAATCCTTCTCCACCCAAACTGACAGTTGCGCTCCACAGCAGATAAAATGGCAAGAGCCTCCATCAAATTGTTAGTATGAAGACCCTTATAAACAGAAAAGATAAACTGAATAGTGCCAAAACTATCCCGACCAACTCCACCAATACCAGCATGACTAGGGTTTTGTTGTGACGTTTTCACACATCGACCCATTCCAGATGGAGACCCCCTACGTTTTAGGCCCTCTCGGTCTTTTGTTTTGGTTTTTGGGATCTTTTGGTGGCAGTCTCGTTAGTCTCTCTGCTTTGTGAGTGTTCGGGGGTCAAATTTGTTTAAGTCTGCTTTTCGTTTGAGTGAGTTTGGTGAAGTCTAGGGCTTGTTTTGTTAATTTTAGGGTTTCTTCCTTTAGTCCTACATTTTAGGGGTTTCTTTTAGGGTTTTGGAAAAAATGAACATATCACTGTAATTAGGACCCCTCAAGGAACCTCCCAGTAAAATTTGAGCCAAAACGGAGCAACTTTCTATTTTTAGAAAGTTCCTATTTTTTAGGGATTTTACTAAGTCTCAGAATGTCTTCATTTTGCCAAAAAACAAACTTACTATTTTTAGTAATTTCTATATTTAGTAAGTTTCCATTTATAGTAAGTCATTTTGTGTCTTGTTTTAGGGTCTAACGTTGACATTTTGAAAAGTTTCTATTTTTGGAAATTTTGTTCCAACAAGACCATTCAGGTGAAGTGATGAAGGCCAAGCATTCACGACTACTTTTAATTTTGGAAAGTCAGAAAGCAGACAGAGAGAGTCAAAAAATGGCTAAGTGTTGAAAGCCCTTTCTTGAAGTGGAAAGCTCGAGAAATTTGTCTGTTCGAGAAATCATATCAAATCCATATATGGTAGATCCAGAAGAGGCCCAAAAATTCACATAAGTCAGGAAGAAGAAAGGAAATCATGAATTCCTCCACACATGGAAAAATCCGCTCTACTCCTCAGGAGGGCACCGAAGTGGAGTGGTCAGGGAAGAATTGGAAGAATTGTGAATTCCTTCTCACCATCAAAAATCCGCCCAACACTCAGGGAGGGTGCCAAAGAGGGGTAGTGAAGGAAAATCTTCTAAATCATGAATTCCTCCCCTATGAAGAAATTTCGCCATGAGACAAGGGAGGCGCCAAAATGGAGTCCTCAAGGAGAATCAAGGAAGTGTGAATTCCTCCATGGTCAAAATCTGCCCAAAGCCAGGTGAGGGTGCCAAAATGAAGGAGTTAGGGAGGAATAAAAAAAACCAAGAATTCCTCTTTCATGGTCAAAATCTGCCCAAAGCCAGGTTAGGGTGCCAAAATGAAGTCTCCATGGATAGCATGGAAATTGCCAAATTCCTCCTCGCCACCAAAAATCCGCCCAAGAAGGTCAAAGGGCGTCAGAATGAAGTCAACATGGAAAGTTTGAAAAATTGTGAATTCCTTCACCTTAGTCAAATTCCGCCCTACTCCTCAGGAGGGCGCTAAATAGGAGAAAGCATGGAAGGAAGGACAAATAGAGAATTCCATGACAAGGTCAAAAATCTGCCCAAGAAGGTCATAGGGCGCCAAATTCAAGGGATGATGGATAATTCAAACAAAGTATGAATTCCTACTTCAGTGTGAAATTCTGCCCTAGCACTGTGGAGGGAGCCAAAATGGAGTCAGCAGGGAAAATTTGGAATTTATTGAATTCCTTGACCAAAGGGAAATAACGCCCTAGGGAATGGTAGGGCGCCAAATGGAGGGGATGAAGGAAAATGTTAAAAATCATGAATTCCTCCCTCAATGGAGAATAGCACCTAGCAATGAAGGAGGGCACCAAAACACACAGGGCATGGAAAAATGGAGAAAGTTTGAAATTCCATGGCGGGGAAGAATCAACGCCCTGGTCAAGAAAAGGCAAAAAAATGTCTAAGGCAAGGATGAATTCCACCATGAAGAGTGAATTCCACGCCTAAGTTGGAAAACTGAAAATTTGTCTAAGGCATGAAAATCCAATGGTCAAGGAGGAATGAAAAGCAGAAAATCTCCTCGGGAAAAATTTTGAAATTTCCATTTTTAGACACCAAATCTCATCATAATTCAATTTTTTTTAAGATTTAGATTCATAGGAGAATTCTCTCCCTCCTATACTTGAAACCCTAATTTGTGGAAAAATCCTAAAAAATAGGAGATGGTGAAAATTGATGGAAAACCTTCTTCAAGCAAGGAAAGTTGAAGAGACTTCAAGAAAATTCTTCCTGAATCAAATTTTCTCTCTCCAACAATTCTAGATGTGCAGGAGCGGATATACAACGACGGGGTCCACTTGCATGGCGAGGATCTATTGAACGCATTCATTGCCGGAATATTTGACCAAATGGTGATCCGGTCATTGCATGTTGAATTTATGGCAGATTCTTTTTGCATACAGCCGCCGCATGTGGAAATAATGGAGCATTTGTGACATAATGGGGTGATTTTTGCATGGATGAATATTCAACGCATGTTGGGAGAATTTGAAAGAAGTGCATTTAATGCACAATGAATGCCATTTTTGGCAGGAATGTAATTAATTGTAATGGGATGGAATTAATTGTATAAGGGCATGATGGGTTATTAATTGCTGATTCCCACCTTGTTGCATCTTGAGTGGGGAATCTTCTAGGGTGAAACCCTAATTAGGGTTTTGCATGTAGCCAGGGCTTGAAGCCTATATAAAGGGGTGACCCCCCTCATTTGTAAAAGGAGGGAGACTTGTATGAAATTGTTGCGATAAGTTTTGAGATAATAATAGTGAAACATTGTTCTATGATGGTGTCCACTTAAGTTATTTTTTCAAGACTTGCATGGTTTCACCTTCCTCACTTAGAGTAGAATTTTATTTTCTCAGTTGCTAGATAAAGTGCTTTGATTTCAATGGAGAATGCAATCATGTCTGATGAATTTCCATGGTTCATACTTTTTGCATCTTGCTGATTGTAAGTTGCAGTGTAAAGTTAGCCCGAGCCACTAAACTTGTGCTAAGTTCGGTTTTGGATAGTTGTTTGGATTGCGCCGTTTTGGGTATTCAAATGCACTTTCTCAATTTGAAAATCCTCTAGCATCCCTAGAAGATTGCACCGGTTCTTGCGGAGTTGTAGTTTATCTTGGCAAAGCAGAGCTTGGTTTATTTGGAATTCGTCCATCAGAGCATTATCTATTGATATCACTGCCCTTAGGAGTAGATTTGGATCTTTCTAACCCTTTCCCCTTTAAATTCCTGTTCATTCCAGTTGAGTTCGTTCAAAGCACAAGCATCATAAAATTGCCATATCCGATGATGAAGTTCCATGCCACAACAAAGAAGTGAAAGAATGATGCAAACGTAGGGCCCCTTGGATTACTAGCAATCACATCAGCCAATTGAGTCACGTTCGTAGCATAAAGGAACCTTGGAGTTAACAGTTTGAACTTATCGTGCAATCTTAGCATATGGACTAATTTTGATCAAGAGAGAGTAAGGTGACCGTTGGTACTTTATTCTGTGTTCGGCGTAGTCCTAAAAAACATGTCAACAGGTTCCCTCGAGAAGAACCATCCGTGTTGAGTTTCAAAACTCCCTGAGGAGGGGGAGACCAATGCCCCTCCCTATTTATCTTCCGAAGAGGATGCCGACATCTATTTCTCATGACCTAGCCTTGTTGAGGGGGAAGATGACGATGATTGCAACAATCAACGTCTCGAGGATCCACTGTTTCTGTCAGATCACATTTTGCCGAAACAGTTTCTCCCAAAGAATGAAGAATTTTCCACCACAAGCGAGGAGCCACCGACATCACATTTTGAAAAATCCGACAGTTCCTCTCCAACCAAATATTCCAGATAATAAAGGAGAGGCCAAGAGCCCAAGCAACTTGAAGAAATGAGGTTGTAACAGGGGCCTTGCCCCAACGATCAAAGAATTCAACCAAAGAAGAGACATGCCAATTGGCCTTGTTCCACACACCCCACCAAAAATGCCAAATCTCCCTAGAGAAAGAACATTGAAAAAAGAGATGAGAAACACTCTCCTCGCTATTACGACACAACACACACATGGAGGGGCCCCGAAAACCATGCTTGCACAAATTATCCCACATAAGACAACAATTTTGAACCACCAACCACATGAAGAAATTGCACTTGGGCCACGAAAACTTGTGCCAAACATGTTTCCACCAAGGGACCTCAGTGTCACCAAACATCTGCCTGCCGAGTTGCCCATATCCAACAGAAATAGAGTACTTCCCAGACAAATCATTGCCAACCCAAGCCAAAACATCATGTCCCACCAAAGCATTGTCGGCACAAGCAAGAGAATCTGAGCCAACTCTCGCCTATCCACTGCTGACCCTCCTGGAGGCCATTCAGAAGAGTGCTTCCATCTAAAACTAACAGCCAACCCACAATTCTGAGCAACCTTATAATGCTCAATTGTGTCCTAGCCTGCAGCAGTAAAAATATCACAAAGTAAAAATATCACAAAGGGATTGGAGGTGAGGATATGAAGAAAGAATAGAACGGTGGCTGTCCCAAGAATCAAACCAAAAAAGAGCCTGTGACCCCGAATGACAGATCCAAAAAAGCCGGCCCTTAACCAATTGAGCCCCACTTTCAGAGTATGCCAGACCATAGAACCCCTCCCTTCCAAAGGAAAGCGAGGAACATCAAAAGAAATAACACCTGGAAGATACTTATGGGTGAGAATACGGGCCCACAACTGATGTTGATTGGTACACCAATGCCAATATAGCTTAGCTGCAAGAACTTGCCCATTCAAAATAGCAGAGCGTAATCCTAAACCGCCCTCTTTCTTTGGTTTGCACATTGTTTCCCACCTAACAAGGCTCCACTTAGCAGACGACAAGTCCCACTCCAAAGAAATTGCCATACTTTTACAGTTTTTGTATCTAGTCCTACCATGGAATGTCTATTTGGGTTGCTTCCTTTGAACTATAATTAAAAATCTGCTTTACCCTACTATGTTGAAGACAAATTATCATTCTTAAAATCTAGTCCCAAGCATTTTAATTTTTCAGTCTAATAAGCTGCATCAAGTATTTTGCACCACTACCATTGCTTTTAATCACCTAATTGTGACAGTAATTTCAAGTTTTCAACCAATGGTGATGATTGTGTTAATTTGTGTGAAATGCAGAACTTGTCGGATTATCTCTGTCATATGGCTTGTCTCTCAATGCAATGCTATTTTGGTCGGTTTGGCTCTCTTGTTTGGTTGAAAATAAGATGGTTGCTGTTGAAAGGATTAGACAATTTACAACAATTCCATCAGAGGCAGCATGGGTAGTTCCAGATAGTACACCACCTTCTAGTTGGCCCAATGAAGGAAATGTTGAATTGAGGGAGTTGCAGGTATGCTGTAGAGGATATAATATTCTATGGTGCACTATCTTATAGCTTGAACAAGACACATTGCATTTAGTCTCAAAAGAAAGAATAACATAAGCTAAAAGTAATCTTCCTGTTGTAATTGTATGAAAAAGGCTAATATCTTCCTATTGTGATAGGTTCGTTATCGTCCAAATACTCCCCTAGTTCTGAAAGGCATAAGTCTGAAAATCAGAGGAGGAGAAAAGATTGGTGTTGTAGGCCGAACTGGAAGTGGGAAATCGACTCTCATTCAAGCTATGTTTCGGCTTGTTGAACCAGCTGGAGGAAAAATAATTGTTGATCAAGTGGATATAACCAAGTTGGGCCTTCACGATGTTCGATCTCGATTTGGAATCATACCACAGGAGCCTGTTCTTTTCGAGGGTACAGTTAGAAGCAACATTGACCCCCTTGGACAATACTCTGATGATCAGATCTGGCAGGTAATGCTGTTCGTACCTTCATCCATTTTTATTGATTGCCCTCCTGAAACAATCTGGAAGGTAATGCCATTCAAGCTTTCATCCTTTTTATATTATGCCCATTTGGCAGAAAAAAACATGATACAAATTTCTTTTTTGTTTCTTCGGAGCTGGACCATGTTTTGTCCCGCTGCAGTGTAGCAGTGGTTTTGCTGTCTTTTTCTGATTAGTTGTCATATACAGAGTTTATAGTTCCTTCAAATACAACTTATAGGGTAAATTATGTCCATTTTTACAGCTTAAAAGAAGTGATAAAATTTTCTTGTTAATTTCTTTGCCGTCAGATCATGTTTTATCCTATTGCTGTGTAGCAGTGGTTTTTTTTTTTAATGATTGGTGGCTATAATGCTGTCACTTCTCATATACAGAATTTATGATCCCTATACCACTTCCTATTTCATCTTTAACTGCAATTTGTTATTTTTCTCTTTTTCTATCTTAATGATAAATTAACATGGATTCAGTCTAACTAGGGTATTTCCAAGTCAATTGCAGAAAAAGCATTCCTCTTAAATATGGCAGGGTAGCTGTTCATCCAGTTTGTTTCGAAATATGTTCTAGCTCCATTTATATAGCTGCTTGATTGTGCATTATAAAGTGGTTGATAACAAGGTGATATATTTTATGCTTACAGAGCCTTGAACGATGCCAGCTTGCCAATGTAGTTGCCAACAAAAATGGGAAACTTGACTCCTTGGGTATGTTGCAACTGAAATTCAAGATATAAGTGATTTAAACACTATAAACGTTAACTGTATCATAGCTTCTGAATATGATTTTTAAAGGCTAATGTTGCGGCTAATTTTTTTTTGAAGTGGTTGACAATGGAGACAATTGGAGTGTGGGACAAAGGCAGCTTCTTTGTCTGGGAAGAGTTATGTTGAAACACAGTCGAATCCTGTTCCTAGATGAAGCAACAGCATCAGTGGATGCACAAACAGATGCTGTGATCCAAAAGATCATACGCGAAGACTTCTCTTCTTGTACCATAATCAGCATTGCCCACAGAATACCCACAGTCATGGACTGTGACAAAGTTTTGGTTGTGGATGCGGGTAAGGAATCATTACTAAATTCTATCCACTTCTTTATCAAGATCAAGTGTTTTTTTTACCCTGCTACTTAATTGACCATGCAATGCATCGAAACAGGAATTGCTAAAGAATTTGACAAGCCATCCAAGCTACTAGAACATCCATCCTTATTTGGAGCACTAGTCCAGGAATATGCTACTCGGTCATGCGATGTGTGAATCCCAGAAAATCAAGTATTCCTCTGCTGGGTTTCTTCCATAAAGGAGGAAATCAGACTCTTAGATCTTGATAGCAGCTCAACTGCTTCATTCATATTCTACAACTCCTCCTTCAGATTCATTCTGCAAGTTCTCATTTGCAAAACATTATGGATACAACCGTGATCAGTCCACTTTATTTCATTTTGGGTTAAAACTAGTAACTAGATAACTCTTCAGGGATAGTTAAATTATAGTTTACACCCAGGCTTTGAGAAGCTTTACAATTTAATCTATGCTTTCTTCCATCTGGTGATGGCATTAATTACTATTGGGCCAAGGGCTTCCCTAAAAAGAACCATATTTTGTATATTTAAAAAAAAGTGGAATTTATGGGGATTTTATTATTTTGTTCATTACAAAGATGATGCAAGTCTGGGAGCCACATTTAAAATTTTAAGTAATGACAAATCTTAATAAGGCCAAAAGAAAAAAAGTACTTCCAGACAACTGTTAAATACAAAAAAAATAAAAATCTAACATTGCTATACATATGATTGAAATTCAATAATCCTACTTGATTATATAGTCATTACTTCATTGAAAATTGTCTCCAAATTTGAATATAGATGTGAATGCATAATTATTTTTAGCTTTTTGTTCATTTATCTTTGGGATAAAGCCAAAAAAAACAGTGAGTGAGGTAGTAGTTCTCTTTCGAATAATTGCAGGAAGCTTTGTGTTTTATATATATAAAACTCATATTAGTTTATTAAAAAAATTGGTTTGGAAGTTTTATATATTATAAAAAAGTCACCATAGTTTTTTTTTTTTTTTTTTTTCAATTTAATTTTTGAAGGTAAAATTTGTATCATATATCAATTTTCATATACTTCTGGGTTTATTTTGATGAAACAATTTGGTATAAATATATATAGATAAAAATAAGAATTTTAGTAAGGTTGGGTTCATTGTCGCATAATATTGTTCATCCCTATTTGAATATTTTGTAAGGTCTATAATTTTTGTCTTTTGTTTTATCTTAAGACGTAGTGATGTTCATGTTGTAATATGTTTGTAAGACCCTTTTGACAAATAATTTATGTGTAAGACTTACTAGTGAAGGATGTTTATGATCATGTCCATCTTGAACATACCATATATTGATCATATGATTATTAGTATATCCATACATTAATGCTTGTGATTGAGGGTCATGCTCGGCTATTGTCATGTCTTCTTAAATGTTTTGAATCAATTTATGAATTATTTATATGAAGTGCTTCAAAGGCCAAATGTATAAAGTGTTTTGGGTTGTGTTGGAATCATGATTACAAAGATTATAGGACATGTTTATATTATGTTTTGTGATTTTAGTAATCTATTGTTTCCACAATTTATGACGACATGACTAAATGATACATATGATATTATTATGTGATTAAGCTATACTAATATTTTCAACTTCACTATTTCTATTATGATTATAAGATGTTACTTTTATTGTAATGATTTAATTCTACTAATTGATAATAATTATATGCAATTTAATCATGCTACATGTGTCATTTTGATCATGCATGAGTGAAAAATCAGTAGTACACTTTACTAATTATGTGATGAGATTCCACAAGATATATATCCCATGTTATTCTATTTAGGCTCAATGGCTTTACACCATGCTTCAACCATCTATGCTAGATAGGCTTGATGTGTGCTTGATTGTGAAAGATAACAAATAAAAACCAATGATGGACAATAATGGAAAGGTAACATGTGTATCCATCTTAATCCATGATGAAGTGATGAGATGTGAGATGCGATATAGTTGTGAAACCCATTTATTTGAATCTTGTACTAATTTAAGAACCTCCAATAATGAAATTGTTATTGCTCACATGACGTGCCCTATTTTCTCTACAAATATATAAGGCGTGTCATTTTTGAACATCTTGATGTTGGTCTTGAAATAGGTTATTAGATGATCTTTCCTTCTCGATAGGTGCAATTTTCTCTATGAGTTGTAAATTCACCTTGTGCCTTGTTTGGTCATTTGGTCTACCCATTGTGCAAACTTCTTGGTACAAGATTTTTAGTTTTAAGTCTTAGTCAAATTTGAATAATTACTGCATTTGAGTTATGAAAATTCCCATCTTTGTCACTCATAGATGGTCTCTACTAGCTCGATCAAATGATTGTTATACTTTAAACACTTCAGTGTGATGAAATTAGCTTGATGGTTTATATATTTATTCATATAATCATATTGATTATTTTGGTTATTTAGGGCTTGCCACATTAAAACTTCATAGAAGTTTCTATTTCATTCTAGAGACATAGAAATAAGTACCCTTATATTGAACCCATGTTGGTTAAACAAGTTATATCTATTTGGTCTCTATATTGCCTAGCCTTTTGTTAATGGTTTTGTTCTTTAAACCTTTGTCTAACTTAGGTAATGTGATCTTAATTCTAACCAATCCCATAAAATTTTTCTAAGTTAGGAAATGTGATCTTAATTCCAACCAAGCCCATCATTAAAGCTCTACATGGCTCCATTGAACCTAAACGTTTAAAGGGAGATACCAAAATTGTATGTTGGTTATGAACTAAAATATTAACTATATTTGATTAGACTCCAAAATATTTGTCATAGAGAGTCATGTCTCATGGAAGAGACACATCTATCCACACATGTTATTGTAGTGTCGTAAATTGTATGCTTATACAATTTCATACTCACTTGGGCCTCACTCTGGCGTTTCTACCTTATATGCCTTGATTACATTGCCTAATTCTACTCATACCTATGCCAAATTTGTGATCTTCATTCTTTGCTTTGACTCTTGGACCTTGATTCAACCCAAATGGATTGGACTAGGGCATTAGGCATCATATTCTAGACCAAAAGGGCCCAAATTTAAACCCTCTAATGATAAAAAAAAGAAGTTAAGCATGAAATGATTTCTAATGTTAGTTATGTTCATGATTTCCAATACGTTTAATGAGAATAGGTATAAAAGCAAGTCTTATCCCCTTATTTGAAACATCTATCGATTACAATTCATCAAGGGAAATTCAAATTCGAGTGAGCAAACAATCAAACATTATTACAATAGTGAAGGAGAGGTCAAGTATTCATATTTCAAGCATTTAAGATGACATCCATGATCAAGTTCTTATGAAGACATCCATGAATTCCTAAATGACAACATCAACCTTTTTATGAAGACTTAAAGTCAAAGGACATTCATAAACAAGGTATAACATTTCAATTCAGTTTTTATTTCCAGATCTAGCCTCTGTCGTACAAGGGTAAACTCTCCTTTCCATTTTCTTCATCGTAGGGTTAATTCCAAACCAAGGGTTTGACCTAGGCAATCCCCTATCAACCCAACAACATTTTCCCTCTCTTGTGTGTGCAGGTGGCATGTTTTGAAGAGAAGGAATACAAATCCAAAAAGTACATACTGAGACAAATTGAACCAGATTTTGAAGAATAAAAAAACCCTATATAGTGGTAATTGACAAACAACACGTCTGACACTTTTTTGACCAAATTTCAAGGGGATATTCTGAGTGACATTTTGATCCTGAAATTGTTTTCAATATCCGCATATGATACCTTCAAGACTAGGTCACCTAGCCACATAGTCCAATATTTTTTAGCTCAAATTTTAGACGCATGTTCTTCTCTGGCTCCCATTTCCAGACCTGTACTCAGAGTCTACATATATGTTCTAAAACTCTATGTTTATGTTGATTGCCTCGATTTTGCATCATTAGCCTAGTTATTGAATTTAATCATTCTATCTTATCCAATTACAAAAATTTAATAGACAAGAAATAATTAATCATTGTCCCCAACTCTACCATAGGTTTGTAGTTGGGCCTATTGGTTATTTCCCTAATGTGATGTTGTGAATGAGTTTGATTCCTATTTTGCATGTTTAGACTTGTCAATCCCATTTTCACCACTTAACATTTTGGTGAACCCAACAAGTTCATTGCATGATTTCTAATTTATATGCTTAGACCTTTTGTTTCTTTTTTTGTATATCATTTTTTTTATATTTAGAGGCATTAATTGTTCAGATCTATCATTTATATGGCGCATTTTTCTTAGTTAAGTGTTTAAGTGATCATTCTATTAGGAAATTGTATTGCTTAATCACTTATTTTATTTGCATAACCAATTGTATAAAGCAACGTGAATACAAATATATTTCATTAGCTTTTCCCTCTTTGTTTATGAGTTTCATAAGTGCTTAGATGTTACCTTTGTCATTATCCATACCCCAGACCAATTTCGTGTGAAGTTGGGACACCCTTGACTCGATTCCATGAATGATATTCCTTCTTCCATTAATAAGTCTTTGAAGTCCCCTCACAATGAGTGTTATAATGATCAATCATAGTCTATATCAACCCTTAACAAGATGTAGAAACTTCACCCTTGATTGCTTTTGGCCTCAAAAACCTGAACCTTTGCATGTTAGAAATCATTTTAGAGTTCACATTACTAAGTCTAATAATGTGTTTGAAGTGAAAATAAAAGTGAATTGTAGTAACAACTTACCAAAAGTATTCTAGATGATAAAACATTTATTTAAGAAATACTTGTTTGTACATTTATTGAATTGTTGAACCAACTCAATATATTAAGAAGTTGTTTCCTACAAAATAGGATATTACAATCCTATAGATATATAATAGTTTATTGAACAAAGGGTGTGAAATATAGAAACAATATTATTGTATAGAAAATTTTCATGAAATAATGGCATGAAATTCTGCTATTCTTAAGGTTGCACCTGATCCCAATGATCTCATAATCTTCACCGATTATTGACGATCTGAAGGAAATTCAAAGATATTAATAGATCAATATTAGCGAGAAATTTGAGATATCGATTGGATTTTGCATTGCATTATTGTATGCACTACTAGAAGTGCCAAATATGGCAGCCCCAACAACATCACTTTATACCACATTCTTCACAGAGTTATGCCGATTCAACACTTTTCTAAGCTCCAAGTTTGTATTGCAAGCCTGTGACCCAGGCTTAAGAATTGGAGACCCGTTGTACCACTTACATTTTAACACAATCAAACAAAATGAAACATTATTAAAGTGTAAAAAGTAAATTAAAATTTCATTTTAACTTTCTCTCATTCTCATTCTAATATAATAATAACTTTTATCATAATAATGAACTAATTTAAACAATATTTTATAAATTCATTAATTAAGTAAAAATATTAATTCGTCTAATTCAATTAAACAATAAGTTTGATGCACTTCAAGTACCAAGACCAAATTCTCCTTCCTTAGTGCACATTCTTATTATCACATCTCAATGCAAAAAAAACATTTGTACCACTCTAGCTAATCACATTAATATATTAAATAAAAATGTATAACAAATAATTTATTTAGCCAACAATCACATAAATAAATATCACTTCTCAACTACCCACCAAAAAAAGAAATCACTTCTCAACCTCATATAAAATAATAATATATCAATAATCACAACTTAGGTTTAATTACAATGTATGCATATTTATATTAGAGTTTAATTAGCATTAAGTTTAATGTTTAATTAGGGTTAGTGTTCACTTAATGTTACACTTCAATTAAGGTTACTATTCACTTATGATCTGGGTTAGAGTTAAATTATTATTCATTTAGGGTTAAGATTGTAGTTAGGCATCATTAGGGATACAAATTAATTGGAGTTATAGTTAACTTCAGGTTCTTGTTAAGATTAGGGTTAGGGTTTAATGAAGATTATTGGTAGAATTAGGGTTGTCATTTGGATTAGGTTATTGTTACATTTAGGATTACAAAGAGGATTAAAATTATGGGTAGGATTAGAACTAGGGTTAGGGTTAAGGTTTAATTAGGATTTTGTCTCAAATAGGGTTAGGGTTCAATTACACTTACGGTTAGGGTTATGGTTAGGGTTGGTGTTAAGTATTAATTAGGATTAGTGTTTAATGAGGCTAGGACTCAATTATGGCTCACTTAGGGTTAGGATTAGGGTTGGTCTTAGTATTCAACTAGGATTAGGGTTTAATTGGGGTTGGAGTTAGGAGTCAATTATGATTAAGGATAAATTAGGGCTATAATGTAGTTATTACTTAATTAAGGTTATGGTTTAATTAGGTTAGTTTATCATATTAAAGTGCAATAGGCACCTCAAGAAGGATATCTCTCGACTTATTCTAATATATAAGCTACTAGTAGTTTATAATTAAAACATTATTAGTATTTCATTTTTATTTATTAGGAATAAATTACATGTATAGTGTTTTATTTTCAAATTGAGATAGTTTTCAAAATAATCATACTATTTAAAGTGATATATATATATATATGCTAGCATACTTATATTTTAAAAATTATATATAAAAGACATGAAGAAATATCATGTATTACGATTTACAGATCATAAAATAAGAACATGACTGAAATTTATCTTTTAAGTGATCAGGTTTACCTTTTAGTACACAATCTCTTAATTGTTTTGGATGTCCTCCACACTTTCCTTACTATTATCATTTTTTCTAGTAAGTTCTATAGTCCTATTCTTTCATCACATTAAATCCCTAATGCTTATGATTAAACCTACAATATGTGTCACATTTTTCATTGGAGTACATATGGTTTTTGGAGAGGCAATCCTTTTTAATTAGATCTAATTAACTAAAATGTGTTTAGATGATTCAAATTACTATGGTTTGTATGCATACAATAAATAGAGTAAAACAATAAAAAAAAATGCATGAACAAATATTCCTATTTTATACCTAGGCACACCTACAATTGAGAAAATGTATGTAATGCAATAAGGGTTACACGTGACCGAAGTATGTAGTAACTTCATCCACTAAACATGCATAGTTGCACATGCATTGAAACAAGAAAAACTTATAATGCCAAAATATGTCAAAAGTGCTTCATTAAATTAAAAATTTTAAAGGCATTCTTAAAAAAATATTTTGTGCGTATATTACAATTACTGTACATTCTATCACATTTCTTTGAGGCATTCTCAAACAATTCATGTGCCTTGTCTATGCCCACATGGGTGAATGGGTTTTCCTAAGTCAAATCCCTTTGGTAAGTGGGATTAATAACAAGGAGAGATATTTAAGACAACATTCAACAACATGTAGTTGGCCTTTACGGAGATGTGAATTTGTCCCTTTAAAATTTGAAGTGTATTATGATGAAATTCCTTTTAATTCCATAAATGAAATTAAGTGTACATTGAATGTTTTTTAAAACCATGACATAGCAACATGTCACACAAAAATGTGTTAAGTTCGTTAACAACAACTAATAGAAATGGGTATAAAGCTTAAAATTTAAATTTAAAAATGTGAATTTCAATTTGATTGTCACACATCACAAGACTGAGCTAGGTCATTCTTGGGCCACTCAAACTTGCATCTTGGGGTAAAATGATACTTGTGAGGTAGGGATAAATGTATGGAAGTGTGGTTGAGGTTGGAATAATATTGAGTAAATTACAAAACATATCAAGTGTGAATGGTGGTAACTAAAGGTTGACAAAGAATTAAGGCACAATCTAAACCAAGCACAAAATTATACCACTTATGTATATGTTATTACTTTAATTTTAATGTTTCAATCTTTTTCTTTGTGGCTATAAGGCCGCGATTCCTTATACTAGTTTTCATTTCTATACCTAGAAGTGTACTTTATGTGTATCATTAAAACGTGTTTGTTATTCAATTCTTGAGAGAAACTATTTTGAGTTAATAGTGGAACAAATTTTATAAGGTGTATCTAAATTTGGTCCCAGATTATTTGATGGTCCATGTACACTCTACATAAGCATAACATTCTTCAATAGTTAAATGATTAAAAACAATCTTACTCCTCATTCCTATTAATAATTGATAAATAATTATCCCGCTTCTATAAATTTAAGAATAAATTTGTATATAAGAACTGATGAAACTTAAATTTATGCTCATACAAATATTTGAGGCCTTTTAAGGAGATTGGTTGTAAGAAACAATAATAAATATGTTGTAGAGAAAAAGTGTTCTAGTCTGAACAAGTTAATCAAAATGCCTTTGAACAATTATTATTGACCATCAAATTTTGAATGAATGACAACCAAACAATTAGCTTTTTTACTCAAACTCACAGATACAAACTTTTAGTAATATTTACTATAAGACCGATCTTATTCTTAAGCTAAATCACACAAATAATCTTGTGCATCAATTTCAAGTAATATCTCTTTGAAGGATTGTGTCAAACAGTTGAGTGCCTTGTCCATACTTGTAGATTTTGCATACATGTCAACTACAAACAAATATCCCCCATCCGTTATCATCTTATGTTTGTCCATACCATGTTCGAAATCTCCCATTTTAGCCTAGGTAAGGATGCTGGCAAAGGTTGCAGAGTCAAAAAAGAATTCCTATCTTTAATGCTTTTATAGGTAAGTAGGTGACTGAGCCAAAGAAAGTATAGCAGACACTCAAGGAGCTTCAACAGATGATGGTTCTTCTCAATAAGAAAGTTAATAGCCAAATAGATTTACAGGTTATTTCACTTGCATATAAAACTCAAAGCAAAAACTGGCAATGCATTTCCTTCGCACTAACTAGAAAATAATGAGAAAATTACAACACACAAAATGTAAGCACAGGGAAAATGAATATACACACCTCTATCAGCAAATGGTGTTCATCCAACTACACCAAATGAAACAACTTTCAATGTGCGAACATGGTTTTCAAAAGTGCGCGAGATTTTGAATTGGGAAACGGGAGCATTTTAAACCTTAACACGGCTACAAGAATGTTAACGACAAATGTGAAAATAGATAGTGCAGGACGGGAAAGGCCTGGATTAAAGGGACTGTGGGAGTAGTCAAAGCTTAACGTGTGTCATTTAAGCCACCCCAAAACTTTGTGGAAGTTGTAAATAGATGATGGCACTTTATTATACCTACTTTTGACTCTCACTCTTCACTTTGGGAGAAGTGAGGAGATGTTATAGTCACCTACACAATCTTGAGTTAAAAAATAGTAATTTCATATTTTTTTTAAGTATGGTTTCTAGTCTATGACTATAGATTGATTGTTTAATGATAGTTTTAAGATTGAAGTTAATTTGTTATCTATTTAGTGTCCAAAATTATAGTTGAGTCAAGTTGTATTATTGTTGTCATGTCATTGTAAATATGTCTATGAAAATTCAAAAGTGTCATGTTTTCAATAGGCCACTAAATATGTAATAAGTTCTTAGAGTTCATACCAAAATGGGATACGTATTATTTTCTATGTATTAAATATAATAGTATTTTCAATAAAGATGATGTTTACTATCGGTGGAACCTGACACCTTCAATTTATTAAGGGGGGCTTTCAAAAATCGACCCTCAAAAGTCAAATCTATCAAGTACAAAAATAATTTGAGGTAGGAGGCAATAGAGGAAGGAGGATATTTAATGTTCCCTTGTTAGTCACCAACAACAGGGCCACTCATCAACTTTGATGGCATTTTATTTTCTAGTGTGTGGCAGTGATAAGTTTTCTATGTTGTTGGAGATCCAAAGGTACGATCAACAACAATGGGTATTTATATTCTTGTGTGTGATTTTCTGATGTAATCTCCTAGTGTAAAACATTGTAGTGAACAAAAGCACTAGAGTAATGCAATTCATGGATCTTGAAAAGGTTAGTGGTGATCTAGAAAACCATATGAGGTGAACAAATGAGTGTGTTTCTGTTTGTGTACAAGTTTGTGGTAAACTTGTGTAAAAACCATGAAAGGTTAATGAGAGGTACCTTTCCTTTGAATCAAGATCATGAGCTAGAAGAATTGGTTTATTGCAATTGGATGTGCTAAGGGGTAAAAGTACAGATCCGTGTCGAACCTAGAGCTAATCTGTGCAATCCGGTCGGAAGGGTTCCGACCGGACCAATGTGGCAATCACGTGGCGCCGACATGGCAAAGGGGTTTCGATTGGAACCCCTTTGCTATATAAGTTGCAAAAAAGGCTTTTCGCCTCATTTTGCACTAACCGGCTTAGAGTTTAGCGGTTGAGGAGAATAAGGGGGCAAAGAAATTAGTGTTAATATATTAATGTTTTAGTTTTTTTTCATAATTTTGTATAATTTTTTAGTTTTTTAAATGCTTAATAATATATTAATTTTAAATTTTTTTAATGCTTAATAATATATTAGTTTTAAAATTATTTAATGGTTAAAATATTTTAATACTTAATTATTTATAAATGTTGTACACATATACAATTAGATGTTAAAATGTTATCCTACAACCCCTTAGCACATACTAGGACCTCTTAAGATACTTAGGAGAACTTAGTACATCCTAGGACCTTTACAAACATCATACAACCCCTTAGTACATCCTAGGAGCTATTAAGACATGAAAAACCCCTTAATACATCCTAAAACATCTTTTAACCCATTTCAACATCCTAGCATGTACAACATAAGACCCCATATGACACCATAAGAACCCTTAAGACCCCTTATGTCTGTAGCAACCCCTTATGACCATTAATGACTCCTTATGACCCCTAATGACCCCTACTGACCCCATATGACCCCATAGGATCATCTAGTGTCCTAAGGGGTCATATGGTGTCGTTAGGGGTCATATGGGGTCCTAAGGGTTAGGACCCCATATGACCCCTAACGACACCATATGGCCCCTTAGGACACTATATGACCCCATAGAATCATATAGTGTCCTAAGGGATCCTAAGGGGCCACACATGTGTTTTAACACGTGTGACCCCTTAGGACCCCATATGACCCCTTTTAACGTCCTAGTAGTTGCAACATAACTTTTAGGACACCATATGACCCCATAGGGTCATATAATGTCCTAAGGAGTCTTATGGGGTACTAAGGGGTCACACATGTGTGACCCCTTAGGAAAGACCTCTTTTAAAGTCCTAGTAGGTACACCATACCTCTTAGCTAGTAGGTACAACATACCTCTTACGACACCATATGACCCCATAGGTTCATATAGTGTTGTATGGGGTCATATGGGGTCCTAAGGGGTCACACATGTGTGACCCCTTAAGACCCTTTATGACACCTTTTAAACTCCTAGTAGGTACAATAGACCCCATAGGACACCATATGACCCTATAGGGTCATATAGTGTCCTAAGGGGTCATATGGGGTCCTAAGGGGCCACACACATGTGTGGCCCCTTAGGACCCCATATGACCCCTTGTAAAGTCCTAGTAAGTACAACATACCTCTTAGGACACCATATGACCCCATAGGGTCATATAGTGTCGTAAGGGGTCATATGGTGTCATTAGGGGTCATATGGGGTCATAAGGGGCCACACATGTGTTAGTAAAACATACCTCTTAGGACACCATATGACCCCATAGGGTCATATAGTGTCGTAAGGGGTCATATGGTATTGTTGGGGTCATATGGGGTCATATGGTATCCTAAGAGGTATGTTGTGACCCCTCTTAAAGTCCTAGTAAGTACAACATACATCTTAGGACACCATATGACCCCATATGACCCTATAGGGTCATATGGTGTCGTTAGGGGTCATATGGGGTCCTAAGGGGCCACACATGTAACCCCTTAAGACCCCATATGACCACTAACGACACCATATAACCCCTTAGGAGTTTAAAAGGGGTCATATAGGGTCCTAACACATGTGTGGCCCCTTAGGACCCCATATGACCCTTAAGGACACCATATGACCCCTTAGGACACTATATGACCCTATGGGGTCATATTCTAGCACATGTGTGGCCCCTTAGGATCCCATATGACCTCTAATGACACCATATGACCCTTTAGGACACTATGGGATCATATGGTGTACTAAGAAGTATGTTGTACTTACTAGGACTTTAAAAGGGGTCATATGGGGTCCTAAGGAGTCACACATGTGTTATAACACATGTGTGGCCCCTTAGGACCCCATATGACCCCTTAGGACACTATATGACCTACTAGGAGATTAAAAGGGGTCATATAGGATCCTAAGGGGTCACACATGTGTTAGGACCCTATATGACCCCTTTTAAACTCCTAGTAGGTACAACATACCCCATAGGACACCATATGACCCCATAGGGTCATATAATGTCCTAAGTGGTCATATGGGGTCCTAAGGGGCCACACATGTGTGACCCCTTAGGACCCCATATGACCCCTTTTAAAGTCCTAGTAAGTACAACATACCTCTTAGGACACCATATGACCCCATAGGGTCATATAGTGTCCTAAGGGGTCATATGGTGTCATTAGGGGTCATATGGGGTCCTAAGGGACCACACATGTGTTCCTGTGGCCCCTTAGGACCCCATATGACCCCTAACGACACCATATGACCCCTTAGGACACCATATGACCCCATAGGATCATATAGTGTCCCAAGGGATCATACGGGGTCCAAAGGGGCCATGGATGTGTTATAACATGTGTGAGCCCTTAGGACCCCCATATGACCCCTTTTAAAGTCTCGGTTAGTAAAAAATACCTCTTAGGACATCATATGACTCCATAGGGTCATATAGTGTCCTAAGGGGTCATATGGTGTTGTTAGGGGTCATATGGGAACCTAAGGAAAACACATGTGTGGCCCCTTAAGACCCCATATGACCCCTAAGGACACCATATGACCCCTTAGGACACCATATGACCTTAAAGGATCATATAGTGTCCCGAGGGGTCACATGGGGTCCAAAGTGCCATGGATGTGTTATAACACGTGTGAGCCCTTATGACCCCATATGACCCCTTTTAAAGTCCCAGTAAGTAAAACATACCTCTTAGGACACCATATGACCCCATGGGTGATACGGTGTCCTAAGGGGTCATGTGGTGTCCTTAGGGGTCATATGGGGTCCTAAGGGGCCACACATGTGTTCTAACATATGTGTGGCCCCTTAGGAACCCATATGACCCCTAAGGACACCATATGACCCCTTAGGACACCATATGATCCCTTATGATCATATAGTGTCCTAAGGGGTCATATGGGGTCCAAAGGGGCCATGGATGTGTTTTAACATGTGTGACCCCTTAGGATCCCATATGACCCCTTTTAACATCCTAGTAGGTGCAACATACCTCTTAGGACACCATATGACCCCATTGTTAGCAACATCCAAGAAGGAAGATTGAGAGGGGGGGTGAATCGATCTTCACCAGAATACCAAACTTGATCACAAAACATAGATTTGATAAACTATAGTAATAAGACATAAGAAAATTGAAAGCACAACACACAACACCAGGATTTTGACGTGGAAAACCTGGTTAAGGGAAAAACCATGGCAGGAACCTACCCACAGTAAGATGATACTCTACAGTAGTATGTGAAAATATTACAATGGGGAATGCACATGCATTCAAGCACACTGCCTAGAGCTCTCTGCTCAAATATAATGTCCTGGAAGGATACAACCCTCAGGGAAATATCATTGACTTACAACAAGATTCAAACCACAATCTGGAAGAAATGAACTGAAAGAATAACATCTCCAAATGCCTGATTACAGTTCAGGTTAAGCACAAATGTCTGCTCTGCAACACCAATCTCTCCTCAATCACAACACCAAAGGATGAATCACTTATTCACACATAAACATCTCTCTAATAATGCAGACATAACCATGACACCTAAATTACATGAATATATCACCTATATATACAAATCATCAACCTTGATAACAAGGTCGGCTAAACCCTCAACACTCAATTACAAAATTACAACACATGATACAAAGATCAACTACTAGACCAATATAATGATTTACATAGCATAACATGGACCTAAATAAAATTACCAAATTCTCAACTCCATCAGAAATCAAGTCAAGATCAATCGCAACACGCTACACCACTAGGAAAACCGAATAACACAAAAATTATCACCGGTTGATAGAAATCACCAATAACTCACACAACGATCAATGCAAATCACCAAAACAAATAGGACATGACTAGGAAACACCGACAAGCATGTTAGAATTGATTCAGGAACAATTGCACCAACACCAGTTATCAAATCTTCATTGGTCAATGTTTGAAGCTCAAGAACACAACCAATCAACAACTGTCACGAAGAAAGATAACTTGTGGAGCACCAAATCATGATCAATCTGAAATGAAGATACACAAGACCATCCCAAGCAATATCCCAAAAAAACAACACAAGATCTGATCACACCAGAATATACCGTAGGATATACCAAATTTTGCAAAATAGTGATCAACAAAACCAACAATATGAACCTGATCATAAGATCTTCCCAATCTGCAATCACCAGAGCAATATGAAGGAATATGTTGACATCAATGAAAACAACATATCCTAGCAACAACAATAACCAACAATATCCAACACCCATAGGATCATATAGTGTCCTAAGGGGCCATATGGGGTACTAAGGGGTCACGCATGTGTTCTAACATATGTGTGACCCCTTAGGACCCCATATGACCTCTTTTAAAATCCTATAAGGTACAACATACCTCTTATCTAGTAGGCACAACATACCTCTTAGGACACCATATGACCCCATAGGTTAATATAGTATCGTATGGGATCACATGGGGTCCTTAGGGGTCACACGTGTTAGAACACATGTGTCACCCCTTAGGACCCCATATGACCCCTTTTAAAGTCCTAGTAGGTACAACATACCCATAGGACACTATATGACCCCACATGGTCATATAGTGTCCTAAGGGGTCATATGGGTTATAAGGGGCCATACATGTGTTCTAACACACGTGTGACCTCTTAGGACCCCATATGACCCCTTTTAAAGTCCCAATGAGTAAAACATACCTCTTAGGACACCATATGACCCCATAGGGCCATATAGTGTCCTAAGGGGTCATATGAGTCCTAAGGGGCCACACATGTGTGACCCCACCCCATATGACCCCTTTAAAGTAATAGTAGGTACAACATACCTCTTAGGATACCATATGACCCCATAGGGTCATATAGTGTCGTACGGGGTCATATGGGGTCACACATGTGTTAGAGAAGACGTGTGATCCCTTAGGACCCCATATGAGTCCTTTTAAAGTCCTAGTACGTACAAAATTTCCCTTAGGACACATGGTCATATAGTGTCCTAACTAGTCATATGGGGTCCTATGGAGCCACACATGTGTGATCCCATATGACCCTTTTTAAAGTCCTTGCATGTACAACATAAGGTAAAATGGACACCATATGACCCCTTAGGACCCCATATGACCCCTTAGGACACCATAGGTCATATAATGTTCTAAGGGGTCATTTGGGGTCCTAAGGGGCCACACATGTGTGACCCCTTAGGACCCCATATGACCCCCTTTAAAGTCCTAGTAGGTACAACATACCCCTTAGGACCCCATATGATCGCTTAGGACACCATAAGGTCATATAGTGTCCTAAGGGGTCATATGGGGTCGTAAGGGGCCACACATACATTTTCTAACAAATGTGTGACCCCTTAGGACCCCATATGACCCCTTAGGAAACCATAGGGTCATATGGTGTACTAAGGGGTCATGTATGGGGTCCTAAGGGGCCACACATGTGTGACCCCTTAGGACTCCATATGACCTCTTTGAAAGTCATAGTCAGTACAACATACCCCCTAGTACATGGACGACCCCTTAATACATCCTAGGACATCTTTTGACCCCTTTAAGCATCTTATCATGTATAACATAAGACCCCATACAACACCATAAGACCCCTTAGGACTATAAGGACCCCTTATGACCTCTAATGACCCCTTAAGACTCCTTATGACTCCTAATGACCCCTACTAACCCCATTTGACCCCATAGGATCATATAAATTCATAAGGGATCATATGGTGTTGTTAGGGGTCATATGGTGTCCTTAGGGGCCACACATGTGTGGCCCCTTAGGACCTCAAATAACCCCTAATGACACCATATGACCCCTTAGGACACCATATGACATCATAGGATCACATAGTGTCATAAGGGGTCATATGGGGTCCTAAGGGGTAGAACACATGTGTGACCCCTTAGGACCCCATATGGCCCCTTTTAAAGTCCTAGTAGGTACAACATACCCCCTAGGACACCATATGACCCCATAGGATAATATAGCGTCCTAAGGGGTCATAAGGGGCCACACATGTGTGACCCCTCAGGACCCCATATGACCCCTTCTAAAGTCCCAGTAGGTACAACATACCCCCTAAGACACCATATGACCCCATAGGATCATATAGTGTCCTAAGGGGTCATATGGGGTCCTAAGGGGCCACACATGTGTGACCCCTTAGGACCCCATATCACCCCTTTCAAAGTCCTAGTAGGTACAATATACCCCCTAGTACATACTAGGAACTATAAAGACCTGAACGACCCCTTAATTTCAATTATTAAAAAAGTACAAAAACTACAAATAATTACAAAAATCTTAAAAATAAGGTTTAATAAAATCTAAATAATATTTAGTTTAATATAACATACTTAAAAAAAAATTGAAGCCTTCTAATATTAGATATTTATTTAATTGAAAAAAAAATATAACATACTAGAAAATTTTTGAAGCCTTCTACCAAAATCTTTAAAAAATTGAAAATCTTCGTCACTTTATATAAAAAATGTCACTTTTATTTGCAAAAACAATTGATTTAATTAAAAAATGCCGCTTTTATTTGCAAAAACAATTGATTTAATTCAAAAATGAATTATATTATTTCAGACACCTTTATTTTCATATTTTAAAACAAAACAAAAAAATCATCATTTGTATGGGTTTGAAGAGGCATGGTCGCTCAAATGACCGGTCACACCCACCTCTAACGATCCAGCTGGAAGGGTTCCATTTGGAAGCATTCTGGTCGAAACCCTTCCGGTCAGAACATCCTAAGTGGTAGCCATATCACCAAATTTGACAAATTTATGAAACTCCTAACTTCTGCAACAAAAATCTACAAGTAAATTCAATTTATTAAAAAAACAAAGAATACCCTTTTGTAGAGATCGAAGTCAAGAATCTACTCATATAATTTTTCTGATGGTTTGATTAAATTTAATATATATTATTTCAAAAATACTACAAGTAGGTAAATGTTCGGTAAGAGGCTGGTTTGAAAAACAAAAAAAAATATTGAATCACCTCAAAAAAAATTGAAAAAAATATGGTTCAGTAGAGGAGAGAGTCTTCTCCAAAAGGGTATTTATTATTATTATTATTATTATTATTATTATCAATAATTTAAATAAACAAAATGTGGTGGGAGATAAAAACTGTCAAATTCAGGTATGTTTGACTTTAAAATGTTATAATGAAGAAAATATACATCGAAAATTAATTTTTTTTTTATGCACTGTATATGTATGTCATCTATTAGGGATATCAAAATTAGAAAAAAAAAAGTTGATTTATATATTTTTTTTTGGGTGAGAACTAAAACCCTTGATTTTCAACATTTTTCAGCAATAAAAACATTTACCTTAAAAGTAAAAAAAAATATCAATCCTTGACAAAAAAAATTTAAAAAATAATAAAATCAAACTTCATCAAATTTTACACATTTCATTAGTTTACATCATCTTTAAATTCAAAATACAAATGCCACTTTTATGGCATCGAAATTGAACAATTATTGTTGTGTTAACCTTTTCCTTTATAAAAGTGTGACATGGGTTTGTAATTTTACCCTAAGGTGGAGCATATGAACCTCATCGATATTGTAAACAATTGTATAGGAGAGTGACTGACTATAGAGATCCTCTAACTATCGGACTTCTTGGAAGTATGGTCGGCTAGTGATGAGTTCACTGGAAGTGAAAGTGAGATAAGTTATCATATGTATATGATCATGTGTAACAAGTTCCTGATAGCAATATGCAGACCTACAAGTATGCATAGGCATACGATTCTATTTCCACCTTGTGTGATGTTCCTTCTCCCCATGTTCACACTAAGGGGGGGTGTTAGAAATCATGTTAGTGTTCACATTAGTAAGTCTAATAATGTGTTTGAAGTGAAAATAATTGTGAGTTGTAGTAACAACTCACGAAACTATTCTACATGATAAAATATTTATTTGAGTGCTTGTTTGTATGTTTGTTGAGTTGTTGAAACAAATCAATATATTAAGGAGTTTTTTCCTTTAAAATAGGATAAAGTGAAACAAGTAATCGTATGTATGTGATCATGTGTAACAAGATCCTGATAGCAATATGCATACCTAAAAGTATGCATAGGCATACTATTTTATTTCCAACTTGTGTGGTGTTCCTTCTCCCCATGTTCACACTAAGGGGGGGTGTTAGAAATCATGTTAGTGTTCACATTAGTAAGTCTAATAATTTTTTTGAAGTGAAAATAAATTTGATTTGTAGTTACAAATCACAAAACTATTCTAGGTGATAAAATATTTATTTGAGTGCTTGTTTGTATTTTGTTGAGTTGTTAAAACAACTCAATATATTAAGGAGTTTTTTCCTACAAAATAGGATATTACAATTGTATAAATACTTTATTGAATGAAGGGTGTGAAATATAGAAACAATATTTTTGTGTAGAAAATTTTCATGTTTGACTTCTATGATTTCCCATTTTCTTATATTGCAACTCTGTCAACGTGTGTTGGCAACAACAATGAATGAAAACTAAGAGGGGGGGTGAACCATTTTTCATTGGATCATACAATTTAAGCACAACTTTATATTTGATCAATTTCAACAAGAACAAAGATAAGAAAATAACAGAAACACACATAACACTAAGATTTTGACGTGGAAAACCCGGTTAAGGGAAAAACCACGGTGGGAACCTACCCACAATAAAATTATACTCTGCAGTATTATGTGTAAATATGACAATGGGGAATGCACATGCATTTAGTCACACTTCCTAGAGCTCACTGCTCAAAAACAAGAAAGGGCTACAACCTTGAGGAAGGCTCACTGCCTTACAAAGATCAGACAACAATCCGGATTAGATGAAATGAAAAAATACCATCTCCAAATGCCTGATGATAGTTTTGGTTAAGAACATTTGTCTGCCCTGCAACACTCTCTGCTCTACACTTCTCACAGAAAGATAAATTCGCTTGTTCACACATACACCACTCTCTGATAATGTAGACACAACATTGATCACCAAATTACATGAATATGACATTTATTTATACAAATCATCAATCTTGATTACAAGGTCGGCTCAACCCTTAAGACCTAATTACAAAATTACATCACATGATACATAAATCAACCATCAGACCAATACAATGCCATGATAAAATAGCATGAACCCAAATCAAATCCACAAACACGCAATACAAATATACAAATGTATCTGCATGCAAAGGATTAGTAAAGATATCTGCAATCTGATCCTTTGTAGATACATACTCCAATTTGACTTCTTCCTCACTGAATTTCTCCCTCAATAAATGATACTTGATTGATATATTCTTTGTTTTAGAATGCAGTACCGGATTATTGGAAATATTAATAGCACTTTAATTATCACAATATATGACAATAGGCTCATCATAAACAACTCTAATGTCTTTTAGCATATGCTTCATCCAAACTACCTGAGTACAGTTGCTAGTAGCAACAATGTATTCAGCTTCTACTGTAGATTGAGAAATAGCATCTTGCTTCTTACTTGCCCAAGAAACCTACTTCTTTCCCAAAAAGAATGCATCATCGAAGGTACTCTTTCGGTCATCAACATCACTTGCCTATTCAACATCAGTATAAGCACATAACATGAAATCATCATTCTTCAGATACCACAAACCATAGTCAATTGTCCCATTCAAGTATCTAAAAATCCTCTTCACAATAGTAACATGACTTTATTTAGGATCAACTTGAAATCTTGCACAAAGACAAACAACATGCATAATATCTGGTCTAGTCTGAGTCAAATATAGCAGTCCACCAACCATACATCTATACAAGATCTAATTAACTTTCAGAGATTCATCATGCTTAGACAACTTGCATCTAGTCACCATACGAGTTCCAATAGGTTTGGAGTTATCTAACCCAAACTTCTTCAACAATTCCTTCACATACTTAGTTTGAGAAATAAAAATGCCTTTATTAGTCTGTGTAATCTACAATCCTAAGAATAATTTTATCTTACCTATCATAGACATCTCAAACTCTTTTTGCATATCATCAGCAAACCTCATACTCAAATCATCATCTCCTCCAAAAATAATGTCATCAACAAAAACTTCAACAATCAAAATGTTATCATTATCAACCTTAAATTATAAATTACTATTAAGAGTACCTTTACAGAATCCCAACTTCATCAAATACCTGTTCAATTTAGCGTACCAAGCTCTAGGGGCTTGTTTAAGTCCACGCAGTGTATTCTTTAATCTGCATACCATGTCTCCTTCATCTGATAATGAAAAACCATTTGGTTTCTCAATGTAGACTTCCTCTTCCAAATCACCATTCAAAAAGACTGACTTTACATCCATCTAATATACCAAGTGAATTTATTATAAGCAATGTAAGAAGTAATCTAACAGCTTCAATTCTAGCTACCCGAGCAAAAGTCTCCTCATAATCAATTCCTTTCATCTGTGAGAATCATTTACATACCAATATTGATTTATTTCTAACCACTTCACTAGCTTCATTCAATTTATTTTGGAACACCCATTTAGTACCAATCACATTCTTGTCTTTTGGTCTTGGAACAATTTCCCATGTATTGATCTTCTCAATTTGATTCGACTCTTCTTCCATATATTTTATCCAATTCTCATCTTTACAAGCTTCAGCAACATCTTTAGGTTCAATCTTGGAAATCAAACATCTCTTCAGCAACAATCCTTCTCCTATTCATCACACCTTTGTTTTTATCACCAATAATCTAATTTTCTAAATAATTTAATCTCACATACCTTGGTTCTTTTGATTATTTTTGATTCTGAGGTTTTTGAACTTCTTCATCGACAACAACAATATCTGGATTAGCTATCTCTACTAGATCATTCTACTTTAGGCTCTCAATATGCACTTGTTTTGAAATAACATTTTGATCATCAAACTCATACCCGCATGCTCTGATCTTCTTTTCATGGCATTCATCAACCTTCTTATTTTCACTTTCCACTATCTTTCTCAACCTCTCATTATAACATCGGTAGGCCTTTCTCTTATTAGAATAACCCAAGAAGATTCCTTCATCACATTTTGCATCAAAATTTCCTACATCCTCATCTCTTTTGATTTAACATTTGCTTCCAAAAATTCTGAAATATCTAACTGTAGGAACATAACCAAACCCTAACACATAAAGAGTCTTATCGAAATCACCTTTTATATGCACCCAGTTGAATGTGTGTACAACATTGCTAACAACTTATCTCCAAAAGGTCTTTAGAACATTCCCTTCAATCAACATACTCCTAGCAACATCCAAAATAGTTTTGTTCTTCCTTTCAACAACCCCATTCTGCTGAGGGGTTCTAGGAGAAAATAATCGTCTTCTAATTATATGCTTTTCACATAATGAATCAAACTCACTGGATGTGAATTCTCCTCCTCTGTCATATCTCAGACATTCAACTTCAATCCTATCTTGTCTCCACCTTAGCTTTGAATATCTTGAATTTCTCCAGTGCTTCTGATTTCTCCCTTAGAAAAGTAACCCACATCATTCTAGAATATTCATCAATCAACAACATGAAATATTTGTCACCCTACATACTTCTCACTCTTGTAGGACCACACAAATCAATATGCACAAGATCTAATAACCCATTAGATATATACTTCTTACTCTTTAATAAAATTCTTATTTGCTTTCACAACTAACATTCCTTACATACTGGATTAGAAGGTTTCACAATCTTGGGCAAATCTCTAATAGCTTGAGTAGAACATATCTTAATCATGTAGTCAAAATTAACATGATCCATCCTTCTATGCAACAACCAACTTTCATCTATCTGAGCAATCAAATAATTTTTCTCACCAACATTCAAATGAAAAATATAACCTTTAGTCTTAGATCTTGAAGCAATCTCTATACCAGAGGCATTCAAAATCTTGGATTTACCATTCTTGAATCACAAATCATATCCCTTATCAACCATCTATCCAACACTAAAAAGATTATGCTTCAAACCTTCAACATATAAGACATTAGCAGTATTATGCTTACCATCAAGAGAAATAGAACCTCTATCAGGAATTACACAATCTTTATCATCTCCAAATCTTACTATACCACCATCATACTTCTCCATATTCACAAATTTTCTTTTATCACTTGCTATATGATAACAACCGTTGTCAATTACCCATTCGTCTTTCTCTTTAATCTTACCAACCAAATATTTCTCCTCAACAATGCAGCTTGTGGAATCCACTGGTACTAGATTATTTTCTTTGATAGCAATTAATACAAATTCATCTTCTGAATTCCCATTCTCAGACTCTTCATCTGTCACACCTTCATCAGTAGCATAATAACATTTCTTCTGATATTTGTACTTCTAGTTAGGTTTATAGGGCTTATCATACTTGTCATGCTTCTCATATATATCATGCTTAACAAATTTATCATGTTTATCATAACTTTGACATTCTTTTAGGACACCTAGAAGTAAAATGTCCTATCTTATTACAAGAGAAACATTTCAAAGGTAATTTCCCATCATACTTACCGGATCCCTTAGGCAATCTTGGAGCAATAAGTGCTTCAAGCTCTTCCAACTCTCTTTTCTGTTCTTTCATCTCTCTCATTTCTCTTTCATATCTGAAAACCCTAGATGAACGTTCTCCCATTTCATACTTCTTCTTCCTGGATACAGAGACTTTAAACGGAGTCTCATATTTACCATGTGATTCTCTAAATTCACCCAACTCAAAAGCAACAAGTTTACCAACCAACATGTCTCTTGTCACAGTGGTCACAGTCTAGATTTCATCAATAACAACAAGTTTAGGTTTGTAAGAAGGAGGCAAGGATCTTAGAACTTTAGCAACAATCTCATCTTCTTCAAGAGTTCCATCGGCACATCTAATTTTCATGACAAGCTCATTCAGTTTAGCCATAAAGGATGATATGTTCTTATCTTCTCCCATCTTTAGAATCTCATAATTTCCTTTCAAACTTTGTAGTTTAGCAACTTTGACATGTTTATCTCCTTCATACAAGGTCTCTAACTTTTCCCATATCTCATGTGTAGTCTACAATCCCATCACATTAGTCATCTCTGAATTGGTTAGGGCACTCAGTAATGCTTCTTTAGCTCTTTTGTTATGTTCAACATCCTTGATCTCATTAACAATAATCGGACCATTCTGAGGAACATTGTAGGTATTTTTTGTAATCTTCCAATAATCATCTCCATGACACTTAAAATGACACTCTATCTGGTCCTTCCATACAGTGTAATTGCTTCCATCAAATCTCAGACTCTCTTTCTTGAAAACATAGGTTGTCATCCCAGATCTCCTCAAGCGGTCAAGCTTCTTCCAGAGGATCTATCTCTGATACCAATTGTTGGCAACAAAATGAAGGAAAACTAAGAGGGGGGTGAATCAGTTTTCACCATATCATACAATTTAAGCACAACTTTATATCTGATTAATTGCACCAAGAACAAAGATAAACACAATAACAACAACACACATAACACCAAGATTTTGATGTGAAAAACTCAGTGAAGGGAAAAACCATGGTGGGAACCTACCCACAATAAAATGATACTCTAAATTAGTTTGTGTAAATATTACAATGGGGAATGCACATGCATTTAGGCACACTTCCTAGAGCCCACTGCTAAAAAAAAAGAAAGGGCTACAACCTTGAGGAAGGTTGATTGCCTTACAAAGGTCAGACAACATGTTGGCATAAGACACTATTCTGGTGATGATTTGGTGAATATTGATGATGTCTGGTGCATGATATTTCTTAGGAGTTTTCATTGATGGAAACTTGGCCTACTGATCTTATCCGATATGGAGTTTGGGATATATGGATGTCTTGAGTAAGTTTTGGTATAAGTCTGTTGGTGATACTCAATGTACAGTTTTGGTGGGCATTTCTCATTTTTGGTGATAAGTTTGTTATCTTAGTGATCAGAGTTAAGTTGATTAAGTATGAGAAGTAGATTATCATGCAATCCTATCCTCTAGTGTTGTTTATTAAGTATTTTAGAAGGTCGGGTATCCGATAGAGCAGTAAAATAGGGTTATTTTCATTATTGACGGTGTAATGTGTGGACCAGATTCTTTGAGGTGATTCCAGTGGATGTTGGTAATTTTGAGGTAATTAGATCACCTTATGGGAAGCATGTGATCATATGTTTTGGATTTGAAATATGGTTTTGTGAAGATTTGAGTTGACTTGAAGCTACACATTTCATATTTTGATATTTTGAGAAGCCAACTAGTTTGAGATATATTTTGGTGGTGCAGATATATAAGATCCAGTTTTGGGTGTAATGTATGTGTGTGAAATTGTTTTTGGTGCCATTGAGTGAAGTTTCACGTGCGCATCTTGAGTGTTAATGATCTGGTATTTGGTAGTAGAGCAGAACATAACAGTTTATCAAAATGGTGACAACATATCATTCCTAAGCCTAACCAGAACAGATTTATGGTATTTGTAGATGCTATAATCTAGTTCACACATTGTATTAGCTTCTATATCTCATTTGTAGGACAGTGAGTCCTCAAAGGTTTTAGCCCTATTTTGTAATTGAGTAGTGAGCTCTAGGTAGTGTGCCTGAATGCATGTGCATTCCTCTCATGTAATATTATTTTACTACTAGCCATAGTATAATAATATTGTGGGTTCAAAATCCCACCGTGTTTTTTTCCCTTTTTGGGTTTCCACGTAAAAATCTTGGTGTTATGGTTGTATGCTTATTTGGTTTTTGTTTTTGCACTTTTCTTTTAGTTATTTGTATCTGGTGGTTGAGGAATTAGCTTAATAAATTTGTGAACTACATAACATTGATTCACCTCCCTCTCAGTGTTCATCGATTCCAACACAACAATCTAGATTAGATTAACTGAAAGAATAACATCTCCACATGCCTGATGATAGTTCTGGTTAAGCACATTTGTCTTCCATGCAACACTCTCTGCTCTACACTTCTCACCGGAAAGATGAATTCACTTGTTTTCACATACACCACTCTCTAATAATGAAGACACAACACCGATCACCAAATTATGTGAATATGACACCTATTTATACAAATCATGAACCTTGACTACAAGGTCAGCTCAACCCTTAAGACCTAATTACAAAATTACATCACATAATACTGCAGTGTCATAAAATTGTGACCGTAGCAATTTACGACTGCATTAGGGTCCTCACGCACGTGAAATCGAATCCTCTAGCCTAATCGGAGATCAGAGAGTGCTCGACTTGTGAAACAACTTCTTCCTTGGCCTCTGCATCACTCTGTCCACACACTGCCCTAGAGACAGGGGTAGGACAGGGCGTGGTGCCCCTGTCCCTACCCTATTTTGGGGTAGGACCTTTCTAGAGCATACATTGTGGGTTGTGCAGTGAGCAGGAGATCTCCCCAATGTTGGCCCGTGACAAAATTCAAATCCTTCAAACATGTATTTAATGGGGCATGCGCTCTCTCATTTGCATAAGTTGGACAAGTTACATAAGTTGGATAAGTTGGATAAGTGGGATAAGTTGGATAAGCGGGAAATTCACAAGTGATCAAGCATTCAAGCATTCAAGCACTCTTTTCCAACATCGAGCATTCTCAAGTCTCCCTTCAAGGCTAGGTGTTTCATTCAAGTCAAGGATTCAACCATTGAAGAGGAGATTGATTTCAACATTCAATTCCACACAAACATTTCTATCAACATTGCTACTACAACCTCCCTTGAAGTGATTTACAATTCAATCTTTCATTTACATCTATTTGCAAGTAGTTTATTTCATTACTTGGTTAATTCCAAAACTGGGGTTTGACCTAAAGGCAAACCCCTTATCCCAACAGATTTCCCTCTCTTTTCTATGTGTAGGTTGCAGGTGCGTAGCTGTACTTTCAAATTTGGGCTTCATTTGTAGAGGCAGAAAAACCCTTTTCGTTTCACGGATTTTTTGGAGGACCATGTACATTCCCGCCACGGTTCGGACAAATTTTCGTCAAATTTGTAGGGCGATTTTGTCTCAACATTTTACTGCCAAATCCAAGTGCACAACTTCATCCCATATTCAGATCGCAAGTTTAATCAATTCTTTGTCACTTTTGCACTACATAATTCAATCAATTCCTTTCCAAATCAAACAAAGGAAGAAGGGATCATCCTAACCTTCCCAATTCATTTAGAATTCAATCTATCATCTTTGTGTGGAGATTGGATCTAGTGAATTATCCCTTATCTTCCTAATGTAATGGTGAAAAGTGCTTGAAGGATAATCAATAGTGAAACTCTCATCTCTCTTTGAGGGAAAGGGTTAGTTTTCCTCTTGATCTATCACTCATCATTTTCCCACTATTACATTTTGGTGAACCTGATGTCTTGCATGCTTTCCTTTGAACAAAATTGCATATTTTTCATTTGTAAGTTTAAATTTTCTGCAAACTTAGTAGTGGTTAAATCATTAAAAAACCTAGTTTTTAAAATTAAAATTGAACTTGTGATTTGTAAAAAATTGCTTGTGTTTGTCTTAGATCTGAAAATTGTTTTGATTATCAAATTCAATTTCCTCATTGTCTTGTTCAATTTGCAATTAAAATTTACAAAATTAAGAGGTTACTTGTTATAACCCTAATTTTCAAAAATCATAGTGAACTTATGCAAAAATCGGATTTCAATTTAATTTTTAGATTTTTGATTGTTATTTGTCTTCAATCCTAGAATTCAAATTTTTAATTTCCCCCCTTTTCCCAAAATTCAAATTTCAAAATTAAGTGGTTAGGTCATCAAACCCTAATTTTTAAGATTAATTGGATTTTGTGTGAATTTCAAATCAATTTCAGTTACATTTTGATTCTTAAACATTTTCCAAGTTGTCCCTATCCATTAGGTTTGACCCTTTTCAAAATTGCACTTCAATTCCTCTTTTTCTTCAAAACCCTAATAGGGTCATGTTTTCACCTTTGTGCCTTCATTTCGCCCATCTAGAGATCGTAAAATTTGCCAATTTTGGGGGGTTAGCTTTTAAATTATCATAATATATATCCCTAAAAATTTCGGAAAATGTTGGTCGGACCATGTGCGTTCCTGCCACAGTCCTTGGCTTTTTTCCTGAAATTTTGAGAGACTATTATGACTATATTTATTAGCTTAAATCCAGAAGATTGGCTGATTTTATCGATTTTTGAACCCTCTAGAAAAGAAAAAACCTTCAAAATTCAACATTTCAACTTTCAAGAAAATTTTTAACATTAAGAGGTTAATTGTTGTCTGCCCTGATTCTAAAAATTCTGATTTTAAAATTAAGTGGTATCCCCTTGGCCCTAATTTAAAAAAATTTCAATTCCTTTTCATTTTCGGAAATTGTTTCATTTTGTTTCTCCAACAAAGTTCAAATTGTGTAATCATTATTTTATTACATTTTGTAAGCTTTGTTCCGTAATTCAAAATTCAATTTTTCCCTCTAGTGCATAAGTTTTACCACTATTAGCCCTACCTATCCTATCCCCGTTAGACGAAGTATTAGAATTAAGGCTTCCCAAGGTATAATTAGCAAGGAGATGGAGCCTAATTTGGGTGACTTCTTTAATGAGGATCATGCTAGTTCTTCCCATCCCAATCATGTGCCTGTTGATGGATCCCATGATGAAGAAGATGTTTAACTAGGGTTTCTTTAGATCCACTTTCTACATTGGACAATCAATTTGATAACTTTGAACAATGGATGTCCCAAGAATACCGTAAGAGTGAATCTCTTCCATTAATTGAAGGTCTTAAATGCATGCTTCAAAGTGATAAGAATGAAATTGATATATTGTGTGGCATTGCACATATTGTTGATTTCAATGTCATGCCTATCAAAAGTTGTGTTGAAACCCTAGGTCACTCACAACCTTCAACACAAGTCAATTCTGCTATTCCTTTGACCAATCCTATGACTAGTATTCCTACTTTCACATCCAACATCATGGCTACTTCAACTCAAAATGTCATTCCTACAACCATAGGTCATGGGGGCAATCCCTCTTCTTCATTTAATCCTCCATTGATACGCATGTCTTCCATGAGTATTCCTACTATTCCTCAACCAATTAGTGTGACAGAATGGGGCAATTCCTTCAACAACTTTATTCCTCCTTTAAGTGTCCCTTTTCCTACCATATCATCACCAATGCCTACTTATCATAGTGTACCACCACCTTATTCTTAGTCCATGCCTTCTTTCAACAACATCACACCACCTTCTCAATCACCTATGTCTAACATCAATTCTTCTACCGAAATGACAATCAACAATCTTGCTCAAACAATGTCTTCCTTACAACAACAAATTGCTTGCATGAGTCAATCCAAGTTTAATGTTCCTACCTTTGATGTTGTGAGCCCACTTTCTCTTGATATTGTGAAAGCCGTGCCACCTAAACATGTGGAGATCTCTCAATTGGAATTCTATAATGAAAAAGGTGATCCTCTTACGCATGTCAAAACATTTCAAACCTTGTGTACTAATTTTGCTTATGATCAATGATTGCTTGCAAAATTGTTTACAAGAACACTAAGAGATAAGGCCTTACAATGGCATTGCTCTTTGCCTTCCTATTATATCACTTCCTTTCAACAACTAGCAAATTCTTTCATCCAACAATTTCAAAACAACATTGGTCCTAAAATCACTTTGACTGATTTAATGCATTGTAAACAAGGTATTAAAGAAAAAGTGACTGATTTCATTGGTAGATATAAGCATTTGTGTACTCAAATTTCTTTTCATGTACTTGATAATGATATTCAAATAATTTTCATTATTAATTTACAAAAAGATATCAGGGAAAAGCTTCTTTTGTCTGAGTTTACTTCCTTTCCGTAGTTGTGCGCAACACTCCACAATTATCAAGTGCTTGTGAGTCAAATGGAGCAATCCACTCCTCTGGCTCCGAGTGATAAGGGGGAGAGTTTTCAACAAATGTTTGCAAAGTTCAAACCAAGAAAAAGTTTCATCAAGTTCAATGATCCAATCAACAATAATCATGTGAAAATTACAATAGTTGTGCCTTCTATTTCTAAATTTTTCCAAAGAGAAAAACAATTTACTCCTTTGAATGAATCTTTGCATAGTAGTATGTCTCAATTATTGCATATAAATGTTATCAAACTTCCTCCTATAAAACAAGTTGATCCTTCCAAACTTGCATCTCCTTATTTTGATAACAAATCCTTTGGCCAATTTCATCGTCAACCTGGTCATGATACTGAGAAATGTTTTGCATTGAAAAATAAGGTTCAAGACTTGATTGATAATAATACTATATCTGTGGTAGGTGTGAATGATAAAGGGAATAAATTAGTGGCTCCTCCTAATCAAAATCTTAAGATTTTCACTGATCCCTTGCCATCTCATACCTCTAATGTTATTAAGATTGTGCCTCATTCTCTCTCTTCTGAAACACCATATTTATGGCTCCAAACTTGGTTAATATGGTAGAAATATGCCTAAGGATCCTTGTATCACATTTGACCCTAGCAAGATCACTAGAACACCTGATGGCCCTTTATACATATCTGCAAAGTTTAAGGATATCCCTTTCCATGGTGCCCTGATTGATCCCTCTTGCATGGTTAATGTCATAACTAGAGAGTATCTTTTTACTTTACGATTGCATAAACCACTATATGATGCTTCGAATGTAGATGTGAAGTTATTTGATGGCTTCTCTTGTCCTACCATTGGTTCTATCACCCTTCATGTTGAAGTCCATACTAAATCCATGGATGTTGACTTTTTTATCATACCTTCTTCTGAGCAATTCTGTGTGAAGTTGGGCTATCCTTGGCTATCTTCCATGAAGGTTATTTCTTCTCCAATCCACAAGTGTATAAATTTACTCACAATGGAGAAATCATAACTGTGAACCATAGCTTATTTTGTCCATATGAAAGAAGCCCTGGTGTTCCTATTGATCTCTTTTGGCCTAAACAATTTCAATCTCTTCCATCAAGGACCGATGCTTTTATTCAATCTTATCAAAAATGGAAGAACGATATGATTTTATCCTTAAGACAACCTAGATCGCCAACACTTGACATTCCTATTATTCTTCAAGATGAGGTTCTTCCCTTCTCAGATAGAACTAATCTCCTTCCTAAGGAAAATTGTCCACCTACTCCTATGGATGTGACTTTACCTTCTCTTAAGGAGAACACCAATATTCCTCTTAAGGTTAGACCTATACCTCCTCCTCATAATGGACCCAGTCTCCTTCCTACACCTAATATTCCTCCTTTCTATAGCATAGTTCCACCTCCTTCCTCTTATCGAGAGAAGAGGCCTGCTTCTCCTATTGTTCAACCAAAGATATCTCAACCTAAACTTTCCACTATAAAGGAGAAAACCATTCCTACTTCTTCGAATGTTCCTCCTCCTTCTCAGCCTTCCACTGAGACTTGACGGAATCGTTGTATAAGAGAACACCGACGAAGATGTCATGTTCGAGCTCATGAAGCTATCCCTCAAAATACTCAATATCCTCAGACTCCAACAGTTGACATTTGTTCCCTTTTCTCCTAAGAAAGATGTTCAACCAACATCTCAAAATCATAAGTTACATAAAACATGTGATGGTTTTACGCCTCTTCGTGTTCTTTCTCCTCTTGCTTTAAACTTTGATGAATAAATGGGTGAAAATGTTATTCATAATAGTAATACAACTCCTAATGCTTCTGATAGTGAGTATGAGTATGTTGATATGGACAAACATTTATCGGATGAGATTTCTCAAACTTTAATCCTAGCTCCTAGAATCAAACAAAGTGACTTACCACATGAGCATAGTCCTTGTTTGCATCTTGTGATAGCTCCATCTTCTTTGCTCGATGTCTCTCCTTTAGAATGTTTCTCGCCTTCCCGAAATAGTGATCAGCAAGATCGGGAGATGAATGTTGTGCTAGATTAGCAATATTAATAGCACTGCAAATCTTTTTATTTCCTCTCTTTCTCTTTTGTGACCATTATTCTATATGCATCCATGTTCTTCTATTGTTCCCTTAATGTCTACTTGGGGATGATGCAAAGCATTGAGATCTTCTCTTGGTCTCTTTCATGTTGACTCAAAATACATCCTCTCTTCCCTTTCTTCTAAGGTAGTGTCCTTTTTTGGGGAATGAAGATTATTATATGCATATACATACATGATATATATGAATTATCATACAGTATACTGACCCCGAGGAAAGTGACACTACCTTGTGTTTTGTTCTCTACCTTGTGTTTTGTGTTCATTATCCTTGGATTTAAACCTCGATTGGGGGCTAAATACTTGCAATAACGTGCTCCCTCTCTTCTTTTTCTCTTGGGTGTATCCTACCTTAAAGCAATCGCTCCCAATAAGGCGTGTGCGATCACTTTAATGTGGGGGCATACACTCTGCTAACACTTTCCTTCTTGTGATAAGAAGAGAGTATTGCAAGTGTTAGCAGAGTGTATGCCCCCACATTAAAGTGATCGCACACGCCTTATCGGGAGCGATTGCTTTAAGGTAGGATACACCCAAGAGAAAAAGAAGAGAGGGAGCACGTTATTGCAAGTATTTGCAAGTATACTGACCCCGAGGAAAGTGACACTACCTTGTGTTTTGTGTTCATTATCCTTGGATTTAAACCTCTATTGGGGGCTAAATACTTGCAATAACGTGCTCCCTCTCTTCTTTTTCTCTTGGGTGTATCCTACCTTAAAGCAATCGCTCCCGATAAGGCGTGTGCGATCACTTTAATGTGGGGGCATACACTCTGCTAACACTTTCCTTCTTGTGATACTTAGAATTACTTAGTGAACTTTGCGTTGCTTTGTAATCTTTTTATCCCTTTCATGACTCATAGTGAAGGGAACTTTACTACTTGAATTCATGGTTCTCCCCTTCTCGATCTTCCCTTTCACTTTGTCAAACGAAGTCGTAAGATCCTAAGTCCACTGGGGGCTTGGTGCATCTTGCCTCCTTGACATGGTGAAATTATTTCAATTTTATTTCCTTGTACTTTATCGACAGTATCGGCATACGCTTATACTCCCGCTAAAGTGGGGGTAAATGTAGTGTCATAAAATTGAGATGCTAGCAATTTATGACTACATTAGGGTCCTCAAGCACGTGAACTTGAATCCTCTAGCTTGATCGGAGACCGAAGAGTGCTCAGCTTGCGAAACAACTTCTTCCTTGGCCTTTGCATCACTCTGTCCACACTTTTCCCTGGAGATAGGGGTAGGAAAGGGGCGTGGTGCCCCTGGCCCTGCCCTATTTTGAGGCAGGACCTTTCTAGAGAATACATTGTGGGTTGTGCAGTGAGTGGGAAATCTCCTCGATGTCGGCCCATGATGAAATTCAAATCCTTCAAGCATGTATTTAAGGGGGCATGTGCCCTCTCATTTGCATAAGTTGGACAAGTTGCATAAGTTGGATAAGTTGGATAAGTGGGAAAAGTTGGATAAGTGGGAAATTCACAAATGATCAAGCATTCAAGAGAATTCAAGCACTCTTTTCCAGCACTGAGCATTCTCAAGTCTCCCTTCAAGGCTAGGTGTTGCATTCAAGTCAAGGATTCAACCATTGAAGAGGAGATTGATTTCAACATTCAAATTCCACACAAGTATTTCTATCAACATTTCTACTACAACCTCCCTTGAGGTGATTTACAATTCAATCTTTCATTTACATCTACTTGCAAGTAGTTTCTTTCATTACTTGGTTAATTCCAAAACTAGGGTTTGACCTAAAGGAAAACCCCCAATCCCAACACATTTCCCTCTCTTTTATGTGTGTATGTTGCAGGTGCATAATTGTACTTTCGGATTCAGGCTTCATTTGCAGAGGCGGAAAAACCCTTTTTGTTTCGCGGATTTTTTGGAGGACCATGTACATTCCCGCCACGGTCTGGACAACTTTTTGTCAAATTTGAAGGGCGACTTTGTCTTGACATTTTACTGCCAAATCTAGGTGCACAACTTCATCCCATATTCAGATCTCAAGTTATAATAAATTCTTTGTTACTTTTGCACTACATAATTAATCAATTCCTTTCCAAATCAAACAAAGGAAGAAGGCATCATCCTAACCTTCCCAATTCATTTAGAATTCAATCTATCATCTTTGTGTGGAGATTGGATCTAGTGAATTATCCCTTATCTTCCTAATGTAATGGTGAAAAGTTCTTGAAGGATAATTAATAGTGAAACTATCATCTCTCTTTGAGGGAAAGGGTTAGTGTTCCTCTTGATCTATCACTCATCATTTTCCCACCATTACAGATACATAGATCAACCACCAGACCAATAAAATACCATGATGACATATCATGGACCCAAATCAAATCCAAGAACATGCAACACCACCAAAAATATCGCCAAGATCATCCCTAACATGCTACACCACCAAAAATGTTGCATAACATGAAGAACATCACCAGATCCATAAGATCCTCAATAACGTGCATGATGATCAATGCGAAAAAACAAAAAAAATAGGACATGATTAGGAAACATCAAAACGCATGTTAGAACCATCCACAATAGTTGCACCAACACCACTTAATCAAATCTTCATCGATCAACATGCTGATACTAAAAAATACTCAATAGCGGTAAACAGGACTGGAAAGATAACTTGCGGAGCACCAAATCATGAACCATTTGAATTGAAGATACACATGAACATCCCAATTAACACTCTCCCAAATCCACAACTCAAGATATAATCATTCTAGAGCACAATGGATCAAATACGAGAACACTGCAACACTGAACACTGGAAAACCAATCCTCATACTGAAATCCATAACTCGATCAAATCACCAAAAATCATCATGAAACCAACACTGAAGCAACTAGAGATACTTCAAAATGAAATCGCAAATGTGCACTAGCACATCTGCAACATACCAACCGAAACAACTAAACCAACTCTCTGCAACACCAAAACATAGGAATATGTTGGCATCAATGACAACAACATATCCTAGCAACAACAATATCCAACATGTCCTTTTCTTATGTTATAAAAAATACAAACAAGAGAGGATATCGGCCTTGAGTTAACATAATAATTATTCAACTATGAATATGGATATTCCTTCTTTGTATCTCAAACCTGGACTTATTCCTAACCCTCCTCTTCCCACTGTATATGTTGTGGTCTTGCCTCGTACATCTTATAAAGGTTTAAGATAAAAGCGCCCAACATCGTGTATCTCTCAACTTAGTGAGGTTTCTTTTGTTCCTCCTGGAAATGATGAAAAGAAGCTCGTGTTGATTGATTCTAAACCTTTCCAAGCTTTTAGTCATAACAAAAGAAATTGCAGTGCAAGAGAAAACCGATGATGATGTCATGCCAAGGATTGTGAAATTTCTTCCCAAAGTGTTTCCTCACCTAAGCCATCAAATGTTAACTTGGTCCCATTTTCCCAACCTTCACTTAATCCTAGGGAGAAGCTTTATCTTAATCATCTATGTCAAAAATTAAAATTATCTATGCAAAATTATCTGTCTTCTTCATCTCCTCTATGCATTAGATCTCCTATTGTGATTAATTTAGATGATGATGTTGATCATAATAATCTAGATACTAAAGATTATGATGATGAAAAATTATCCAATATCTGCACAATGACATTCTACTAATTTTTTGTCTAAACTAATTGCATAATTTTATTATTCAATTGTGACAATCTTCTTCTTCATTCCCTATAATCAAATAATTATTAACTAGTTAATTATTGTTTACTCTAAAATCCTTGATTAAATAATTTTATATTATTCCAATTAAAACCTATAATTTATCCTTACTCAAATAATATTTTTATTATCCTAACTAATTTTTCCTCTATAATCCCTAAATCTAGATTTTTGTAATTAAATATTAAATATTAAATTTATTTAATTATTCCTCAAGCAAGTGAAATAAATAAATTTAATTTATTTATTTATCATTAATCTCCTTCTTCTCCGACTCAATCATCTAATCAAATGTAGGTCTCTCTGCCTATGTAAATCTCTCCAGTGCCCGACGGTTTGATATCTGTTGTAAAGATTGAAAGTCCTTGGAAATGTACTCTATGATTGTTTTAAGCTTGTCAGAAGGGCTTGCTCCTTTATCAAAATTTGCACTTCAGGACAAGTCTATGCAAAACTGTGATAGACTAATCAATAACTCCTTTGTCCATAGATCCTTCCTTCATCATTTTCTGTGTAGCCATCATCATGAGTTCAATAGAACTCATCTCAGTTATGCTTTTCCATTCAACCTACGAGGTGTTAATTGACAACAATGATGGACTCACTACCGGTTCCCTGCCGAATTCCTTACCCTTCTCCTCTGATGGTTTGTCAACTTTTATATCTTCTTCTCTTGCACCGGTGGCTTCACCACTTGGTGCAGTATCAGTTACTACCAGTTCCTCTTTAAGAATTGTGACCTCAACCTATACACTCTCAGAATCTATCAGTATATCTACATTAGCCAGTAATAGCTCTGTGTCTTGTACATTAGATTCTATCGGGGACTCTATATCCAATATCTTAATATCCTTCAAAATTGTCAATGAAGTACCTACTATACCTTTACCTTTCCCTTCAGCCGGGATGTCTGTAGTATCTATTTTAGGCTTTGGTGAAGAATAAAAACCAAGGTTTGCAGCAAATAATTGAATCCATGCCTTGTGGGTTTCAGTGACAATCTCATTAACCCTACCTAACATAAGATTGACTATCCTGTGCTTGCTTTGAAATATTTTTCTGTCTGCAATTTCAAGTGTCATATCCAACTCCTTAGGAGTAATGGAGACATAGATAGTAAAAAATTCTTGAATCTTTATCTACTTGTCCTCCTCCATTGCTGATAGTCTTCTAGCATCTAAATTGTTATATAACTGTGTTGTGATTCAATTTTCAATTTCTAACTAGGCTTTCTTATATATCCAAATACAATAAAACTACTTCCTCAACTTCTCTATTCATCATCATCCAAATCCTCATAATAAAATTGTATATTCTTTAACATACCATCTTTAGTTATTTCATCAACCAATTCTGCACAAGTCTTGGGTGGAATAATAGTTACATTACCAAAAACAAGTGCAAGATTGGTGTCATCCATCTTCTTTCTTCTTCCAGTACAGGATGGAGCAGAAGGTGTTTCCTTTGGATCTTTCATTTTTGTCGATACCTTGAATGTAACCTTCCTAACTGGTTTCTTCCTTGTTTCCTCCTTTGACTCTTCACTTTTCTTCCTCAATACCCTTTTAAATGCTAAGTGTGTGTCATCCTCAGTTCCAGAGTCTAATGGAATAGGTTCAATAAAAAATTTAGGCTCTTTTCTCTTCGTTCTTTTTATCGGAACAACATCTATTAATGCCTTGATATCTTGAGATACATGTTCCACAAACTTGCTCTCCTTGCCCTGTTGCTTCTCCCTCTTCCTCCTGTTAAACTTTGTTTCAACCTCTTTCTTTTTCTACTCTGCAGTACCAAATGACTTCTCATCTTCATCTATAGGTTCATCAATTAGCATATTTGCATAAGCATCTAGAATCTAAGAATCAACTTCATAACCCATCTCTTCAATCCATATCTTCCAGGGCTTGATCGCTTCCATTAATGTTTCATCCTTTTTTAACCATGAAGCATATCTCGGTTGAGTATTTCTCAACAATTTGCTTTGGAACCTTCTCTCTAGATTTCACAGCCTTTTGGAATACCTTGAAGTAACCCCAAACCTTATCATCATGCTGACTACCTAGAGTAGCAATAGATTGTTTCAGTTGTCTTCCTACTGGGATATCAAATGTCCATTGCCTCTTCCCAAAACCAAGAGTCTCATTAATGAAAAATAGCATCAAACAGACAATAAGATTACTATACTGGAATGTTCCCTTCTTCTGTCCTTTGATCTTTCCTAGGTTATTTAAAAATTCAACCAACATCCATCCACAGAGATCTAACAACTCATTATCCCTCATCATATTATGTGTTGCATAAATGCAGGAGCTAGAAACAAAATTCAGACGATTAGATTGAGTTACCTTGTAACTAATAATTGTACTTTTGAATTTGATATCTCTGTTGGTGATAGTACTAACCCTCATAAATCTCCAATCTGATGTTGTGCCAATGATCTTGTTAATCTGATTGTTAGAAATCTTCTTCTCTAGATGCTGAACAACTTGTGACAAACTAGTGATGGCCCTGATGGCTTCCTTAAAAATATTATACGGCCTATCCAACCAAATGAATTCTCCATTCACTCTGCTCAAAACATATCTGACAATCTCATATTCAAATTCAGGAATATCCAGGATGTCAGTAAACCCTAAATCCTTAATATTCTTTTATTCGGGCTTAATCTTTCCAAAATATCCCATCAACTCGCTCATAGACATGCTCTTAATATCACTAGCTAGTACCCAGATCCTCAATATGATAGTGAATGCATGTTCTGACATCTTCAACATATGCAACTCCTTCCAGGACATGGGAAAAAGTGCCAATTGAATCATCCAAGATGACAATATACAGACATTTCTTGAAAATCAGCCTAGGACAATCCTTTGCCTCAACAACAATAGGATTTGTAATAAAATTTTATGCAGAGGATGATCTCGCTTCCATAATGAAAGATTAACTTGATAAGTACCTGAAATAGTTGTCGGTGAAACCCCGAAGAACTCTTTCGATCGCTAGAGAAATCTCTCAAGAAGATATCGATCGTACTGAATTGCCTTAGACTCTCTCTGAATCTCTCTTAATTGCAAGGTGATTATAAATGAAGTGGATTCAACCTTATATCCTACAAGAAAAACCCTAATCCATCATTGATATGAATGACTTTTGGTGAAAGATACCGAATCTCAGTCAAACATCTCCATGCCGAATAAGCATCTGCAAATGTCAGGAACATCTTCCAGAACCTCTTCTCGGGGAAGAAGCACTATCTTCATGAATTTTTCCTACCCCTAAGGCATCTACCTTAGTTACCGGATGAGTTTCCTATTGGTGTAGGAGAAACCTCCTCTGCCGGTTGAGTAACTGGAGCATTCCCATCTTCTGATTGATCTTCTGACTTCCTGGCCCATTTCTTGATATGATCTTTTCCAGATTTCATTGACCTTCTCTTTTCTTTTATCATTTCATCCATTATTATCAATTGGTGGATTTATTCTTCTACGGAACTTAGAAATATGTCCAACCATGTTGCATGCATAACATGTAACATTGTTCTTTTGAATTGCTTTGCTAAAACCAGTATAATTGTTTGACCTACACTGATTAGCCATATGACCAAAATTCCCACATGCATAACACTTAACATTCATTATGTAGTCTTCTGTCTTATGACCATACTTATTGCATTTAGAACATTGACTGGGAGCATAATTATAGTTCTGATTTTCTCTATTTCTACACTACCTATCCATGTGACCAAATTTATTACAAATAAAACATCTATCATTAATTTTGTAAGCATTAAGCTTCTTTACCAGTGCCTTCTGATTTTGATCTTCATTTGCAACACCGGAACTCTAACCTTGTTCAAATCCAAGTCCACTGGAATCTCCATTCTGTCTTTGACATTTCAATAACTCGTCAAGTTGTGCTAAACTAATCTTGAATTTGTCCTTGTACTCACTTACAATAGCTAGATCATCTCTTAGAATTATCATTTGTCTTTCAAGTTCTTGTTCATTACTTTGGGATTGCACTAAATCAGTTCTCAACATATCATTTTTATGAACCAACCGGGTGCATTCCTCAAATTTGTCCTTTAGAGATATAGCAAGATTGTCTTCCTTCTTCTTCTGGTCCTCAATCTCCTTTGACATTCTCATAGTTAGGGCTTGCATTTCATTCCTCATAACCATGTTCTCCTAACTCAACTTCTGACATCTCTCATTAAGGGTATCTTTCTCATCATTATCCCAACTTTGTAGTAGTTCCTTTCTCCTAGCTTGAATAAATAACAACCTCTCCTATAGGATAAGAATGAATTCCTGAGCAAAATTCAATTCATCTTGAAATTTCAATTTCTTCACCCTTTCAGCATCATAATCTTCAATTGCTACCTCAAGTTGCCTTTCCAAATTCATATCCATGGATTCCAGATTTAGGATCTCCCTCAAGAAATTAAAATTTCTCCAAGGCACAAAGCTCTAATACCAATTGTTGGAATCCAAGAACACTGAGAGGGGGGGGGGGGGGGGGGGGGTGAATCAATGTTCTACCAAAATGATCAATTTTAGCCTTATTAAATCATGCATTCACCAACCGGTATGCTAGTATATATATAAATGAAAGAAGTAAAACAACCAATAAGTCAATCAAACAAATGAATACCATAACACAAAGAATTATACATGGAAAACCTCAAATAGGAAAAACCACGATGGGATTTGTGACCCATAATATCAATCCACTGGCCATATGAAAAGATATTGCAAAATATGGGGGCTTGCACTTGCAGGAAGGCTTACAGCCTAGAGCACACTACTCATCACAAAAAGGAGTCTCACTGACTACATAAAAATCCAAACTATAATCCGGAAAAGAGAATGAACTGCAAAGATAGCATCTCCAATGCCTGTGTATAGTTCTGGTTTAAGCTCTGTCTATTCTGGTTCAAAAACCCTAAACCCTTACCGGAATAACCTCTTACATAATCTTTGTGTTACAAAAATATCCTACCATCATATCTCTTATTACATATCATATTTATCATATTCAAAATGATCTAATCAACTAACCTATATACCCTTTACAATCCTCATGCCTTATGTCAGCTTACATAGATAATTACAAAATGAATATAAAAGTCGGCCCAATTACAAATATACATAAATATCAAAATTAATTACTGATTGTCGGATCTCCCAAAATGATGTCAACCTCCTATACCGATATTCTGAGGAAGACATGTCATGCTGCAATACCGGTACTCAAAGAATTTCTCCTACCGGAGAAGATACCTATCGGTGTCGGTGTCAGTGTCACTGTCGGTGTCAGTGTCACTGTCAGTGTCAGTGTCAGTGTCGGTGTCGGTGTCAGTGTCAGTGTCGGTGTCGGTGTCGGTGTCGGTGTCGGTGTCGGTGTCGGTGTCGGTGCCGGTGCCAGTGAAGTGTCCGTCGGTAATCAACCAAAACAAAATGTGAAAGCTGGAACATGTTGCCATCAATGACAACATATTGAAACCAATCAAATGATTGTCAATTGCCAACAATTAGAAGGTTCGGTATCCGATAGAGAAGTAAAATAGGGTTATTTTCATTATTGGTGGTGTAACGTGTGGACCAAATTGTTTGAGGTGAATCCAGTGGTTGTTGGTAAGTTTGAGGTAATTAGATCACCTTATGGGAAGCGTGTGATCATATGTTTTGGATCCAAAATATGGTTTTGTGAAGATTTGAGCTGACTTGAAGCTACACATTTCATAATTTGATATTTTGAGAAGCCAACTTGTTTGAGATTTATTTTGGTGGTGCAAATATATAAGATGGTTTTGGGTGATCTTTTTGGGTGTAATTTTTGTGTTCGAAATTGTTTTTGGTTCCATTGAGTGAAGTTTCACATGTCCATCTTGAGTGTTAATGATCTAGTATTTGGTAGAAGAGCAAAACATAGCAGTTTATCAAAACAGTGACAATGAATCATTCCTAAGCCTAAGCGAAACTGATTTATGGCATTTGTAGATGCTATACTCCAGTTCACACATTGTATTATCCTCTATATCTCATTTCTAGGACAGTGAGTCCTTCGAGGTTGTAGCCATGTTTTGTAATTGAGCAGTGAGCTCTAGGTAGTGTGCCTGAATGCATGTGCATTCCTCTCATGTAATATTGTTTTACTACTGGCCATACAATAATAATATTGTGGGTTCAAAATCCCACTATGGTTTTTCCCTTTTTGGGTTTCCACGTAAAAATCTTGGTGTTATGGTTGTACACTTATTTGGTTTTTGTTTCTACACTTTGCTTTTAGTTATTTGCATCTGGTTGTTGAAGAATCAACTTAAATAATTTGGGAACTACAAAAAACTGATTCAACCCCCTCTCAGTTTTCATTGATTCCAACACAACAATCTGGATTAGATTAACTAAAAGAATAACATCTCCACATGCCTGATGGCAGTTCCAGTTAAGCACATTTGTCTTCCCTGCAACACTCTCTACTCTATACTTCTCACTAGAAAGATGAATTCACTTGTTCCCACATAGACCAGTTTGTGATAATGAAGACACAACACCGATCACCAAATTATATGAATATGACATTTATTTATACAAATCATCAACCTTGACTACAAGGTCGACTCAACCCTTAAGACCTAATAACAAAATTACATCACACGATACATAGATCAACCACCAGACCAATACAATGCCATGACGACATAGCATGGACCCAAATCAAATCCACAAACATGCAACACCACCAAAAATATCATCAAGATCATACCTAACATGCTACACCACCGAAAATGTTGCATAACACGAAGAACATCACCAGATCCATAAGATCCTCAATAACGTGCACAATGATCAATATGGACCAAGAAAAAAAAAGGACATGATTAGGAAACACCAAAACACACGTTAGAACCATCTACAATAGCTGCACCAACACCACTTAAACAAATCTTCATCGATCAACACGCTGATACAAAAAAATACTCAATAACGATAAACAAGATTGGAAAGATAACTTGCGGAGCACCAAATCATGAACCATTTGAATTGAAGATACACATGAACATCCCAATTAACACTCTCCCAAATCTGCAACTCAAGATATAATCATTTCAGAGCACAATGGATCAAATACTAGAACACTACAACACTAAACACTGGAAAACCAATCCTCATACCGGAATCCATAACTCAATCAAATCACCAAAAATCATCATGAAACCAACACTGAATCAACTAGACATATTTCATTACCGAAATTGCAAATCTGCACCAGCACATCTACAACATGCCAACTAAAACAACTAAACCAACTCTCTGCAACACCAAAACACAGGAATATATTGGCGTCAATAACAACAACATATCCTAGCAACAACAATATCCAACATGTCCTTTTCTTATGTTATAAAAAATCCAAACAAGAGAGGATATCGGCCTTGAGTTAACCTAATAAGTCTTCAACTATGAATATGGATATTCCTCCTTTGTATCTCAAACCTAGATCTTCCTACCCCTCCTCTTCCCATTGTATATGTTGTGGTCTTGCCTCCTACATCTTATAAAGGTTTAAGATAAAAGTGCCCAACATCTTGTATCTCTCAACTTAGTGAGGTTTCTTTCGTTCCTCCTGCAAAGGAAGAAAAGAAGCTTGTGTTGATTGATTTCAAACCTTTCCAAGCTTTTAGTCATAACAAAAGAAATTGCAGTACATGCCAAGGCTTGTGAACGTTCTTCCCAAAGTGTTTCCTCACCTAAGCCAACAAATGTTAACTTGGTCCCATTTTCCCAACCTTCACTTAATCCTAGGGAGAAGCTTTATCTTAATCAAATATGTCAAAAATTTAAATTATCTATGCAAAATGATTCATCTTCTTCATCTCCTCTATGCATTAGATCTCCTATTGTGATTAATTTGGATTATGATGTTGATGATAATAATCTCGATACTAAAGATTATGATGATGAAAAATTATCTAATATTTGCATAATGACAATCTACTAATTTTGTCTAAACTAATTGAATAATTTTATTATACAATTGGACTAATCTTCTTCTTCATTCCCTATAATCAAATAATTATTAATTATTTAATTATTGTTTTCTCTAAAATCCTTTATTAAATAATTTTATATTATTCTAATTAAAACCTATCATTTATCCTTAATCAAATAATCTTTTTTATTATCTTAACTAATTTTTCCTCTATAATCCCTAAATCTAGATTTTTGTAATTAAATTTTAAATTATAAATTTATTTAATTATTCCTCAAGCAAGTGAAATAAATAAATTTTATTTATTTATTTATCCACTCAACTAATTATCTTTGTAATTAAAAAATGGAAACATATATCTTTATTTGTTTTTATTTGATTTTCAAAAGTAATCAATTTGGCAACTTATCTTCTTTTCTTAATTTTAAAATGGAAAATAAGATATACATATCTAAAAATCATAAACTTTCCATTTTTTTTTATAGTTTACCTCATCTTCATCTTCTATCATTTGAGCTAGTTGCAATCACAATTAGAGTCACATATTGATAGCTCCTTATCATTATCATATCTTGAGCTTTAATTTTGTAGGTTTATGCACACATAATAAATCTAAGAGCATTGAAGAAGAATAAGGACAATAGAGGCTTGGCGAATTGGGTGCAAGATTGTTTGGTTTGCATTTTTGTTTAATTGCATTTCCAAATTCATTTTTTTCACTAGTTGGATAGGAATTAGCATTGAAATCCAAGTTAGTGTTTTTTTTTATGTTTCTTTGTTTCCTTTCCAATTTTATATTCGACATTTTAGGTGAACCCGATATGAACATGTTAGTTCTAATGGATTTTTGTGAGTTTTATGTGTGATAAGTTATATCTAACATATCTAATCTTATTTGTGATGCACTTGCAAAATTTTGCATGTTCTAGTTGATATTGCATAATTTGGCATAATCCATCTAGATCTTTCTTTGCATGCATCATATTTGATTAATTGGGTTAATGAATTTTCATATCATGCAAATGTGCATCTATATTCGATTAATCCTCATGCAAATTCTCACATAGATTAATTAGGATGGGCAATTGATCTTCATGTGGATTAATTAAGGGGTTAATTTGGACAAATTCTCATGTAGATTAATCTTGAAGGTGAATGAACAACAATCTAAGCCAATCATACAATCATTTTTTTAGTTTCATGTTTCTTTTTTAGTTGCATGACATTTTTTATTACATTTTACTTTTTTATTGCATATTGCTTTTTTTATTACATATTGATTGTTTGATTGGATGTTGGTTTTCTGATTGCATGTTTCTTTTTTGATTGCATGCATATTTTTTGATCGTGTGTCATTTTTTTCTTACATGTCTTTTTTTATTTCATGTAACTTTTTGATTGAATGTCGCTTTTTGGATTGCAAGTAGCTTTTTTTGTTAGTTGCATGCCACTTTTTTTATTACATATTGTTTTTTTGATTGCATGTTTCTTTTTTAATTACATATTGCCTTTTCTCAATTAGATAGAGGATTTGTTTTACTAATTCATTAGTGCAGTAATCTTGTTGAATTCTTGTCAAAGAATTTTAATATGAAACTACTAATTAGTTTGGTGTAGGACATTGTTAAAGAAAATATTTTAAACAAAAGTATTTTTGATTGTCATATTAGATAATATTTGAGCTCAATGCATTAAAATGAACTCTAGTTTTCATGTCTTGCACACTTGTGCTTATGTTTAGGGTGGACCTATAGTTATGTGTGTATCCTCTCCCCTTGCCTTTGCAAATATAGAATGCATGAGAAACGCACAATGATGCTCTAATTTTGTTTTTTTTAGGAGAGGCTTCGTTGGGATTTTTATCACCCCTAGGCTTGACCTTGAGTGGTATTTGTTCAGGTCACTATACAAAAAGGATGAGAGAAAAATATGTAGCCTAGATCCCATAATTATTGCTTGTGATGTCAATTGGAATGTGGACATATGAGCCATGCTGGGTTGAATAAAGACTTGAGTGTCTCACCGTTGCAATATGTACATGGGTGTCCCAGATAATAAGAACCTTTGTTATTAGAAGCCAACCATATGCTTGACAGTTCAGGGAGTAGTGGATCATACCTAGTAGATACTCTCCATGTACCTCCCATAGTAAAATAGAAATTACTCGATTCATAAGGTCTTCAGATATTTGGGTAAGAGGAAAGGCATGCCAGTGTTAGTTGACTATATGCTACCAGGCTCGTTCCATTGAACCTCTATCTGTATGTTGTGGATAGGTATTTTATTATAGTAGGAGCTTTATCAGGTAATATCCTTTGTCACCTTGAGTAAGAAAAATACTTTCTTATGAATGTCTTAAATTCAATGTTCTATATAGGTAGTGTCAATTAAATTTGTGGGCTACTTTAGACCCCTCTTATGAACTCTGGATCCTGGAGTTATCTTAGTCCAACTCAAATAGCCTATTTTTCTTTTATGCTTGTCAAGTGTCTTCTTGATTCAGAAACAACTCATTTCAAACATTTCAAAACTTTGAACAAAATTGACCTCAAATTCAGACCAAACTGAGACTAGTAGGATCACACCTCTTGTTTTCTCGAATTTGCCTTGCATCCTTAGAATTAATCAAAATTTTCTTGCACCTAGATCAATTTCCTTTAATCAAAACCTAGGGTCAATCATTTGGTGTTAAAACCTCGAATCTTTCTTATCATTGATTTGGCCTTCATCTTGGGTCAATCTAGTCTATCCTCCTATTCATTGGGCTTGTTTTCATCCATCTAGTGCAAGTTTTACTAATCAATCTATCGTTATAGGGATCCTAATCAGGCTCAAAGGTTAAATTTTCCCTACTTCTATCAGTGCGGTTTCCCCCCATATGTTTTGACGGGGGTTTGGGGGCAACACCCCCAAGGTTTGGGGTCAAGAATTTTATTATTTTATAAAGGCATTAGGTGTTATTTTTCTATTGGCTAACATGTTGTAACCCTAATTTTATAACTGACATAAGTCTTGATAAAAAGACTAAGGGTTAGGGATTTTATTCTGTAGAGAATTTCATATAGCATTTTGCAGCGGTATTGAGTTGCAAGGGATTGCTGATTGTAATCAGTTTTGATTTACTGGATAAAAATATTGGACTCTCTGTTTGGTGGATGTAGCCCAAGATTGGGTGAACCACGTTAAATATTGTATCTTCATTGTTATTATTTCTGTGTTTTTTATTCCCATGTTTAATATTTATTTGCATATAATTGATATTTTCTGCATACAATTCCTAACACAATCAAATATCAATTTTCACTATCCAAGGTTTAGACATCTCTTTGGCGATCCTAGATTGCCTTTACTTTTTCTTTTTTATAATCTTAAAATCCCCAAAGAATTTGAAAAATCCACCAAAAAAAAACATAACATTTCAAAAATCCAAAAACATAGTCTTTAGACTTCATATATCTTGCATCTCATTCCTAAGGTTTTAGAGTCTCTTTTATGCAACTTGTCACCAGGTCTCAAAATAAGAAGACCAATATGGGTCCCTCTTAATCTAATCCAATACTCAACCCCACAAATTACTATTACCGGTGAAGGAATCCAAGTCCCATACCTAAAAGTTCACCATCCCCTTCTCTTGATGCATCTACAAAAGACGTCAAAGAAATTTTGACTCAAGAGGAAATTGAGGAAGCCTTACAAGATCATAAGATTTGATTCATCATGGATGACCTTCTTGTAATAGACCAAGATCAACACTTCTAATTTCTAGCACAACAAGGAGCCAAGTTACCCCTTGATTTCGGTCTCTCGAGTATCAAAGAAAATTTACCTAACATGGATTCTTTAAATTTTGTAAACTTTTCAAATCCATATCAACATAGAGAAAAACCAACTAAGGCTTCATCATCGCCATTTGATCTCAAATTCAATAACCCCCTCTTTAATTTGCCCTTTAAACTTGAGACAAATGGGACACAACCTAATCAAATTACAACATCTTCCAATCCAAGTGTGTTTTTTATTGATCAAAACATATCTCAACCAAACCAAAATGCAACATAAACGAATAAAAAATTGACCTATCAAAACCGACGTCCCAATGAAAACCAATTCAAGTCATCATCTTTGTCATCAATTCAAGACTCGACCAACAACCAAATCCCTTAACCAATAATCAACCTCCACCTCCAACCAATACCACAAGCACCACAACAAGTTCATCAAATGCAAATGTCAATCCTGCAAGCCAATCAAACATTATTAAAGTCATGACCAATCCTCCATCAAACCAAATTTTGAGTCAAAATGTTATACCTCCACCTCATCATCAAAATTCCCCTCCAACTAGTGGAACATATAACCATAACCTTGTGAACATCCATTAAAACACTCTTCTTTGAAACAACAATCCCCTTCCTAACACACATCCTACATATCAAAACCAACACCTGAGGGTACATCATAAAAACTTGGGACATAACCAAAATATGACATATCGTCCTCCCCAAAACAAAAACCTAACACACAACCAATATCAGAATGCCTCCATCATCAATGGAATAGAACATCAATTATAGCATCAGTCCTCTTGGTTCTTCACTTATGACAACATCAAACACCAGTATATACCAATTCCAAAATCACAATGTCAATCCTCCTCTTCAACCAATAGATACATAGGCGCAACAATTGCAACATATTTAAATAGAAATAAGGAATATGTAAATGAGAAAAAATAAAATGGCATACTCATTTGAAGATATTTTTTCCTATCCTTTTGATTGAATCATACATGTGCCTCCTTTTCCTAGAAAAATTGATATGGCAAAAATTAAAAAATATAAGGGGAAAAGTAATTTAATTGAGCATGTCATAAAATTCTATGTAGCATTCTTATAGGTTTCCTAAAATGATACATATTTAATGTTGGCATAACTAATGGTGTACACAACCGGTTCATCAGTTAGTATTGTCATTGATGACAAAAACTTACCGGTGAATAAGGCCAAACTCATAGGCAAGGAGGTTTGGTAAACCACAATGGTTACTCATGGCTGCAATCAATATGGAGGATTCAATGCTTCCCTAATATGCATTATTAACACACTTAAGAAATGTGTTGGTTGAATAAATAATTGGTTGAAGGATAAATAGAGTACCTGACCAGTCAGTCAAGCACCTGATAGGTGTTGAGATTAGTTTCTTAAAACTGGTAGATGAAATGATGATGCGGTCACAAGAGGTGACTCAGATTGCATTTTAGTAGTGTTTAGTAGTTTTATGCATGACCAGAACACTCTAGATAGACAAGTGATTAGTTTGATTGATGATCAGTGACCGGTGGCAAAAGATGAAGAGTTACACTGGTGATACAGGTTGAAGAATGCTATCCATTGAGAATCTCAGAGCGGTGACCGGTAAGATGGATGTTATGACCAAAGGTGAGTCAATCATGACAATATATCATCAAAAAAATGGATAGTGAAGTCTATAGCAGTTAACAACCAGTTAAGGTGAGATTTATGCAGATTTTCTGGTTCACATTAAAAATATAGAACACGACCCAGAGGTTGGTGAAATTATGAATTGCAGAGGCAGATAAGGATGAGTTGCTAGTGAGATTGATGGAGAGCGCGCAAAGAGAGTGCGGGAAGATTTGGAAAGATTTGAATTTCAAATATACCAAGTGTTATAGGTGTAAACTGATTGAGGAATCATCGGATATCTGTTGGCAAAATATGGTATAAAGGTTTTTGGCAAAAACCAAAAAAGATTGATCGTAAAATCTGCAAAGTGCAATTTTGAAGAGAGGTGATCCAACAAGGTGAGAGGAGGGCAGAACTGCTAAGTGAATAGTAGAGTGGTGAAGGGAGTGTGCATAGCTTGGATAGTGTGAAGAGAAGAGAAAGAATGCAGAGCACCAGTAGAGTGCAAAGCAAGTGTAACCGGTGGTCAAACTGAAGAGCTTCATTTGGATTTGATTAAGCTAAGAGTAGCTGTTACAATAGATCATCCTCTTTGTTGTTTTCTAATAACTACAATAGTAAAATCCCTTAACTGGGTGGACTTTAACAGGTCCCTTTGTAAAATCCTTTAACCGGGTGACATCTTAAATGATGATTCTAAGTCCTCTAACAAGGCTACCTCTAATAGGGTAAAGGTTCTAACAAGCCTTAAAGAAAATCCCTTAACTGGGTGGCACCTAACATTGTCTTTGTAATCTCCTAACAGGGATGAATCCTCACTAGGTGTACTCCAGAAGAGTGCAAATTTTGTGAGTTTCTACTCACACCATGGTTTTCTCCCATTTGGGATTCCATGTGATAAATCTTGGTAGTCATGTGTGTTTGATTTTAGGTATGCATATTTCTTATTAAATGTTGCTTACTGGTAAATGTTAGGTTTGAATAGAAGTTTTGATTAAGTCTAAATTTGGAATAAACCGGTATAGTGTTGATTCACCCCTCCCCTCTCAGCACCGGTTGGGACTAACATTTAATGCATCTCTTTCCACAAAGTTTAATTGGTCAAGCAATGGAATGGCTCTCCCATCTCCCACATGATATCAAAACATTTGAGAACTTGTAGAAAAATCATTATGCATTTTTCCTACTCCATTGAACACAAAGTATCTTTGAGTGACCTTTATAACACAAAGAAAATATTTGGGGAATCCTTTGCCTCCTTAAAAAGATGAAGGAGTCTTGCTCGTAAATGTCCATTTGACATGCCTGAAAAAATAAAAGGTTGATATCTACATCTAGAATTTGACTCCCGAAATGATGTTCCAAGTAGAAGTCAAAGGACTTGACACATTCAAGCAAGTTATTGACAAAGGAAATAGGGTTAAAGAGGCCCTTATTAACAAAAGAGTTGCCAAAATTTTCAAAGATAATAAAGATCATTCATCTAATGACAAATCTAAATTCAAGAACAATAATAAGAACATAGTTAATGATGGTTTGGTTGATGGAAAAACTTGCAACAATGCTCAAACCACGATTAATCTTCAAATAGCTTTTGCATCTCATTCTCAAGGGTCTAACAATTCTGAAACAACAAAAAATGCTCAATCATCAAATGTTATTCAAAATAATTTGAAAAAGGGCTCTAGAAAAAACTTTCCAAAGCGTAAATATACACTATTTGGTGAGCCTATTGAAGATATAAAGAGAAGAGAAAGAAGGAATGCTATCTTGCATAAGGAGTTACCAATGAAGAATCAGAAGGATCTGGTGGAGCAAGGATTGCATTTATAGTGGTAAAGGAAGATAGCATAGAGGAAAGTGATATGGCACTGATTTCTAGTTCAAACCGGTTTGGAGATTGAATAATTGACAGTGTTTGCACTCACCACATGACTAGTGATAGGAAAAAATTACTCAGCATGGAAGACTGTGATGGAGGATTGGTGAGATTTGACAATGATGCTCCCTGTGTAGTAAAAGGTAAGGGATCTATAGCCCTAAATAATAAAACCAATTGTGAAGATGTTTACTTGGTAGAAGGGCTAAAGTATAGTCTGATAAGTGTTGCACAACTTAACAATAAGGGTTACCAGTTGGAGTTCAATGAAGAAATATGCAAAATAAGTGATAAATTGGGAGGTCTTATTTCTACCGGTAAATAAACTAGAGGTAATCTGTTCTACCTAGATACCACTGTAGGAAGTTTCCTAATGGAAAAGGTAGAAGATAGTTGGTTGTGGTACAAAATAATGTGTCATGTTAATTTTGATAGTAGAGAAAAGGCTAATAAAATGAAGTCTGTTAGAGGTATGCCTAACATTATGAAACCTGAGAATGCTATGTGCAAAGAATGTTAACTAGAAAAGTTGACCGGATCTAGTTTCAGTAGCAAATATTATTCATTTGAGAATGTGCTGGACTTAGTGCATATAGATTTGTGTGGTCCTATGAGGACTAAGAGTTTGTATGGGGACCAATACTTCATGTTGTTTGTAGATTATTTCTCAAGAATGATGTGGGTTGTATTCTTGAAAGAAAAAATTCGAAGCCTTTCACATGTTTAAGGTCTTCAAGCTCGAGTGGAGAGAGGGACCGGTAAGAGTCTGAAATGTTTGAGATCGGATAGAGGAGGAGAGTTCACCTCTCAAGACTTCATAAATAATTGTGAAGAACGAGGGATTATGAGGTAGATGTCTGCACTCAGAACACCTCACCAAAATGGAGTTTTTGAAAGAAGAAACATAACTCTAATTGATTGTGCAAGGAATCTGATGATACAGAAGGATATTCCACGTGTCTTCTGGAGAGAAGTAGTGAGTACTACTGTGTATACCTTGAACTAGATATAGGTGAAGAAGGGGACAAATAAGACTCTGTATGAATTATGGTGTGGATACTCACCCAATGTGAGTTACTTCAAGGTATTTGGAAGAAGGTGCTACATCAAGAGGGATGAGTACTCTGGAAAGTTTGATCCTAAGAGTGATGAAGGAACCTTCCTAGGTTACTCCACAAAGAGTAAAGCATACTGGTGTTTGAACAAAAGAACTGGTAAGATTGTGGAGAGTGCAAATGTCAGAGTAGATGAGTTCTCTAAGAAAAATGAATAGGAAAGCAAGAATAATCCAGAGGACTATCAAGGATTTCATTACACTATATCGGTCGAACCTGCTGTTGAGAACCCTAATGTAGCTGCAAATGAGGAAACATGTGAAGTAGAACCTGCACAACTAGTAGAAGATGTTGGTATTATGGATGTGTTACATTGGTTTTGTCATTGATGTCAACACTTATCCTTCAGGAGATCTTTGGTTATGTTGAATTGACACATTATGTTCACTGGCAAGTTCAGTGACTTATGCATAGTCATCGGTATATTGTTCACCGACATGTTATATTGTACATTGGCACTAAGGATGACTTGTTATCATCTGGAGATCACTTGGTTATGTCAAAGACATGGTTTGGACACTTGGTTTTGGTATTTTGGTTATTGATCTAATCGGGTTGACATATTTGTTGTTACCGGCAAATTGGTCTAGGTTATGGACCAACATGCATTATCTATTCCAGATCAGCATGACACGTTATGGAGATGATTTATTAACTGGACATTGTTGTAAATGTATTGAGCTGACATGTGTGTGTGTGAAAAAGTGGTCTGTATCTATAAGCACAACACTTCAATTAAGTCATTACATGTATGGTTAGTAAATAAATAATCAATAAATAATAAACCATAACAAAGCGACTAATTGCCTTCTAAAAGATGCGAGTATAAGATTGCTCTCATATTTTTTTATAAGCAATAGTAGTGAATATACTACACCAAGATGAAGGATTTAATCTATATGATATTAACTATATGGATGCAAAATGGATGAATAATTCAAGCAATAACGAATTCAAGCAATATGGATTCAAGCAATAATGATGCAAATAATCTAAAAAAGCACAATGATCTTCAATGACTCCAGAGCAAAATTAGCGTGATAATAATCTCCAAGCGTGTTCTCAAAAATCTCTGGGGTGAATTGAATGAGAGTTGAGGATTGAGTTTATAGAGAATTACAAGAGAAAAGCTCAATTTAGGATTAATTAAAAATAATTGAGAAATCAGGTTTAGTTAACCTTGAGATAGATTCCAATTATAGTTTAATTGAAATGCATTTTGTATCCACCTAAAAATGGTCTGAAGATAATAATTAAATAAGCAATTATTTAATTAATCCTCCTTCCCAATTTAATTGAATTTACTAAGCAATTTGATTAAATTCCCCTTTTCATCTACTTATTAATAAATCTAAGGATTTATTTAATAGGTTCATTTCAATAATCCTCTTTAATTAATTAAGTCCCCCCATCAAAATCATTTCTTCTAAATCCTTTAATTAATTAAAACAAATCAATTATGAGTTGTTGAAATTAATTAACCTTTTCCTATTATTTGAATTTTTAAATTCAAATTCTCCTAACTTCTACCACTCCTAAACCTAACCATTCCTAAACCTAACCCATTCTACCTACCCCCATGTTCCCTTTCATCCAACATCTTCTAGAACCTTTGTGACACTTGTCACTAAGTGTTCCCTTTCATACACTCTCTTCTAGAAGCCTCTTGACACTTGTCACCATAGAGATGACAAATGTTCCCTTTAATCCAACCCCCTTTGCCATCCTTCTCCAATTTAACCATTGATATCTTCAGATCAATCTTGACAGTTGATTCTTGCCACCTCACCCCTAGCCTTGGGAAATCCTATAAATAGATCTCATTTTGGAGCAATATGCATCCCATCTCATCTTGCACTTAGGCATTGTTACTATAGGCATCTAGCTTCTAGATTATCATTTCTTAGCAATGTTATCATTCTCAATCTTAACTTAATTGCATCTTCATTTTAGCTTAATCATGCTAGAATAGTCATGAACTCATATAGCTTAATCATGCTCTTCTTGCTAGATCATGGATTTTCATCATTCAAATCCTCCATCTAAGTGTAGTCAAGTCACTGGAATATGCATAATCAGATCTGAGAGAATTTTTTATACTTGCATTTACTAGGAGGCAATAAGTCGATTAGCTATGGTTTTGTCTTTCTTTGATTTAATTCACTAACCATTGCTTGTAATGATTTATTGAGTGCATTGTGTTTGTAGGTACAGGTACACTTCACAGAGCATGACACATTTAAATTAGAATTTCAAGTTGCATTGGAAATAATAATAAATTAATTCCATGCATTTGTAATAAAAATAGATAATTCTTTTATTTATTCAAAGAATGAGTCTTTTTAATGCAACTGAACTTCTTTTTTCTGAAAAGCTTGAGTTCCAATTTTAGAGAATAATTCAATAATTCAATTTAATTGCTTTTTTGATTTCAAGTTCTAAATTTAGAAAAAGAAATAATATCTCAAGTTTGATTTCTCTCTCAATTCAATTCTTTTTGTTTAATTTTCAACTCAACTCTTGCTTTGTAATTAATTCTTCTTTTTGTAATAAATTAATTCCTTTTGCATGATTAAATGGAAAATTTATTAATTAATTAAATATGCAAGGATATTTAATAAATTAAAATAGGATAATTGATCAAAATGATATTCTTGGAAATGATTCAATTAATTAAATAAATATTTAATTAATATTGAGTAATTGATTTGCCATGTGATATTTGATGATTAAAGAATTAATAATGTGCCCAAGGTTGATTTAATTGCCTTTGGTTAGGACCTTGGTGATGTTGTCGAGATTAGGGGCCCATGGTTTAGATGACCATTTTAAGGTATTACATTTGCCCCTCTTTGAATTAATGTGCGAGCAACGCTTTGGCTCAAAGAATATGTGATGTCTAGGAGATGCCAGTTCTAAACTTGATTAATCACGAACCAGATGAAGAGCAAGGTGTTTAGCTTGATTCGAAATGATGAAGCTGAATGAAGTCTGATTAAAGCAATACCGATCCCGAACTTGATTGAACTGAGGAACGATAGAAAACAAAAGATATCGAACTTGAACTTGATTGATCAAGAAGCGGATCTTTCTAATCTAGAACTTGATTGATCTAGACAAAGCGAGTGAAGAAAAAAATTGATCTTGAACTTGATTGATCAAGATACGATGAGTGAAAAATAAAGTGTCCAGCTTGATTCGAAGTGATGAAACTGAACACTCGCTTAGATTTAGCGTGTGATCAAAGATACTCTTTAAAATTTTGATTAAGTTTAAATGAATAATCAGCTTGATGAAAAGCGATGAAACTAATTAACGTTAAGAGACTAATTCAGATGAAGACAAATATCATCTTGATTTGAAGTGATGAAACTGATATGCCCCTAGCGATTGATTCGATTCAGATGATCGAGAGATCTCAACTTGATGTGAAGTGATGAAGCTGAGATGCCCCTTTAGCAATAAGAATTGATTTTCTTTAGTTGAAAAGATGTTTGCTCGACTTTTGATAAAGATAAAAAAAATTCTTGACATGTGAGATGTGAGGTCATAAGGTCATGAGTATGCCCCCTTGGGAACGAAATCGAAAGATAACGAGGGTTCATTATAGGCAGTTGTTGGCGATGATAAGTTATTTGGGCACAAATTGATTCTGAGGAATTTTTGAAAATTTGGTGTTGATTGATTTTGAATTGAGTGCAAAGTTGTTGTGTAGAATAAAATTGAGATTCAGCATTGATTCATGAGAAATTGAGCGCAATTTGAAGAAAGAATGAGCATTTGATAATGTAGACACCTAAAATTGTCATGTCTAATTAAATAAATATTTTATTTATTTAATTACTTTAGCCTAATTCTTCTATTAATTAAATAAATCTTTATTTATTTAATTAATTCATTTATCCTCTTTTAGCCTTATTTCTCATTTAAATAAATACTTTTATTTATTTAAATTATCATTTTCCTAAATTAAATAAATATCTTATTTATTTAATTGATCCCACTTCCTTTATTAATTAAATGAATCTTTATTTATTTAATTAATTCATTAGCCTTTTCTACCCATGACACATGTCATTCATCTCTTAATTCATACACTACCTAGCCTTTCATTATTTTATTATTTTCTTTACCTACCCTCTAATCATAGCCGACCTCTTTTACACCTCTCAATCTTATCCCTCCATTTCATATAGTGTCTTCTATATAAGGAGATGCTTCCTTCATTATCAAACCCTGACTAACTCACTATGCATTCAGCCCCTCTCGACTACTTGATCAATTGACTACACTACACTTTTGAACTTGCATATGCAATCAATCCTACTTGCAACCACATTCCGTTCTTTGTTGAGCTCTTGTGCACATAAAATCTGAGAGCAAATATATCAAGCAAGATCAATGGAGATAGGAAGAATGGAGATCAAAACCCTATTGGACATGTGATGTTATAATCTTTGTGATTTCATTTGATTTGCATTGTCTTAGGTAATCTTCATATGTTATGGTGGATCTTTGTTGTTGCTAGGCTAGGGTTTTGTGGTTGAATCCATTTAGTCTTTCAATATTGTTATTATTGTTATCCATTTTTCACCGTATACATTTTGGCATGCCCGGTGGGACTCTTGTCCCTTTTGCATTTAACATCCTTGTTGCAGATTTTGTGTCTTGATGTTGCAGATCTAACATTTTTTGACAACATTTTGATATTTTCGCGTCTGCGTACTTTCGGATCGCATTTTTGGCTTTCTGTTGCATCTGTGCACTTCCGGATCGTGTTTGTGACTTTCTACCGTGTCTGTGACATCTGGAATTGCGTCTGCATCTGCGACACTATTTCATCTTTTTTTTTGCAGATTCCGAAAAATGTGTTTGTGATCTCCTATCGCGTCTGTGGGGTTTGTAGGCGCGTTTGCGTCCAGAAGCCACGTCTGCGTTACGGAGTCACGTATGTGTCTCATAGAAGCGTGTTTGTGTCTCAAAGCCATGTCTGTGTATTGTACCCACATTTGTGCACACTATTACCATTGTTAGGGGTTTTTCATTGATTCAGTTTTAATCATTCGATTTTCAGATCTAGTTTATTTTGAGCTAACATCTTCAGATCTAGCTAACGAAATTGGTGCAGCTTGTCTTGAAAGCAAAATTGTTTTATCGAAGGCCCCTATTTTCACAAAGTCTTTTAGATCTAAAATTTACCTAACTTGTGTGCTTGCAGGAAGGGGTGATTATTTCAAACAATCCAAACTACTAATAAATCTTTGTTGCAGGTCCTTGGCAAGGGTTTTTGGATTCTTATTATGTGTCTTGTTTTCATAGACTAGCAAACAATTCAATTGGTGCACTAAAATTGAATCATTGTCTTTTGTGTCTTGAGCAATAGGCTCTTTTTGTTTAATCTTTAGAGGGCATGTCTTCTCGTGTGGTCATTAGGACTATTAGTGAGAAGAGAACGACCCAAGTGGTAGCGAGGAAAACCCACCTCTTTCGAACCACTATAAACAACTGTATTCATGGTGAAAACTATGGATAACATGTGCTGATTAGTTCATACCGACACTATGTCTCCCCATAAACCCGTTTGATCAAATTTATTTGATCAGTAGTAGGGCGTAACCCCTACCGGCTGGGAGCCTTCTGTATTTACAGAGCTGAAAGTGCCACATGTATGGCCACACGAGCATATGCCTTTACTAGTACCTTTTTGTTTTAGAAGCCAAAATCCTTCTAGTTGTTGGGGCAGGAGGTCGGACCTCTGGTAGTGGCCCACACACATACGATTCTTAGTAGAGATACAAAGTTTGCCATGTGGAGTTTTCATGGGGACTGATGCTTGGCTGACCTGAGAAGTGAGTGCCGAGGGTGGAGCTAGTGAGGTCAAGCATCTAAGTATCCGCTCTGAATAGCGTAGCCTCGGGGGTAAAACCCCATGTGGGATAAACAACTATTGTCTTGGCCAGCAATAAGAATTGTGCTTGACTTATTTTAAACATTCAAACATTCAAGTCCAAAACATCAAAACATTGTGTCTTTTGTGTCTTCAAGTGTATGCAAAACAATTTTGCATCAGACATCACACTTTTCTTTGAGTCATTTTTTTTGAGTCTAGACACTTGCAAACATTGAGTCCTTATCAACATTGTGTCCTCTTGTCACAAAAAATAGTCAAACATTCATATTTGGTCACAACAAAACAACTTCACAGATTGGAAAAAAATTGAACAAAGTTTGCAGAAACGCGTCTGTGTTTGACATAATAGCGTCTGTGTCATATAACCACGTTTGTGAAGGGCATAAACACGTCTGTGTTCTCAGAATCAACATTGCATTTACAAAATCTCAGAAGCGTGTCTGTGTTAAATAGAACCACATCTATGTCAAGAAATCACGTCTGTGCAGTATAAAGGCACGTCTGTGTTCAGAATTGAAAACTTTTACAGTCCAACAAACAAACACAGTTAGTTTTAGAATTCTTGAGCTTCCTAGGTTATTTCTCCAGGGTTTCATCTTGCATTCAACCTATCTTTGGGTCTTACACAGTCCATCATTGCTTTACACCTTACATTACATTCACATTTGTCTAAACTTGAGTCAAAAGGTCACTTGCTTGTCCTCATCATACTTTGTCAACACAGTACATACAACAACATTTTGCTAAGTGGTCCCTCATCAAGGTCTATCACCTTTGGGTCTCATTTGGTCTTACTTAGAGTCAAGGTCAACTTACCTCATCAAGAGAAAATATCCTCTCTTTGGAAGCCACACCTACTCTACTACATACATACTTGGTCTTACACTTTGGACATTGCAAGTAAACCTTAGATTCATTTACATTCCATCCAACTCTTGGTCTTCCATACTCTTTCCATCTTCATCTAGTCTCACACATCTTGGTCAATACCTAGTTCATGGTTGAAACTCGTTCCCAAAAATCTAGGAGAGAAACTAAAGAGGCTCAAGAGTCCCCAAACATCAGTTCTTATGAGTATGAAAATGATATCTTTTTCAATTTGGATCATACTACATTACCTGACATGGATGCCTATAGAAACATTCCAAATGTTGAGCACATGGACACTACAAACAACAATGATACACACAATGACAATATGGACAACTTTTCTATACATTCAGCAGAAGTGGAAGACACCATTATGAATCCTCATTTTAATTGATTGGTTGAGGAAATAATGAGGAGAGATAGACAATACTTCTTACAAGTGATGACACAAAGTGGAGCCAAGATCCCTCATGATTTTGACATGTCTCAAATAATGGAACATAGACCTTTGCAACAATCTCACTCCAACATGGATCAAAGGAGACCTAATAGTGGAGGCAATAGAGGACCACATATGGTTCCTGAATCACCATCATATTTGTTTCAAAAACTAGAGGTCCCATTTACACATGGTCAAGCGTATTATACTCACCTTCGTAGACCATTATGGAAGTCTCATGCAGAAAAATATGCTCAATCACATATCAATGCTAAGGATCAACCACCAAAGCAATTGGATATTCAAAGGCATGCTCAAAATTTGGACACAAGGAAACCCCGTGTCAAATTTGGGGGCAACACATTAGAACATGACATGCCTGTAGAGTATGGTATACATGGACAAAGTAGATATTTCGTTCCTCAACATGAATCTATACCAAGTGGTCCATATACGCAACATCATTATAGACCTCCTCCATATGAACATGTGTATGATCAATATCATCCATATATGCAACATGCTCCTCCTCCAATTGGTGCCTCAAGCATGGGGTATGGTCCAAGGAGTTGATCTCCACCTAAGAGCAATTTGGAACAACAAATCAGGGACTTACAAAAGAAAATGGAAGACATAAATACACCAAAGCCAACATACATAATGAGAGACATATGTCCTTATCCATTTGACAAGAGCATTCCAATGCCTCCATTTCCTACACACTTCGTGATGCCTAAGTTTGATAAGTATAGAGGAAAAGGGGATCCTAAGGCACACATAAGACAGTTTTTCACAGCTTGCATTGAGGTAGCTTCAGAAGAGACATATTTGATGAGATTATTCCCACAAAGCTTAGGTGATCAAGCTATGGAATGGTTCTCCCAACTTCCACCTGGTATTAAGTCTTGGGGTGACTTAGCAGAGGCATTAATTCAACATTTCTCCTACAACATAGAGATAGACATATCAGTCACTACTTTGTGCAACACCAAGCAAAAAGATGGAGAGTCTTTTTCATCATTTTTACAAAGATGGAGAAATCTAGCTAGTAGATGCTCTTGTGAAATTCCACAAAAACAAATGGTAGAGATGTTCACCCAAAATGTTAACAAGGACATTGGCTATGATCTAAGGAAAGCTTGTCTGCCCACCTTCAAGGACGTCATTGAAAAAGGCTTAGCGACAGAAAAGGTCCTAATTGAACAAGGAGTCATTAAGATAGTCAAGGAAAACAAAGATGACTTTAAAGGAAAAGACAAGCCAAGATTTTGGAATAAAAATAAGAACACAGTCAATGATGGTGTTGTTGATGCCAATACAGTGTGACCCAAAATTGTTTTTTCAGGATCAAGCTCTACAAACAATCAAGTGAATACTCAAACAACTTCTAGATCATGAAGGAAGTACACCCCATTGGGAGAGCCACTTGAATCAGTCTTCAAGAAGCCAGTGGCAAACAAAGTAATCACAATTCCAGATTTTCCTCCATATGAGCCAAAGGTCAAACCAAATTGGTGGAATGATGATGAATATTGTGAATTTCATAAGAGCAAGGGTCATAAGATAGGAAATTGTCATCGACTGAAGAACATCATACAAGATCTCATTGATAGAGGTGACATTGAGATTGAAGGACACTCATCCAATCAAGAACATGAGATGTTTAAGGAACCATTCCCAAAACATGACAAGGGAAAAGCTGCAGCCACAGATGACCAAACCAACTATACCATAGCATCTTATAACTATGATTCAACTATCAATCACATTTCGATGGACAATTATGTCTCTACTATTATCATCAAGGACAAAAACCCTGAGAATTCTACCCAGAGACCCAAGATTGTCCTAAAAGGAATTGGATCTTCTTCCGAACCTACCTCTGAATGTCATGTTATAACCCGTTGAGGTAAATTCACTTTGCAAGGTGCTCCAGCTAAAAACACCACTTCTTCATCAACCAAGCCTGAGTATGACCTTGTAGAATAGTTAGGGAAGACACCCGCGCTTATCTCCATCCTTGAGCTCTTACGCATATCCCCGACACATAAAGCCATTCTTGAAAAAATCTTGAGAGACACTGCCGTTCCTACTGATCTGAACATGGACCAGTTTCAAGCCATGGTGGGATACCTTTCCATTCCACACTCTCTTACATTCACAGAAGCTGATGACGCCTCTATAAGTTAGCCACATAATGCACCATTACACATTGAAGCCTTCATACACAAACATCGAATAAAATGAGTCCTGATAGATGGAGTAGCAGGTCTAAACATTTGTACATTGAGCACTATTAACAAATTGGGATATTTTGATAAAGCTGTGAATTCTACAAACAAAATCACCATCAAGGCATATGATGATGAAGAGTATTCATCCAAAGGCACAGTCACCTTGCCTCTCAGAGTTGGGCCAGTTACAAAGGATGTGGTTTGTCAAGTCCTAGACCTAGATCTCACATACAACATATTGCTAGGACATCCTTGGATTCATGAAATGAGGGCAGTCCCATCTACATATCACCAATGCATTAAATTTCCTCATAATGGAGTTGAAATAACAGTTAATGTTGATCCTAATCCATTAATATACTGCAATAACTTGAGATCAAAAACTGAGACCATCATTCCCAACAATCGTGAAGCTCTTCCTTCTTCTGCATACATTGATCCTGAGTCATTAAAACCTTCGACATCAAAACAAGGTGAGCTTAAAGGCAAATTTCAGGACAAGGGCATGGGTGAATACACTTTAAATCAAACCATGTGCTTACAACAAGTCATGAGTTCACCAAAAGAATATGGAAGACCACATCGTAATAAACAGGTATGTATCATTGTACTCAAATGGGACCCTACTATCTTTCAAAGATGGGGTGAACTAGAAGAGGAAGACTTATACAAAATGCTTTACAAAGACCTTGAAAATGATACACAAGATCACATTAGTATACCATGTGAGAAATATGGCAAAGGTTTCAAGATCCTACAAAAATTTGGGTATGATGGAAAAAGCCCTCTTGGGTTAAGAAAGGAAGGCATCATTGAACCTTTACAACCTGAATTGACATTCAAAAGGGAACGCTCGAAGGGACTTGGTTTCGTGACTTCCAAGGTCCACACTCAAAGGATAGAAGAAGCATTACAAATCAAAGATGCCAAAATTCAACAAGAGAATTGTTATTCCATAGGCTCCAACGAATGGGGATGGGGTTCAGACAAATCCTCTAGTGACTACGAGCTCACTGAGACATTCAAAGAGCTAGATGAACAATTCAAAGTTGGTCAAGAAACAATGCCTGAGGATTCCACACAGTCCTTGTCTCTAGGTTCTAGGTTGAAATCACATAGAATGAGAACACCTGTCCCAAAATGCGCTACTAGTGATGATAATTTGGATTTGTTCATGATTGAGACTAATGAGGAGAGTGCCAATGATGACCTTGATAACTACCTCGACATACCTGAATATAACTGCATCTTCACTCTTAGCCCCGCTAACTTTGAAGACATTAAAGGCCTTCCTCTTGTCCACCACCAACTTATTGACTGGGATCATGAAGGACCTGCACAGTTTGACACATTCCAAAATGATGAAGCTTTTATTGACTATCTTGGCATACGAGATGATCTTCCCCCTAGGGACCATAAAGCGGGATACACTATAGAAATCAATAGCGTGGCATATTTTGGTGAGGGTGTCGGGCCTTCTAGTCGCAAAAATATAAAAATAAAAACAAACCAAGGGTCTTATGGCGAAAACCACACTGTGGCGCTATCTGATCCCAAAAAAGTAAAAAGAAAAGATATATCTGAGGGCGAAAACCTCTCTGAGGCACCCAAAGATGGAAGGCTCGATATTCTCCCAACATCATATGAGGAAAAGTCATCCATGTTGGTAGAGGAGACTATCAAAACAAACATTGGTACAGAAGAGGTTCCACACAACATATTCCTGGCTCAATCTTTGACAGAGTCAGAAAGGTCAAAATTCATAAGTTTCTTCAAAGAACGACAAATCAACTTTGCATGGTCATACGTTGATATGCCTAGATTGGATCTGGATTTGGTAATGCATCATTTGACAGTTAAACCGGGGGCAAAACTAGTGAAATGAAAATTAAGAAAGATGCATCCACAAGTCGCATTATTGGTCAAAGCAGAGCTTGAAAAATTATTGGATGTCGGATTCATACGCCCAATTGATTATCCTAAATGGATCTCCAACTTAGTACCTGTCAGTAAACCATATCGCAGCATCAGAATATGTACAGATTTCAGAGACATCAACAAAGCTTGTCCTAAGGATGACTTCCCATTACCAAACATAGATTTGATTGTAGATCTCACAACAGGTCATGAAATGTTATCGTTGATGGATGGATTCTCTGGTTATAATCAAATAAAGATCACGTCTGAGGATCAACACAAAACATCATTCACTTGTCCTTGGGGAACTTTCTGTTGGAATGTCATGCCCTTTGGGCTAAAAAATGCAGGTGCTACATATCAAAGAGCCATGACTACTATCTTTCATGATCTCATGCACGTAACTGTGGAAGATTATGTCGACGACCTCTTGGGAAAATCAATAGACAGAAATACACATTTGGAGATACTTTCAGTCATCTTTGATCGGCTGGAAAAATACAAAGTAAGATTAAACCCCAAGAAATGTGTCTTTGGAGTAACCTCCGGGAAGCTCGTAGGATTCATTGTATCAAAAAGAGGAATCAAAGCTGATCCAACAAAAGTCAAGGCCATCCTAGAGATGCAACCACCAAGAAATATTAGTCAACTTCAGTCTTTACAAGGGAGACTTCAGTCCATACAAAGATTCATAGCACAACTTGCAGATAAGTGTAATCCTTTTCAGCACTTGCTACATAAAAACATCAAATTCAAATGGGATGATAACTGTCAACAGGCTTTCCAGATACTCAAAGATTATCTTCTGAATCCACCAGTTCCAGATCAGCCTTTATTATTATACATATCAGCTACTTCAATAGCACTGAGGGAACTCTTAGCACAACAAGTTGCTGGGGGCAAAGAAAAGGTAGTATACTATATCAGTCACACATTGGTGGGATATGAGCTAAAATACACACCAATTGAGCGTGCATGTCTCGCCGTGGTCTTTGCTTCATAGAAATTATGACATTACATGCTAACTCATAAGACTAAGTTGGTTGCAAGGATCGATCCATTGAGATACCTTCTCAATAAAGCAACGCTTATTGGGCAACTAGCCAAATGGGTAATGATCCTGAGTGAATTTGACATCGAGTATGTGGATAGAAAAGAAATAAAAGGACAAGCCATTTCAGATCAATTAGTAGATGCTCCCATGATAGATGATGTTCCTCTAATTTTAGAATTTCCAGACGAATCCATTTTAACAGTGTGACATGCAAAGCCATGGCAACTATACTTTGATGGCTCATACACACAGCATGGGGCAAGAGATGGAATCCTCTTCATAACTCCTCAAGGGGATTCTATACCAAAATCATATTGATTGTCATTTCCTTGCACTAATAACATAGCGGAATATGAGGCATTGACAACTGGATTACGGATTGTAGTTCAGTGGAAGATCCAGGAACTTCGTGTTTTTGGGGACTCTCAACTTGTAATCCATCAAGCAACTGATGATTACCAAACAAAGGATGAGAAATTAATGCCTTACAAAAGAATGGTGGATGACCTGAAACAACATTTCACAAAGATAGACTTTGAGCAGATACCAAGAGAGCAGAATTGAGCCATAGACGCCATGGCTACAATTGCTTCACTGTTCAATCTACCTCCAAATGAGACCCGCTATGAGTTCTTGGTGGATAACCTTTTGATTCCCTCATATGAAATCACTCCTACTGAGATGATATGTGTCATTGGTCCTGATTCCTAGTTATATGGTTCCATTTTCACATACCTTCGTGACAATACCCTACCTCCTGATTTATCCAATAACCAACGTCGCACTTTCATTCGCCAGTCTTCTCGATATGTCATTTTAGCTGATGTCCTATACCATCAAGGTCTAGATGACGCTCTTCTTAGATGTTTAGAAAGCGATGAATCTCAGATTGCGTTACGTGAAGTACATGAAGGGATATGTGGTCCACATTCTAGTGGTCCTACCTTAGCCAAGAAACTCATCAGGACTGGATATTACTAGCCCAATATGGAAAAAGACTCATATTAGTTCATCAAGAAATGTAAGCAATGTCAAATTCATGGAGACCTCATTCATGCGCTAGCACAATAACTTCAACCAATTGCGACTCCTTGGCCCTTTTGTCAGTGGGGACTCGATCTCATAGGCAAGATTCACCCTCCTTCTTCCAATGGTCATAAATTCATTATCACTGCCACAGAGTATTTCACAAAATGGATCGAAGTCGTGCCTCTCATGCAAATCACTGGAAAACAAATTGCTACATTCATTCTCAACTATATCATTTGTCGATACGGTATTCCTGTTTCCATTATCACCGATAATGGGCGTCCCTTCAAAAATCAGGATGTTCGTGAACTCTGTGACTGCTTCCATATTTCCCATCATTTCTCCACACCATATTACCCCCAAGGTAATGGTCAAGCTGAGGCGTCTAATAAAACAATCCTTAAAATCTTAAAAAAGACAGTCGATGAAACTGGCCGTAATTGGCATATCCAATTTAATCCTGCACTTTGGGCCTACCGCACAAGTGTCTGCACACCTACAGGAGCTACACCCTATTCACTTGTCTACGGTGCTGAAGCCATCTTGCCTATTGAGGTCGAGCTACCCTCTTTATGAGTCTCTTTGCAAAACATTATCAGTGATGAAGACTATAGTGTCTCTCGCTTACAAGAACTTGAACTATTGGATGAACAAAGACAAACTGCTTTTAATCATCTCAAGGCTTACCAACAATGAATGAGTCGCAGCTACAATCACAAAGTCAAGCCTCGCACATTTGAGGTAGGTGATTTGGTTCTCAAAGAAAACCCCAAAAATCAACAAGACAGAGAGAAGAAGGGCAAGTTCGAACCAACTTGGCTTGGTCCTTACATCATTACAGCAACATATGGATCTGGGGCATATCATCTCTCAACCACAGAGGGTGAACATTTAGAGGATCCTATCAACAACATGCACCTTTGCAGGTTTTACACATAGCTCTTCAGAGTATCCTAATTCCCAAAAAAAAAAAAATAAAAAAAAAAAAAATTCAAAAATACAAAAAAATCATAAAAACATAAAAATCGTTACTTGGTGAAAACCTGGTAAACAGGCGCCTTGTGACACAAAAAAAATTAAAATTGAAAAATAGAAAAATATTTCGTCCAATAGTGAAAACCACTTTGGTGGCGCCCTAGGCAAGTACCATGGTGAAAACTGGGTCACCAGCACCATGCGTAGAGACATTGCTCCTCCCTCCTTCAGGATTCACTTTGCACACACTCACAACCTATTCATCCACAATAAAACTTACACATTCCCATCATGGCTTGTTATTGATCTACCTAAGATTGGTTCGCCATTCGTAATACACACCCCTTTTCATCCCTTTCCATCCATAATGAATCAGATCCTATCTGTAGCTAAGAAAAATCCCACGTCTAGTGATGGGTGTGGAACTAAGAACATCACATGATTCGAGGAGTACAGTTTCTTCTAGTTTTCTTCAATCTATCCGCGCACAATCCGCAATAAAGCAGTATTTGCATTGCCAATCCATGATAAAGTTCTGTCTTCTCTACAATAAAGTATCAGTTTCATGGATTCAGTCAGTTTCAGATGAGACACAACAACAACAATGGGCTTCAACAAATCAAATCTTTCAACAGACTTAGACAATATATGGTTCAGTGTGATCTATCCTTTTTGTGAAAGTAAACATTGTGACCACAATCAAATAAGACTTATGCAAGTGACAAGAGACACTAAATTTGAGGACTACAGTGGATGTTGGTGTCGAGTCTTGGTTTTCTTTTGATTTTATCTTTTGGTGATATGTCTTTTAGCTTTTCCAGGATGTCTCTGACTAGAGATTTTATCTCCAGGATGTCTTTGACTAGAAAGGTGAGGATGGGGTATCGTCACCTATTTGTATTTGCTATCTGTGGATTGTCTTTTAGTAATGCTATGACTTGTCCAAGAATATGAGGACACTGTGAGTCTAGTGTGAACTGAGGCATTCCTTGTTTGTGACTGTCTTATCTCCATGCAAACAGGTACAATGACTTTCTGGGTCGAACATATGCCTCGATTGTCATAACCTACTTGCCATAATAAAGCTCAATGATGATAATGCACAAGAAGCTCTTTCACTTTCATATTTTTTGTCTTCCATCCCCCGTTCTTGATTGACCTCCATAATCCTTCTTGAGTCTGTCTATCTCGCTATCACATGACTGTGTATAATGACACGCCAATTTTTTTTGCATTTCATGTAGTTGCACCTGCATTACCACATATTAATTATTTCATACATACATATAGATATCACAATTGCATCACATCCTGCACACAACACATATTAGCACATTTTACATTCTCATCATGTAAATAATCATTTGCATTATCATATGCATTTGCATTTCATACATTCACATTTACATTTGCATAACATATTTAAAACATAAAAGAATAAAAAATATTGCATTTCATCATGTACATATTTGCATCCATATCATAACCATCACATAAAACATACATCATTAAACATCTCATCACATAGGTACACATACATATAGCTGCCGCAAAGATGAATCATCTCATATATATATATAAAGTGTCATGATACAATGATGTCAAAATCATATGGCTACAATCACCCGCAGGTGTCTACATCATCATACAAAAATGGTACAATATTGATATATAGGGAGCCCTCTACCGCTATGATGAACTCCCTCCCTCAGAGCTGCCTGGCCTCAATGGAATCTGAGCCCTAGAAGGACCCACCCCAAGATCATCCCTCCTATCCCCCCTATTTGGTGGTGGTGGAGGACCCATAACCCCACCGCTGGACGCCTGTCGCCTCTGGCTTCCTCCCGTAGTCGTCGCTGTCCGTGATGGTCTGCGGAAGCTCCTCGCCCGCTTCTCTGGTGGCACTGCCCCATAGTATAGGTCACACCAGTAACCTATCTCCTCCCCTGCCCATAGAACATAGGCATATCCAGCCCCTATATCTTCTGCTGCCTTCCTCCCAGCCCTCAGTGCTGTCTCAGCCTCAGTATAGCGTTGGATAGCCTGATCCTGCTCATGCTCTATCTCCCTCAGTTGTCTCCTGAGCCTAGCGGTCTCCCTCTCCAGGTCCTGAATCTGATCTGCCTGTCCTGGCAGATCTCCCTCAGCTCAACCAGCTCATCCTCCTCTGCCTTGGCCCCTTGTGCCTCTGCCTGTGGCTCCCCCTGTACTAGTGCATGTGCTTGTACCTGTACTTGCCTTTGTCCCTCTCCCTACACCTGTCTAGGACCCTGTGCTGCTGGCACTTGTAATGGCAATCCACCCCGACCATGCACCACCCAAGCCTGTCTCTCCTCCCCACCCTCTCTCCGTGGAACCACCCTCCTCTCTCCAATGGCACCCCACCTCCTCCATTGGCCTCTCCCCCCACCATCTCCATCATCATCCTCATCCCAGACGTGATCACATCCTGCACAGACGCCTTTTCCGGCATAGACACGCTTGGCACAAACACAGACATGCCTAGCCAGCATAGACGCGCCTGGCACCAGCACTGACGCGCCTACACGTTTTTGACTTTTTTGACATTTTCCTAAAAGCACATTTATTGGACTACCTAGCATGCATTTATGACAACATTTATTGCAACAAAATACAAGGAGGTTTTGTGGTGTGCCTCTGCCTGTGGCTCCTCCTGTACTAGTGCATGTGCTTGTACCTGTACCTGCCTCTGCCTCTATCCCTATCCCTACACCTATCTAGGACCCTGTGCTGCTGGCACCTGTAATGGCAATCCACCCCAACCACACACCACCCGAGCTTGTCTCTCCTCCCCACCCTCTCTCCGTGGAACCACCCTCCTCTCTCCAATGGCACCCCACCTCCTCCATTGGCCTCTCCCCCCACCATCTCCATCATCATCCTCATCCCCACCACCATCTCCATCTAGAAGCTCCCCTAGGTCTGTTAGTCGTGGAAAGGGATGCTCAGCCCAATACGCCGTGTATTCGACATCCATGCCTGCATCCTCAATATCTAACCACATGTCCCATGGCATCGACACCATCTCTGCTAGCTGCGTCATGACCTGATCATATGACAACAGTGGCCCAAAGTGTACCTGATCCATGACTGTCTGAGCATACATCCCGGAACCCCGTGGCATCCGCTGAATATGGCCAAACTGCCTGCACACTCTGTGAATCAGCTGTCTCTTCAAAACATAGGGCGTCCACCCAATTAGATATCTGCTCTAGAAGGTGTACGGGAGATCCACTGCGTCCTCCTCCCACTGCTCGCACCCGAGGTACGGCCTCCATATCACAGTGTCGATCTCATCTAGGACTCGATGCCAATGTTCCAACCTGCCAATCCGTGGCTGTGATGTAATCATGTCATACAGATGAACAAAGCTACATCCATGACCCCTGCCCCTGAAATGTATCGGTCGGGTAACCGGCAGATGCTCATAGGCCCATACCTGCAGCAATGTAACTCCGCAGCCCAATCCTACGGATCCATGATATACAAACTAATGCAGCTCATAATACAAGTGTGCCAGCACACACGGTCCCCAGGCATATCTGGTGTGCTGTGTAACCAGTGTCTCCAAGGTGCTCCCCCAGCCCACAGCCAACCCTCGTGTCGCCCTGCCTGGACACAGGAACCCACTGATCACTCCCCCTAGCACTGCTGGTAGCGCTAATCCTGTAGCTGTCATGGTGTCTCAAGCCACGTGTCCTGCCCTCATCTCCAGTCCTGGGTCACGGAACACTCATCTCAGGGCATCCTTGTCTCCGTCTCGATCGTAAGGAATCAACTCCCCATCGATCGGTATCCGTAGAATCCTATACACATCCTCCAAGGTGATTGTCATCTCACCCATCGGCCAATGGAACGTGCACGTCTAAGAATGCCACCTCTCAGCTAAAGTAGTCAACAAACCCATGTTCACCCAAAACTCAGGCACATACATAATGTATCACAAACCCATGCCTTCAATGGCAGCTCTGTCCTCGAATGTCAACTCTGGTCGCAACCTCTGAGTCGACAGGAATCTCTCTCGTGACTCCAGCATAGGCAAATACTCCTGTAGTCCAGCAAATCAATCATATCAGTCATAGTGGCATTCACTGTTCATCACAAAATGTTACTTTTTTTTATCTAAGTGCATATGGTACTCTATCCTAGTAACACACACTATTCATCACAAAGTGTTGCTTCTATCCTAGTGACACTCACTATTCATCACAAAGTGTTGCTTCTATCCTAGTGGTAATCCCTATTCATCACAAAGTACTACGTATTTGGCACTCCCTATTCATCACAAAGTGCTACTCGCATTTACACTCACTGTTCATCACAAAGTGCTGCTCCTATTGGTACTCCCTGTTCATCACAAAGTACTATGTCTTGGTACTCACTGTTCATCACAAAGTGCCTTGATCTATCCTATCCTAGGGCCTCTGCTTGAGTGAATCCTCTTGAGTAGTTTCCTAATTGGCAACGTATGTTCTATCACAAAATTGTCAATCCTAGCCCTATTTGCTATCCTAGTCTTCCCTAGAGGACCTGCTTGAGTGTATCCTCTCAGCAGCTTATCCAATCAACAGTGTATGTTTATCACAGAACTGCCGATTTGACCTAGAAGACACAAATTCACATTTTTGGACACAAATGCGCTTTCATGACATAAACACGCTTGGAGACTGCATAAACGCACCTGAAATACACAGACGTGCCTATGCTCTACACAGACGCACCTGTCTTGCACAAATGTGCCTGCCTAGCACAAACGCACTTGCACAGCGCAGACGCGATCACATCTTGCAAAGATGCGTTTTCCGACATTGATGCGCTTGGCACAAACACAGACGTGCCTAGCCAGCATAGACACGCCTGGCACTAGCACTGACGCGCCTACATGTTTTTGACATTTTTGACATTTTCCTAAAAGCACATTTATTGCACTACCTAACATGCATTTATGACAACATTTATTGCAACAAATTACAAGGAGGTTTTGTGATACTTACAGGCTCTCCTGCATCTGCTGGCCTCTAATAACAGTGAACGTGATCAAATCTGTGAACCAATGCCATCGTTGCTGACTGCTGCTGCTCTATCTTGCTCTACACTCTGATCTTGTGGAAATGTGGATGACAATAAGGATGTTTTCCCCTCATGGTCTATTTATAGACTGCCCTAGCCCTAGTCCTAGCCCTCATTTCCCAAGTCAGTCTTCTTTATCCTGTGACTCTGTCACTCTATCCAGTCAGTCCATTCTAGCCTTTCTTTCTTATCGAGAGATTGTTTGCGATCTTTTTAGACATTTTCATCCAATCTCTCGAGGGGGCATATCATTCCCATCTTGGGGCAACTTTGTATCAGTTCATATTATCTTCTTTGAAACAATGCGACAAGCCACATTATCTCAAAGAGGGGCAAAATGTAGACACCTAAAATTGTCATGTCTAATTAAATAAATATTTTATTTATTTAATTACTTTAGCTTAATTCTTCTATTAATTAAATAAATCTTTATTTATTTAATTAATTCATTTATCCTCTTCTAGCCTTATTTCTCATTTAAATAAATACTTTTATTTATTTAAATTATCCTTTTCCTAAATTAAATAAATTTCTTATTTATTTAATTGATCCCACTTCCTCTATTAATTAAATGAAGCTTTATTTATTTAATTAATTCATTAGCCTTTTCTACCCATGACACATGTCATTCATCTCTTAATTCATACACTACCTACCCTTTCATTATTTTATTATTTTCTTTACCTACCCTCTAATCATAGCCGACCTCTTTTACACCTCTCAATCTTATCCCTCCATTTCATATAGTGTCTTCTATATAAGGAGATGATTCCTTCATTATCAAACCCTAACTAACTCACTATGCATTCAGCCCCTCTTGACTACTTGATCAATTGACTACACTACGCTTTTGAACTTGCATATGCAATCAATCCTACTTGCAACCACATTCTGTTCTTTGTTGAGCTCTTGTCTACATAAAATCTGAGAGCAAATATATCAAGCAAGATCAATGGAGATAGGAAGAATGGAGATCCAAACCCTATTGGACATGTGATGGTATAATCTTTATGATTTCATTTGATTTGCATTGTCTTAGGTAATCTTCATATGTTATGGTGGATCTTTGTTGTTGCTAGGCTAGGGTTTTGTGGTTGAATCCATTTAGTCTTTCAATATTGTTATTATTGTTATCCATTTTTCATCGTATACAGATAAAAAATGCTAAGTGGTCCAAATTTTAAAATTGACTAGTAAAATGATCTCGAATTTCGATTTCGATCTCGAAAATGGAATCAAAACAGGCAAGTTAGCTAAGGGTAAAATTTTCATGTCCATCAGAGCAAGTTGAAAAATTAGTTTTTTGGCTATATATGGGACAAAAGTGTCATTTTCAAATCATTTTAATCCTCCAATTTTGAAAATTCAAAAAGCTTTCTGCAAAGATAATGGTGGTCCCTACTCATAGGCATCGATTCGAGTGCCAAAGATGACATAATCGACCTCGAAACTATGAGCCAACGGTAAGTGGTCAATCTTAAGCCTCTTTATGTTTTCAATTTTGAATTTTTTTGCTCATTTTTCAAGTTTTTGGCATGTTCGAAGTCGGGTTTCACGTTTCATCGTGCGAGGCAGGATTCTGTCTCGTACGAGTAACTGTTAAATTTTATTTTTTTGTTTTAGACCACTAGAATTGTCATTTGGACCCTACCCATGTATCGTACGACATGTCTGTAAAAGGACCTTTTTGTCATGCGAGGTCTAATAATGTGTCATTTGGGAATGTTTTATTGTATGGGAGCCATTCCTAACTCATACGAGATGCTGCCCTTCTATGTTTTGATGTTTGAGAAACAGTGGGCATTTTTGACGATCTAAACTTGAAATTTTGATTTTGCACTTGACTTAGTTGGATTTGCGGGATGTTTTACTTCTCTTGTAGGCTCATTTGGAATGTTTTTTGATTCTTCATTATTGGGTTTTGTAGGTTCGATTACCTTCTATTCTTTTCAGATGCATTATTAGTACGACATTTATCAGAGGTTGATCAGGCTCATATTGACTTGTGCGGTTTGACTCATCTTCTTGGTTTACCATATATCTGTGTGAATCATGGTATGCTCATAGCATTGATTGAGTGTTTCCATTTAGAGCATAACACATTTCATTTTCCAATGGGGGAGATGACCATCACTCCCGAGGATGTATATAGGATCCTTCGTATCCCTTTGATTGGGGATAAGGTGGATTATGACGTAGCATTGTTACCTGGACTATAGGCGGTTAGACATGTACTCAGGGATCCAGACATTTTGACCCGTTCCATTAGTTGGGATGTGATAATGAATAGATACAACAAGGAGTTTCTACTGGCGTGTGTTCTAGCAGGATTTATCGGCTGTTTTCTGATGCTAGATAGAGGGCAGTAGGGTTTTCAGTGTGGATGGGGCAGGATGCTAGAGAGATTGATGGAGACCCCTCAAAGGCTTGGCTGGGGTTCTTGTATATTGGCCCACATGTATCATGAGATGCATGATATTGTATATAGAGATGGTAGGAGCATGGCTACAAGTGTATTTATTTTATAGGTTTGGGCTTGGGAGCACCTCCCAGTTTGTCGGCCTATAGTAGATGATAGTAGAGAGCTTTAGCAACCGATTATATATAGGTATGCCAGTTATGTTACACAACCCTATCTGGGCAAGACAAATTTTTGGTGGCAGCAGTTAGATAACCTGATAGCCGTAGTGTGGAGACCTTACAGAGGTTTAGATCCATGGGATGACTGGCGGCTAGTTCGCAAGGACCTTTTTGTTACATGCCCTCTTATCGAGAGATCACGGACTATTATTGAGTGGTTCATTGTATCACAGGTGATGAGGCAATATGGCCGGCCTCAGGGGGTGTCACAGGAGTATGTAGGAGCTGACTGGTCTACATCGACTGAGATGGACTACCTGGATGATATTGTGGATGTAGGGGTATTGCCCCAGTATAGAGATTTTTTCTAGCAACATTTATTTCCTAGATTCACCGATCCAACTAAGCAGGCACCTCATATTGAGGAGATTGAGGATGATTCCCCCATACCAGGATAGGGCCAGGGACAGAGACAAGGACAAGGATAGAGAGCCGAGGCTTAGACACAGGAAGGTGGTGATCCTGGTGCTAGCAGCAGCAGGGTTCTAGCTGGGGTTGGACAACAGAGGGGTGAGGGCGGATCCCTAGGGCGTGTAGGAGTGAGATTGGGTGGAGCTGAGGAGGAGCAAGCAGCTCCGAGATAGGTTCGATAGTGGAGGGAGGAGCAAGGTGGATTTGGAGGTGGAGATGGGGGTGGAGAGCTTGCAAGAGAGCAAGGGACTGACGCAGGGCAGTCGATGAGAGCACATCTTGCAAAGCTGCAGTCATAGTTGATAGTGGCTTAGACTCAGCTGGTGGAGTCAGACCGATAGCTTGCAGATCTTAGGGTTGAGCACGATTGCTAGATCTCAGAGATGAGAGCAAATATGAGAGCAGAGATAGAGGCCTTGCGGCAGGAGGTCCTTCTCCAGACTAGTAGGGCAGCCTACTATGTTGCAGCATATAGCATCGCACTTCCAGTTGCGTAGCAGGTCATTCCCTACTTGCAGTATATGGCATGGTCAGAGGGAGCTCAGGCACCTCGTCAGGATCCCGATCATCAGGCTCCTCCTCCTCCACTAGGCAATGAGGGAGAAGCCGAGAGCTAGATATTTTTTTGTAGCTCGGATATTTTTTGTTGACACACCCATTTTTTGGGTAGCCTATATGATTCTTTCTCCGATGGGAGTTTGTATATGTCATTCGACATCATTTTGTACTCTTAGACTTTATACAATATATATATATATATATATATATATATATATATATATATACGAGATCCAATTTGACTTCATCATACTTGTGTTGATTCATTTATGAGATATCTTTTATATGCTTTATTCTATATGTATGCATTTCTTTTCAGTATGTAATGCAAATGATTATGGATGTCTAGTTTTGCTTCTTTTCATATGCAAATAGATGAATGTGTAATGAGTAATATGAAATGCAATTTTTTTTAGTTTCTATGCAATAAGATGAATCCAGATGAGTGAATAATGAAACGTATGAATCTATATATGAAAAATGTTTATGTATGTAGCTAAACATCTCAAAACACAAGTACTCAATCGAAGAAATGATGATAAATAGACCACTTAGTGTAGGAAATGATGATGCTTTCAGTTCTCATTCAGAAGATAAAGAGATTATTACCATACCGAAATCACTCTAGATTCACAAAATGCAAAATGATATGCAAAATGCAACCTAAACCTAGTCAATGGATTTAAAATGCTTAAGATTCATCACCAAGCATAAAGAACACAACAGGCAGGTTAGAGTTCCTTTCTTTTTCAATGTGCAATATTTATTATCTTGTCCGCAATGACCCTTTTTTCGTTCATATCCTTGGATAGATTTCGTAGGGACCTGAATTGCATGATAATGAAATTCCCTCAAAACAAACAAAGAAATGATATGGACCTCCTTGTAGCATATAAATAAGTGGAGTCGAGGTATGTGAGGTGATTTCACCTTGATGTGAAGGCTCTTATCACAGACACCTAGCTAATTTAGATGTTTACAGATCATTGGGATCATTCCTACAAGCAGAAAATAAAGAAAATTTTATGCCCCCAATCCTTGCTCCTCTTAGTCACAATATACTTCCTCGAGTTACTCAGAGGGATAATAATCAAAAACCAATATAAAAGACAACATACAAAGAAAATTTGCATTCATATCTCAAACTGTTTAGTGATTGTTTTCTGTTATGTTGTTTTGCTTGTTTACTCAGTGATAAAACTCGTTGATATTTAGGAGACAGGTGACTGACTCAGAGTGGATGACCAGGTTTCACTGACGGAAAGATGACTTGGTGGACACTGCTTAGGATATGTAATGTGCTCTGTTGATTAACCTAAGACTAGGATGTTGATCAGTTTCAATTCATGAGGGTTCCAACGAACCAAGATGTCACGAAAGTGACTGAAATATATGTACAAGCGAAAGCAAAGATGCAGGAAAGTGAGAATGCCAACGTTGCATTGATAGATGGAGCACTTGAGTTCAAGAGGCGCCATTTTGCCAGGTTTTCACCTGCTTGGTAGAGATTCATTTTATTATTTTACCAAGGTGCCTGTTTACCAGGTTTTCACCAAGGCATTTTCTCTCTTTATATATATATATATATATTTTTTTTTTATTTTTTTTTGTTTTATGATTTTTTGGTTTTTTTAAAAAAAATTTCAGGACTTTTTCAGCAGTACATGTTGCTGGAGCAGAGGATGATAAGTGAAGAATTTCTTCAAGTGGATAGTGTTAATCGGTTCATGGAGTTGTTCTCCTTCCAAGTTTGAGAGTTGATAGGAACTAGAGCCGAATACTGCAGTAACGATGTAGGGACCCAACCAGTTGGGTTCAAACTTCCCTTTGTTGTCTCGAAACTGCTGATTTTTAGGATTTTCTTTTATGACTAGGTCACCAACCTGAAATTCTCTTTGTCTAAATTTCTTGTTATATCCTCTGGACATTCTCTTCTGATACTCTTTGAGATGATCAAATTCCACTTGCCGATGTTCATCTAGCAATTCAAGTTCTTGCAATTTAGATATTCTATGATCTTCATCAATAATAAGACCTTGCAAGGGAACTCTTAGAGATGGTATTTCTACTTCAATAGGTAGCACTGCTTCGGACCCATACACCAAAGAGAAAGGTGTAGCTACAGTAGGTGTTCTGATACTTATTTTGTAAGCCCATAGTGCAGGGTTGAGCTGCAGATGCCAATCCTTCCCATATTTTTTCACTATTCTGTGCAAGATAGTCAGTAGGTTTTTTTTAGATGCCTCGGCTTGTCCATTACCTTGAGGGTAATATACTGATGACCAGTGTTGTTCTATTTTGAATTTCTCACAGAGCTCATCTAGATCTTTATTCTTAAACTATCCTCCATTATCAATCATGATGGATGGAGGTATCCCATACCTACAGATGATATAGTTTAGGATGAACAAGGCGACTTGTTTACCGGTTGCTTTGATGAGCGGAACCACTTCTACCCACTTGGTGAAATACTCAGTGGCAGTTATGATAAATTTATGTCCATTAGATGATGTTGGATATATCTGACCAATGAGATCAAAGGCCCATTGCTGAAAAGGCCAATGTGTGGTGAAGGGTATAAGATCCCTTGCTGGAGCATGTATGAGATTTTCATGTAGCTGACATTTTTCATAGGTCTTAGAAACTTTAATAGCATCTTTCTCCATGCCTAGCCAGTAGAAGCCAGTCCGTAATAGTTTTCGAGCTAAAGTAAGACCATTTGAATGAGATCCAAAAATACCTTCATGAACTTTCGATAACGCACATTGAGATTCTTCATTTTCTAGACACCTAAGCAATGTACCGTCCAAACCTCATCTAAATAGATCGTTAGCAATGATAACATACTGTGAAGCATTTTGAGTTAGGTTTCTTTTCTCATTACAAGTAAGGTTTTCAGGGATAATTTGGTCTCATAAATAAGAGTAGATGTGACTATATCGGGATGAGTCATGTCCAATAATAGAACAAACTATTTGGGTCTCAAAAGAATCATAGGCCGGGTAATGTAACTCTTCCACCAGGAATTCAAAGCGAAAATTGGATTCTTGTAACTCAGGTATAGATGCCAAGGTGGCCATAGCATCTGCTGATCTGTTTGCGGATCTAGGAATTTGTTGGAATGATACAAGAGCAAAATATTTATTAAGTTCATCAACCATTCTCTTATAAGGCATCAGTTTCTCATCTCGAGTCTGATATGTATCATTGATTTGATTTATGATCAGCTGAGAATCTCCATAAATGTGTAATTCCGTAACCTTCCATTCAATAGCTAGCTTGATCCCATTCACCAGAGCCTCATATTATGCAATATTATTTGTGCAAGGGAATAGAATCTTATAAGACTTTGGGATTGAATACTTCTGAGGAGTAATAAACAATATTCTAGCACTAGAACCATTTTGAGTAAAAGACCCATCGAAGAACATCTTCTAGGGTTGTTGAGTAAGATGCATTATTGATTCATCTGGAAACTCTATATGCAGCAGTTGAGTGTCCTCAAGGGGAGCTTTAGCAAGTTGATCAGCAATTACTTGTCCTTTTATGGCTTTGTGTTCCATATATTCAATGTCAAACTTTGTAAGGATCATGACCCATTTTGCCAATCTTCCTATTAGTGTTTCTTTGTTGAGTAGATACTTGAGTGGATCAATTTCAGCCACCAGCTTGACTGAATGTGCTAGCATGTAGTGTCTCAATTTTTGTGATGCAAAGACTAATGCCAAGCATGCTTTTTCTATTATAGTGTAGTTCATTTCATAAGACACCAATGTCCTGCTGATGTAATAAATAGCTCATTCCTTTTTGTTGTCATCTTGTTGTGCCAGAAGTGCCCCCAGTGATGAATCAGTTGCTGATATGTATAAGATCAATGGTTTACCCTGAATAGGCGACATCAATATTGGTGGATTGGATAGGTACTCTTTTATCTGTTGAAGGCGTTGTTCACATTCCTGATCCCAATTGTATATTATTCCTTTCCTCAATACTTTTGTGAAAGGTTGAGCTTTGTTTGCTAGCTGAGAAATGAAGCGTCTGATCGATTGGAGACGTCCCTATAGACTTCTCATTTAACTGATGTTATTCAGAGGTCACATTTTCATTATGGCCTAGACCTTCTCAGGATCAACCTCGATTCCCTTCTTTGAAATGATGTAGCCAAGTAGTTTACTAGATGTTACTGTGAATGCACACTTCTTTGGATTTAAATAGAGTTTAAACTTTTCCATTATGTCTAGTATAGGACCTAGCTCTTGAATATGTGTTGATCTCTTCATAGTATTCACTAAGGTGTCATAATCTTCCATATTCTTATGCATCATGTCATGAAAGATAGTTGTAACTGCTCTCTGATAGCTCACCCCTGCATTCTTTAGCCCAAATGACATGACATTCCAGCAAAAGGTTCCCCATACACAGGTGAAAGTTGTCTTTTCTTGATTTTCGGGAGCTATTTTGATTTGATTATATCTGGAGAATCCATCCATTAGTGAGTACATCTCATACCCAACAGTCATGTCGAATATCATATCAATATTTGGTAATGGAAAGTCATCCTTCGGATAAGCTTTATTAAGATCTCTAAAGTCAGTGCAAACTCTGATAGATTTGTCTGCCTTTGACACGGGTATTATGTTTGAAATCCATTCGACATAATCTATAGCTCTAATGAATCCAACTTTTAATAGTTTTTCTAGCTTAGCCTTGACCAGCAGTGCCACATGTGGGTGCATCTTACAGAGTTTTTGTTTGACTAGTTTAACTCCTGGTGTGATAGAAATATGGTGCATGATGAGATCAGGATCCAGGCTTGGCATATCAGAGTACATCCATGCAAAGTTTATTTTATTTTCTGAGAATAGATGAGTGAAATCCTTCAATTCTTCTACTGATAGTGATTGAGTTACATGAATGATGTGTGGTGTCTCTTGACTCCCAATGTTCACTGGCTGAGTTGGCTCGATCAATATGGAGGACCTTTCCTAGAAATGACTTGGCAGTACATCGAGTATCTCACCTTCAAGCGCCTCAGAGAGGTTTTCACCTTTAGGTACGTCCTTTATTTTCTCCTTTTTAGATTCTGACGCTACCACAATGTGGTTTTCGCCATCAGATCTTTTATTTTTATTTTTCTTATTTTTGCGACTAAGATACTTGATATCCACTTCAGTCATGTTTTCACTCTGTTCGCTGGTGGAAGAGTACATAGGTTCAATTGCATTGAGATAATAGGCTAACGTATAGTCATTGGCAAAAGTAGGTATATTCATGGGCTGGTTCTGTAAAGTACAGTCAATTAGTTCTGGATGTAGTAAGGATAAATGTTGGACATGTTCGAGAGCATTCACGATATTGTCATCACAACTGCGGATCGAAAAGTCAAGTTCTAGAAGGATACCTTGTGTAAGTGTCTCAAGACCAAGAAGAGTCAGAACATGATTATTAAAGTTCACGTTAATATTCAATTGACCTAATCCAATAGAAATACTTGTAGTGTCATTCCCTACATCGGACTGGACGTCATATCGTGGTTTGACAACAATAAGATCAGTAGACATATTTTCATTATTTGTATCAGATGATTCAAAATTTGAGGCTGAGTAGATATGTCTTGAATAAGAGTGTCATCAGAGTCATCAGAGTCATCGAATGAAGTTTTTGAGTCTTCTTCAAGTGATTTAGTAAGTGTATGTATGGTATCAACACCAACATCTTTAATGCTACAAGTTCTTTCATATTGTGGTTCATTTGTCATTTGTATCTAACACACCTGTTGACATGATCTTACTGTTTCTGTGATTTGTTGTTGTCTACTCCATTCGGCTTCCTCTGGATTGATAACTGGTTCTTATTATGTAGCTTCTAACTCTTCTTGTGTAGTGCTATACCTGATTTGTTCTATTTTAGCATAGGGCTACATAGATGAAAAGCTTTCTGGTACTCTTCCTTCTTTCAGTCCTTGTTCATAATTTTCTTGTCTCTTTTGTCTAATTTCTTGTATTTTCTTCTCTATTTTTATGCACATAAGCTCTTGAATATCATCTATGACACCGCTAGACTCTTCTGGAGTTTTTGTACTGGATGTATCTGAGAGGTGGTCAGGACCCCATTCATACTTGTTTGAGTCAGTCTCTGAATCATCTACTTGCTGCCTGCCAGTATATGTGACTAGAACTTTTAGTGGTGCAAACAATTCTCTGATTCTTACTACTTCATCTCTTATATCCTCAAGGACCTCAACTTCTTGTATTATTGTAGTTGACACCATCGAATCTTGAGCACTGACTATTTCTTCTTTCTTCACTGTTGATTCCTCTTTCTCTTTTCCACACTCTGCTTTTCTTTGTTGAGCGTCTTCTTCTTGTAATGTTGAAGGCGATATCCTTTTCTACCACTTAGACTTAGAAACATGTTTTTGATCTGATGTCTTTTTCGAATTGTATGCTAGTCCAGCCTTATCATTTGTGGACTTTGTTTGTAGCTAAATTGGTTCAATAATACCCTCTTGATGTTTACCTAGGGGACCAGTACCTGAATATCCCATGCGTTGAATCATCTTGTCGCTAGGACCATATTGGTTAGAGGAAATCTCACAATGTTGTACCTCCTCGTTTTGACTATCTTCCTTAAAGAGCCAGTTAAGAACAACATCTTCTTCCATTTCATCTTTTAGGGAGGTAGAGGACTATACAAAGAGACCATCATATATGCCATTTGGAGCTGAAGTTTGTGTTCTCATAGCCTCTGATGGCTTGCCCAGCTATTTTGGTGATGGAGGGAGAGAGACTAATGAAAGTACCGATTCTATCTTGTAGCCATCCATGCCGGTATTTGTAACCTTCAATCTCTTTTCTAAGTCTTTCATCAGTGTTTCTGGATCTTCATTTGTAGATGCTGCCCTATTATGAGGCACAAAAGTATCTGCACCTTTTGTCAATGCATTACAGACAACATTCGTATCAGCAGGAATACTAACTTTTGTTCCATTATAAGGAAACTTTAAGCATTGATGGTATGTTGATGGAATTGCCTTCATTTCATGAATCCACGACCTGCCCAGTAAGATATTGTATGATAAAGGAATATCAAGTACCTGGAAAAGGACATCTCTTTCTATAGGTCCCACTCTGATAGGTAATGATACCAGACCTTTAGAGGTCCTTTCTTCTTCATCATAGGCTTTTATTGTTATTTTCTTGCCGGGATCAATGACATTTTCAGAGAATCCTAGTTGTGTAAGCAGACTGTAAGTACAGATATTCAACCCCGCGCCTCCATCTATCAAAACACATTTGACTCTGTGTTTATGGATCATGGATTCAATATGCAATGGCTGGTTATGTGGATGATTTAGCGAGTTGTCATCTTCTTCAGAGAAGGTCTGATAGTGAGGTGAAGTCAGATGACCCACCATAGACTGAAACCGATCAATGTCTAAATCTTTTGGAACATTAGTGGTGAGCAATGCTTTGTCTAGGATATCTTTGTGAGAAGACGAGAGTTTTAGCAATTCAAAAATTGAGATTTGAGCATTTGTCCTTTTCAACAGTTCAATCACACTATATCCAAAAGATGATGATGAAGTCAACTTTTTAAATTTATCCAAGGTTGATTCTTTTTGTTTGTTTGATTGGGCTAGTGGGTTCGATGTTGGTTGAGCTGGGTTGGAAGAACTAGCTCCTTGGAGAGTGAATTTCTTCTGAGAACAGGTTAGAGCTCTTGCATATCATGATTCATTCGGTTTATCTTGGACTATAATCACCTTGCAATATTCTGATTGGGAAGGCTCAATCATGTTAATGATGTTGTCACTGCTAGTATAAGTATAATTTACTTTGGCACCTCCTTTGGTCTTTGAGGAATCACCTTGTTTGTAAACAAGTAAAGGGTCCTTAAATGCTTTATGATCAGCATTGGTCGGATGATTCCCAACAACAACTTTACCAACATCTATGAGATCTTGAATCTCATGTTTTAGCTTCATGCAAATGTTTATATTATGACCATTATTCCGATGGAAGTCACAGTATTCATTTTCTCTCCACCATCTTGGTTTGACTTCTAGATCATATGGTTTGGAGTTATCTGGTAGTGTTATCAAGTTGTTTGCCAATAGAGTTTTGAAAGCGGATTCATATGATTCTTCGAGAGGAGTAAAATCACACTTAGGTTCGGAAAGCCAAGGCTTTTCTTTGAACCATTCTTTTTTTTCTTTGGTGGATTTTCTACTGTAGCCTCAGTAGCTTTAAGTGCTTGTGTACCACTAGCCAAGTTGAGTATTGTGGGCTTTGTGTTAGCTTTAACAGTATCTACTACTCCATTGTTAACAACATTCTTGTTGTTGTCTTTGCCAAATTTCCAATACTTGTTCTTCTCTTTAGAGCTAGATCCTGGTTGTGTTTCTTTCCAAGGTGAGATATCTCCCTTCTTTATGAGCACATCTTCCATTCAAATGGCATTATCTACCATTTTGTTAAATGATGGGTGTATTTGCATTTGTACACTATACTTTAGTTCAGGGATCAAGTTATTGAAAAATATATCCATTTTCTTAGAGTTTGGGATAGGTCGAGAATACCTAGGAAACATCTTTCTCTAGCGTTGGAGGAAAGTAAGAAGAGGCTCCCTTGTTTTTTATTTAGTATTGCAAAGCTCAATCATAGTCACAGGATGTCGAATGCTATATGAGTATTGTTGTAAAAATAGTTGGATTAGTTCTTCAAACATTTTTATTCCTTTGGGTAGACTTGAGAACCATTCCATTGCTTGATCCCCTAAACTCCATGGGAAAAGGTGCATGAGGTACATTTGACCGTGCATGAACTCCATACAGGTGGCACAAAACTCTCTAAAATGATCTTGAGGATCCGAGGTACCATCATATTTGTCAAATTTTGGGATCTCAACTCGTGAAGGAAACAAAGGCATGTATAGATTTTTGTCAAATGGAAAGGGACATATTGTTTCCAGAGAATATTATTTTGGGGATTTATCCTTATTCTTCAATTCTGTGACCTCCATCCATAAGGCTTGTAATTGTTTGTGTACCATGAGTATAGGTGATTCTTCCTTTTTAGTAACAAGTGTCTGAACATCATATCCAGTAGGAAGTTTGGCACCTTGTTTTCCTAGTTCTAAGAAATAGTCTTCCTTCTCTCGAGCCAAGATAGCTTTCATCATTTTTCTAAAGTCTTTGTCCTTTTGACAGTCAATAATATCTTTTTCTAGGGGTTCTATGTCTTCTTCGGCTTCACTTGATGAGGAATCATTGTCAGTTTCGTGAACATTACGGTTGTTTTTGTTTTTGTCATTGTGTTTCATCTCATATATAGTGGGAGATTCAGGTTCATCAAAAATTGGTCTGCCTGATGACGAAGGTATGTCAGTGAGTGGATCTTCAATGTAAAATGGGTTGTCTTGATATGAGAAAGGTTGTCCTTTGCCTTTGGCTTCTTTCTTGCGAGAACTCCTGGTTTGAGTAGGCATTTTTATGGATTAGTGTGACCTAAAGTTGTTTGTGATGCCGAGGTCAAGATCAATTTCAAATCTAGTTGTTCGGTTAACGTATTGTTTGAGAGAAACAACTGAGATTTTATTTTGGTTTCAGGAAAGATCTATCCTGTATAGGACATCTATCTAAGTTGATTCTAAGAGTAGTGTAAGATTCAATCTGGTTTTAGGAATGATCTATCTTATGTAAGACGTTATCTAAGTGACTTAGGTTTGATAGGTAGTTGATTGAACTAACTGAAAGATGATCGACCAAATCATACAACACAAATGGAAGAGGTACATTGTTTTGATCTATTTATGCTTAGGATAATGATAACCAGTATTATGTTCGTTGTAGACTATTTCTAGGCAAGTTTGACTGTTCTGTTATGATAAAACCAAAGACTCGTACGACAGGATTTTCTGAACCTGATGACAATTTAGCAGATATAAGATGACAACAATTTTGTTTCGTACGAGTTGTTGCCTCGTACCATACAACAGATGGGTATGTGCAGGACGACAAAAGAATCAGTGTAGTTTTGTTTCGTACGACACATAATTTAGCTCTAGAAGACAGATGAAAAGACTCGTAAGACACAGGATCTGGTGTAGGATGACAAATCAGAAGACTCACATGACATAGGATTTGGTGCAGGACGACAATTTACTAGACTTGTACAACTGTTCATAGAGCAGAGACTAAAAATTCTGAGTTTTTTCGATTGATGAGTATGACAAATTCAGAGATGGACTGATTTTTGACTTAGATAGGATAGTTTTGGACAAAATTTTGACTTAGGATGGACTAGTTCTAACACAGATAGAGTTTCAACTTAGGATGGACTAGTTCTGACGCGGACAGAGTTTCAACCTAAGATGGACAAGTTCTGACACAAACAAAGTTTTGACTTAAGATGGACAAGTTCTGACACAGACAGAGTTCTGACTAAGGATGGACTAGTTCTGACACGGACAAAGTTTCTAATCACTGAGTTGGTTTCTTGTCTCCTCCAATTTTGGTATTTCAGTTTTTGTTTCAGGGATGAAAACATAGCAAACGCGTAGTATAAATAATGACTCCAATCACAACATGAAAACCCTAAGGAATTTGGTGAGAGAAGAAAACCTTTGCTTGCTAACTTAGGTACACACCCAATAGCTAATCAGAATATGGCCGCTGAGACTCATGCAATGGATTCTCAATGCGTATTAGCCGACTCCAATCGCTAATGGGGGCATGATATTGTAAGTGTCTTGGGAGAGTTACTATCTCTCTTGCATAAAGATTAACCCCCCTTTCAGAGGTGAACCGGGTAGCTTCTAATTTTAATTGGAACTAGTAAGGGATCCGTTCTGCGCATCAAGGTATAAACTCAATTAAGAGGTCTCCCAACCTTGAAAACCAAGGTTTAATATACCCGAAGGTACGAAGGAGAGCTATTCCTGAGCATTGTTGTTGACTTGGTTTTCATCAAATCACGTTTATTTTATAGTGGGTTGGAGTACTTGGCATTTAGCCGTTCCCACTTAGGTCATTCCCCTCACACCGACCGTAATGACTTTAAGATTTTTTCAACCCCTCGGGAGGGAAGGCCTGCTAAAGATGTACAAATCTCAAACAAAGAAAAAGCCTCAAGGGTCTGGATTTCTGATTGTCTAGAAAAAGACAAGAGCATACTCTCCTACCTCTCATAATCTTCTAAAAAACATGGAAGACAGATTTGTTCTTTAACCAAATACCAATTTAGGTGCCTAAAAAATGAATTGAAAGAATACACGATGTTTGGTCGATTTTCCTTAGGCAACCTGCAAAGACAACGAATCAGTAGTCATATTGTCTTTGTGTGACAAGCATATTCTTTGGCAAGTGTTCTGCAAAAACTGATTAGGCTGTGAAAAATTCTAAGATAGACAGATAAACAACCAGGGTCAGTCATCAGAATAATCAATTTGAACAGAAAACCAAAATCATAAAATTTGCTTCTTTTGTCTTTTTAACCAAAAAAATACAAAATCGCACGATAGTATGTAAACTCGTATGATACATGATTCCAGCTCGTACGAGATAGGATTCTAGTTCATACGAAACCTATAGTTTGTCATTTCAACCTGTGGGAAACGTCGTACGAGATGTACAGACGAAAATCCGAAAAATCTTAAATCTGGAAAATAACAAAAAAAATAAGCAGTCAGTCTTGGAGGCTGAAAAATGTAGTCTTCTACCCCACGGTGGGCGCCAGAGATGTGTGTGCGAAAACGTGGTCTGTAGTTGCAAGCACAACACTTCAATTAAGTCATTACATGTATGGTTAGTAAATAAATAATCAATAAATAATAAACCATAACAAAGCCACTAATTGCCTTCTATTGCTCTCAGATTTTTTATAAGCAATACCAGTGACTAGACTACACCAAGATGAAGGATTTAATCTATATGATATTAACTATATGGATGCAAAATGGATGAATAATTCAAGCAATAATGAATTCAAGCAATATGTATTCAAGCAATAATGATGCAAATAATCTAAAAAAGCACAATGATCTTCAATGACTCCAAAGCGAAATTAGCGTGATACTAATCTCCAAGCATGTTCTCAAAAATCTCTGGGGTGAATTGAATGAGAGCTGAGGATTGAATTTATAGAGAATTACTAGAGAAAAGCCCAATTTAGGATTAATTGAAAATAATTAAGAAATCAGGTTTAGTTAACCTTGAGATAGATTCCAATTATAGTTTAATTGAAATGCATTTAAATTAGAAGTTCAAGTTGCATTGGAAATAATAATAAATCAATTCCATGCATTTGTGATAAAAATAGATAATTCTTTTATTTATTCAAGAAAAGAGTCTTTTTAATGCAACTGAACTTCTTTTTTTTTGAAAAGCTTTTAGTTCCAATTTTAGAGAATAATTCAATAATTCAATTTAATTGCTTTTCTAATTTCAAGTTCTAAATTTAGAAAAAGAAATAACATCTCAAGTTTGATTTCTCTCTCAATTCAATTCTTTTTGTTTAATTTTCAATTCAACTCTTGCTTTGTAAGTAATTTTTCTTTTTGTAATAAATTAATTCCTTTTGCATGATTGAATGGCAAATTTATTAATTAATTAAATATGCAAGCATATTTAATAAATTAAAATAGGATAATTGATCAAAATGATATTCTTGGAAATGATTCAATTAATTAAATAAATATTTAATTAATATTGAGTAATTGATTTGCCATGTGATATTTGATGATTAAAGAATTAATAATGTGCCCAAGGTTGATTTAATTGCCTTTGGTTAGGACCTTGGTGATGTTGTCAAGATTAGGGGCCCATGGTTTAGATGACCATTTTTAGGGTATTACAACATGATGCCTCACATCTTGACTTATTTGTAATTGGTTTAATTGTAATATTCTTAGTTCTCCGACCTACACATTTGGTCTTAGGTTTTTTGATATATGAAAGATCTCATTTGTGAGATGATGTAATAGAAAGAAAGAAATAAAACATGGTATTGTATCATGGTATGTGCGAATATTAAAGATCATATGAGCAGACCATAGAGAAGTTTCAAGGAAGGTTTGAAGGTGATTATCAGAGCTTAACCGGTACTGAATCCAGCATTGGAGATGCTACTTTGAGCAGTACATTATCATTGGATTTAACCATCCAATTGTAGTCAATGTGATTCCTATTTTGTGATTGAGCAGTGAGCTCTAGGCGGTTGGCCTTTCTGCATATACAGACCCCATTTGTATACACATACTATATGTAGTAGTATCATCTGACTATGGGTAAGGTTTCCCATCGTGTTTTTTCCCCTTACAGGGTTTCCACGTACAAGTCTCTATGTTATGTGTTGTGGATGTTGTTTCTCTTTCTGTTCTATGCATTAAGTTTCATCGGTATTAATATTAACTACTAATCTTTCAACCACCATTAAGTTTGGTTTACCAATATTAAGTATCAAGTTTGATTAAGTTATATTTGGGTTGAAATTACTAGACAACTAATTCAGCCCCCCTCTCAGTTGCCTCTGGGTCCTAACAGAAGAAGCTCCAAGAAATGAACTGGTACAACCAAGGTATGTCAGAAACAATCATCCCGTTGACAATATTATTGGTGACAAAAATGTAGGAGTATTGAATAGAAGAAAAGAGAGGGAGAGTACCTAACTATTCTCTAAAATTGAGCCCAAAACAACAAAGGAGTCTCTAAAAGATGAAGACTGGATCAAGGCTATGGATGAAGAACTGGAGCAGATTGAGAAAAATGAAACCTGAACCCTTGTGCCTAGACTGGAGAACAAAAATGTGATAGGCACTGTTGGGTCTCAAATCAATAGATTGGATAGGTTCTAAGGAAATGCCAACTCCTATGATCAAACCCTCCAAATGACTTGGCCAACATGTAGAGTGAACCTATTTGGTTTTTAACTCTCTCGCTTCAGGCTCTGCAGGACCTAGGCGGGTATACCTATTCACCAGTTGTCTTTTAATGACCGATGCTTTTTATAGCAGATTAAGTGTCCTGATCTAGTTTCCTCCTATCTCAGAATGGCATAAGTTCCTAGGATGGAGATATAGTAGATGAGTTCAAGATTGTTGTTGTAGAAGCTATTCGATCTATGTTTCTTACTTAGTTACTCCTGTTGCTTTAAAATAACATATGATGAGTATGGTGATAAGTGTAATCTGTAAATAGCCAGTGCCTTCTTCGTAGTTTGGGCTATAGAGTCATTATATTTTCTTTAGGACTTACTGTGCGGACCTGTGAGATAGTTTTTTAACCCACCCATTTATGGACCTGTCGGTTATTATTTCTTTTGGGATCAATTGAATGCTTATATCATAAGTTTCTTGAATGAATTTAACCCTACCTTTAAGGGACCATTCAAGTAAGTACTGTGAAGAACAATTATAATTCGCAAGCATAACTTTTATTTCAACCTTATAACATACAACATAAATTTCATTCCAATAATATGAATAACCTTATCTCTTTAGATAATATCACAAGCGATTGCCAAAACAAAATGAAATAATCCACAACACATACGCAAAGAAAAACAACTGATCATAGCATGTATTCCATCAAAATTCATATAACAGAAAACTTACAGGTTGGCATACATTGCTATCTTGTTCCTATGTCTATTGTTTCCATATTACAAAAACCTCTCTCACATATATATGAGAGCAAAAGTCATTTATGAAAAGACGTGTCTTTTCAAAATACTAATTGTTAATTTGAATATTCCTAACAAACTTAAGTTAAAAGAGATTAAGAATTCCTAAATGATGAATATAATCATCTTCTTTGAAAGTCTTGATCTTAACACTCTGTTTCTTCAATTCTTCTCCTTGTGAAAGGTGTTCGAAGATCATCTGGTTGACGGTAGGGGCCATGTCTTTGCTTCGGTCCAATCTTGACAGAGCCCGATCCTTGATGTTTACAAGCTCATTCCGCAAATCTTCCATAGACATTACTCCTCCTTCTTTATAGAACGAGGGCATTCCAATAGGGCTCCCATCATCCAATTCTTTAAGATCTCGCTTTAGCATATCTTCGAATTTAACATGATCTTCTATATATGAAGTCCCTTCAGCCTTCTCCTCTGGCGTCATCACATCAACACTGCTTATTACCTCATGCAATCATGCTTTTAACCTTTCATGCTCTCTTAATGCTTTTATGGTCCCAGTGTACACCCTCTAGTAATGTTCGACATGTATAAGCATGGTGTTGAATCGGTGTTCAATGATGTCGTTAACCAGTTTATCCATCTTTTGCTGGATATTATTTACCTGTTTGGTAGCCTTATCTACTTGATACTTCCAATATAGAGCATCAGAAACATCATCCAAGCTCTGTCCTGTGGGATATGAGGTATATTAATTCAAGGGAGTCCCTGTCTCAAGTTGTAATATTTTCGTTTGTAACTTTTGGTTCTCCTCTTTAGACTTTTCATACAAGCCGTTATAGGTAATATTTTCCCTGACCAAAAACTCTGTCTGATCCATATTTAATTTGGCTACATCCAGGTTCAACTTTGCAGTGACCCTAGGGTCAGTCTTTCCAACCTGATGAATCATGAGGTGTCCAAAGGTTTCTTCGATATCCACAATAATTGGCCTTTTTCCCTTCGGATATAATGCCCATTGTAGGAGAGCCTTTTGATCAGGATCATACCCAGATCCTAGGAACAATTTATCTACCTCTTGAGGCAACACTTGTTGATTCAAGTCCTGTTTCTTCAAGAATCCGTCAAACAGAAGTGCTGAGTTTATGTCCCAACCAGAAAATATGATAACACCAGCCTCTTTTAATATTTTCCTCCCTTTCTCAGGGGTCATATCTTTCATGAGGGTATCGATTTCATCCTGTAGTCTCTTCATTTGTTCTTCTTCTGGTCTTCCATCCATGCTTCGTTTCACATGGGCCCCTTTATACTGGTACAAGAATGAAAGAAATTCCCTCGAAGAGGCGAATCCGTCATCAGCAACAAAGTCCTCATGCTCTGTCATCCTTATGTCAACTAAATCTTTAATGTTGAATTCACCAGTGTCCACATCCACCTCTGCTTCAAAACCGGGGGGATAATCTTCTCTAAGAGAGTCAGCAGGGATGCTACTAGCAGCTGATTTCGGTGACATGTGAGCCAGTGGTTGACTATCCTTTTCAGTATTAATAAAATGAAGGAACTGTAGGGACACTCTATGCATAATCTCTACGTCATGTTGAAGTAGCCTTTTAGCTATCTCCAAAGGGTCTTGGAGGTTTCCAAGCAAGTCTCCATCCACCATCCCCCTTGCTCTTTACCATTTGAAGGCTTCCCAAGTCATTTCGCTTCTTTCTCTCAAAACCCTGGCCTCTTCCCTTTCAAGGTTCTTGATTAAGTCATCTGGCATTTTAGCCACATGTATTCCGGCTTTTAGTTTTTGTGACGCCCTGGCAGCTCTTATATATCCCTCAGGATCAAAGTTCTCTCTAGGATCACCCAGAGTCATGCCATAATAATCTAATTTATTTTGAAGTAAATGATAGCTTTTTGAACTTTTAACAATAAAATCAGAAAAAACCAATAACCCTGGAACAATGGATTGTTTACCAAAATTCGTAAGATGTTTGGCACTGACAGTAGATAATTGTCTCACAATCTCCAGGCTAGCCACCCTGTTTGGTACGGTAATTGGAAGCATGTATGGCTTTCCTTCATACCCAAATACCCTGATTTCTATATGATTATTGTGGCAATACCAGTCACCCCAGTTGTGATCAATCTGGGACTCTGGAGAGAAGTCTTTTGGCCTGAGGAATCTCTTAATTTCAGGGGACAAAGTATAATCTCTATGTTGTCCAAAGGCCGCACTAAGGGGCTTTACAAAATATTCCTGAAAGTGCCAGTATTGGTTGTTCATGAATCTTTGATCCCATGCAGAAACCCATAACTAAACTGGTTTCTTCAAACCATTCTTATCATGGGCTCTGATGCAGAAATCATCTGACCAGAAATTGATTTCTTGTCCACAATAAAGAATAATGTGCATCAATAAAGAGTACAATGAGAAATGGATATTCACAAGGTCTCCTTTCAACTTTTCCAACCCATGATTTAGGGCATCTGCAACATAAGTGGCATAATCAAATGACCTAGGGTCTTTCGATTGTAAATTAGCACATAGAACCATAACCCCAATATCCATGAGAGGATGAGCCTCTAAGCCTAATACTTGGGCTGCAACATAATATGTATACTTAAAATACGGATGGAATTGGTTGACATCAAATGGCACCTTGTCATTTTTGCTGAATGGAACAAAGGACCCACCCACTTTCGGCCGGTGAATGGGTAATCTCCATGTCCTGTAGATGTTTTCCAAGCTAAAGAATTCTCAAGACAGTTTCTGCATATCAATTTTCTCTTCAACTTCCCAGTCTAGATCAAATACCATATCAATAGTCTGTTTGTTAATCACCACCAAGGGATTCCCTCGGTAGTCACATATGGTTTTGGTCCTCGGATCATAGCAATCCACCAGAGCTTTCATTAATTCAACATCCACAAATACATTCGGGACTACCAATTTCCCTAAGTTTTTCTTTCATAGGTTACTTATGGGCTCAGGAGCATCCCTCTTCTTGTAACTAAACAAGAACAACTCATGTCCTCTGATTTCTGTCCATATGTCTCCCAGATGTTCAAATCTATCCTCCAATCCTTCTTCTTCACTCTTGATCTTTTTAGACCTCACACCAGATGTCGGGCACTGGTCCAGCAAATCCTGAGTCAAAGCTCTACCTTCCTTTTTTTGTCTTTTGGGCTTCTCTTCAAGGTTTAATTCTTTCCCTTTTCTACTCTTTTTAGAAGAAGAAGAAGGTTCCATAATTTCAGCAAATACGAGAAATCACACTTACTTGGAGAATTGTCTAACTCTTCTGATTGTCGTTCACGAGTTTCAGCAAATTCCTTGCAACTTTCAGTCTCTTGGCATCAATCTGGTTCTTATGAAGATTCGATCAGCTCAGCTGTAATTGCATGGGCAACTTCTGCACAGTTAATGTCTCTGCATCTATAACAGCTATTCAAATGTTTAAACTTAATTGCAGATGTGACATTCGTCACTTGGGCTTTTAACTCTTTTGCGAGAAGTACTATTCAACTGAAATGATCGTAAATCGAGTTTTCGATGAAACCCTTGTCCTCAGCCGAATACTTTGATCTTTCATCGAAAGCTCGCTTTCCTCGATATCACTTCATCGGCGAATAGCCCATGTCGAAAAACCATTTTCAAGTCTCATCGAAATCATATTTTCCTCGATGAACTTTCTTTCGATAGGTCATTCGCAAGTTTCATCGAAATCATATTTCGATGAGTTCTGTTCTTCGGTGAAAGTTCATGCAAGCTCTTCGAAAGTCTTTTTTCTTCGATATCCCCTTAATTGATAAAACCCCTCTGTTTTTGTTCGATATAATGTTATCGATGAGATTTGCATTTTGATGAATGCTTTTTGAACTTCTTCGGCAGTTGTATCTCCTCGAAATCACTTTTTTCTTTTTGCTTTTTGCTTTTCACTTTTTGATGAAACTGGAGTATCGATGAGCGGCTTCCTTCGTTTATCGAAAGTGATATTCCGCCGAAGACATCTTTACGTAGTGCTTTACACGTCATGCTCTATTTCGATGAAAGCATTCTTTCGGTGAAACTCCTTTTGAGATGCTCGATATGATATTTTGGCCGATATCTTTTAGTTTTCACGCCTTTGGGAAGACTTTTTTTATTTCAAATATAGTGTTCAACAGGCACCAAGTGGGTGTTCAGAAAAAAAAATGGATGAAACTAGTCAAGTATTAAGAAAGAAAGCAAGGTTAGTCTGCAAAGGGTATGCACAGGAAGAAGGCTTGGATTACAAAGAGACCTTTGCACCAGTGGCCAGATTGGAAGGGGTCAGAATCTTGCTTGCTTATGCTTCTTATAGGAAGTTTATGGTCTACCAAATGGATGTCAAATCGAAATTCTTGAATGGTGTTCTAGAGGAAGAAGTGCACATTGAGCAACTGGAAGGGTTTTCTTTAGAAGATGAAAGAGATAATGTATGTAAGTTGAAAAGGCTCTGTATGGGCTAAAACAAGCACCAAGAGCTTGGTATGAGAGACTGCACTCATACCTGATAAGTATAGGGTTCATGAGAACCAGTGACAACAATAACTTGTATTTGAAGAATGGAAAAGAAGGAAAACATCTGATTGCAAAGATTTTTGTAGATGACATCATCTTTGGACGAGATGATGAAATGAGAAAAGGTTTTGTAGAAGAAATGAAGAAAGAATTTGAAATATCCATGATAGGTGAAATAAAATTATTTATTAGTGTGCAATTTTCTTAGCTAAAGAATGGTATATTCATTAGCCAGACCAAATATATAAGGGAAATATTGAAGACCTTTGGAATGGAATATTCTAAACCTGTTGGAATTCTGATGGTTACAGGTTGCAAGCTTTCCAAAAATGATGAGGCTAATGAAGTGAATGAGACACTATACCAATCCATGATCAGCAAGTTATAGTATGTAGTGCATAGTAGACTGGATATAGCAAAAGCAGTTGCCTTGGTTGCTAGATTTGCTGCAAATCCAAAAGAGACTCACATGGTGGCGGTTAAGAGGATATCTAGATACCTTAAGAAGACTGATGAGTATAGTCTCTTGTATCCACATAAGGGAAATTTTAACTTAAGTGTCTTCACCGGTGTAGATTGGGAAAGGAACATTGATGACAAAAAGAGCACTCACTAGTGGAGCTACATTCTTTCTTGGATATAGGATTGTGTCATGCACAAGCAAGAATCATAATTGTATCTCTCAATCTACAGCTGAGGTAGAGTATGTGGCTGCAACAATCAAATTTACATAGGTTGTATGGATTAAGTAGATCTTGGAAGGTATCCATGAAAAGGTGACTGAACTGGTGGTGATACACTGTGACAATACGAGTGCCATTAACATATCAAAAAACCCGGTAATGCACTCTAAAACCAAGCATATTGTAATTAAATATCATTATCTTAGGGAATAGGTACACAACAAAGAAGTTAGACTGGAATATGTGCTAACCAAGGAACAAGTTGCAGACATATTCACCAAGCCTCTACCTAAGGATACTTTTGAGTATCTTAGAATTAAGCTAGGGGTAATTCGCCTACATTCTCTAAGGTGAGTGAAGATTGGAACACCATCAATCCGGTATGATTTTCCTAAAAAAATTATGTATGTGGATTGATGATTATGGACTACTTCTGTTATGGGGAGCATTCATTGCAGTATGTGAAATAGGATGTCTAGGCTACACCTTTGGCATTATTGTCAAAGGGGGAGTGAAGTTAGATGGAACATGAAAGGATATGAAGACAAATGTGACATGAATAGAAGCCAGTGAAAAGGGGAAGTAAGATCATTACTCAAGATCAATTAGAGTAGCTGATCGGTCCAATAGAAGAAGAAGTGACTAGCTGCTAAAGAGAAGTTTGAAGTGTTTCCATCAATGCCAAAGGGGGAGATTGTTGGCATAACTAATGGTGTTGACACAATCGGTTCATCAATTAGTATTGTCATTGATGACACACACTTATCGGTGAATAAGGCCAAACTCATAGGCAGAGAGGTGTGGTAAACCACAATGGTTTACTCATGGCTGCAATCAATATAGAGGATTCAATGCTTCCCTAATATGCATTATTGACACACTTAAGCAATCTGTTGGTCAAAGAACTAATCGGTTGAAGGATAAATAGTGTAGCTGACCGGTCAGTCAAGCACCCGATATGTGTTGAGATTGGTTTCTTAAAACTGGCAGATGAAATGATGATGTAGTCACAAGAGGTCTCAAATTGTAGTTTACTAGTCTTATGCATGACCGGAACACTCTAGACAAATAGGTGATCAGTCTGATTGATGATCAGTGATCGGTGGAAAAATATGAAGAGTTACACTGGTGATACAAGTTGAAGAATGCTATCCACCAAGAATCTCAGACCGGTGACTGGTAAGCTGGATGCGATGACCAAAGATGAGTCAGTCATGATGAGATATCATCAATTAAATGGATAGTGAAGTCTACAATAGTTAACAACTAGTTAAGGTGAGATTTATGCAGATTTTTCGGTTCACATTAAAAAGACAGGACATGACCCAGAGGTTGGTAAAATTGTGAATTGAAGAGGCAGATAAGGATGAGTTGCTGGTGAGATTGATGGAGAGTGCGCAGAGAGAGTGCGGGAAGATTTGGAAATATTTAAATTCAAATCTACCAAGTATTAGGTGTAAATTGATTGAGGAATCGTTGGGTATGTGTTGGCAAAATATGGTATAAAGGTTTTTGGCGAAAGCCAAAAAGATTGATTGTAAAATTTGCAAAGTGCAATTTTGAAGAGAGGCAATCCAACAAGGTGAGAAGAGGGAAAAACTGATAAGTGAATATAAAAGTGGTGAAGAGAGTGTGCAGAGCTCGGATAGTGAAGAGAAGAGAAAGAATGCATAGCACCAGTAGACTGTAGAGCAAGTGTAACCGATGGTCAAAGTGAAGAGCTTCATTTGGATCTGATTAAGCTAAGAGTATCTATTATAGCATATCATTCTCTTTGTCATTTTCTAATAACTACAATAGTAAAATCCCTTGATTGGGTAGACTTTAATAGGTCCCTTTGTAAAATCCCTTAACCGGGCGACATCTTAAATGATGATCCTAAGTCCTCTAACAAGGCTATCTCTAATAGGCCTTAAAGAAAATCCCTTAACTAGGTGGCACCTAACAATGTCTTTGTAATCTCCTAACAGGGATGGCTCCTCACTAGGCATACTCCAGAAGAGTGCAAATTTTGGGAGTTTCTACTCACACCGTGGTTTTCTCCCATTTGGGTTTCCACGTGATAAATCTTGGTAGTCATGTGTGTTTGATTTTATGTATGCTTATTTCTTATTAAATGTTTCTTACTGATAAGTGTTAGGTTTGAATAGAAGTTTTGATTAAGTTTAAATCTGGAACAAACCGATGTAGTGTTTATTCACCTCTCCCCTCTCAACACCAGTTGGGACTAACATTTAATGCATCTCTTTCCACGAAGTTTAGTTGGTCAAGCAATGGAATGACTCTCCCATCTCCCACATGATAGCATTTTTCCTACTCCATTAAACACGAAGTATCTTTGAGTGACCTTTATAACACAAAGAAAAAATTTGGGGAATCCTTTGCCTCCTTGGAAAGATGAAGGAGCCTTGCTAGTAAATGTCTATTTGACATGCCTGAAAAATAAAAGGTTGGTATCTACATCTATAATTTGACTCCCGAAATGATGTTCCAATTAGAAGTCAAAGGACTTGACACATTCAAGCAAGTTATTGACAAAGGAAATAGGGTTAAAGAGGCCCTTATTAACAAGGGAGTTGCCAAATTTTTTAAAGATAATAAAGATCATTCATCTAGTGAAAAATCTAATTTCCAGAACAAGAATAAGAACATAGTTAATGATGGTGTGGTTGATGCAAAAACTTGCAATAATGTTCAACCCATGATTACTCTTCAAAGAGCTTCTGCATCTCGTTCTCAAGGGTCTAACAATTCTCAAACATCAAACAATGCTCAATTATCATATGTTATTCAAAAAAATTTTGCAAAAGGGCTCTAGAAAAAACTTTCCAAAGCGTAAATATACACTATTGGGTGAGCCTATTGAATTAGCTCTTCAAATATTGATACAATCTAATGTGATCACAGTCCTTAAAATCATGTAGTATGAACCTCAAGTCAAACCTGCGTGGTGAAAAGATACTAATTTCTATGATTACATAGGACAAAAGGGCATAAAAATTCTAGTTGATTTAAATTTAAAAACATAATTCATGACCTTATTGACCAAGGTGATATCATGATTGAAACCCTAGTAGGAACATCAAATAACATTTGACCATGTGGTTTTTAAATATCCCTTACAGGATCATGGAAAGGGAGGTGCCTCTAATCAAGGAAACAATAATTATAATTATGCTAGTGTGGGTTTGAGTACATAATCCATCAAGTTGACCGGATTGATTACCATGTTTCAACCATTACTATCAAGAGAAAAAATCTTTAATGTGCAACCATTACCTGTAGATCTAAAGTGACCCTTGAAGGGGCCACTTCCAATTCACAACCCTCTAGCCAATACAACCTTCTAGACCTTTTGGGAAATACACCAATACAAATATCTATTCTTGACCTCCTACGTATTTCTCCACATAAAGTTGTCCTTGATGAGTACTTCAGGATGCATTTGTACCTATAACATAATTGTTGATCAGTTTTAGGACATGGTAGGATACCTCACCACCTCCCACAACATTACTCTCACTAAAAATTATGTTCCTTCTAATTTCATAATGATCCCCTCTACTTAGAATTATTTATGAATAAATATAATATTAAATGAGTCTTGATAGATGGAGGAGTAAGCTTAAATATCTGTACTTTGAAATTAAATGTTATGATTATGTTGAGCAGTAATTGTTCCTCCTATATGTGTTGGTCCTAAATTTCAGGATACCTTATGTCAATTTTTGGACCTTGAGCTTGGTTATAACCTTCTTCTTAGTCATCCATGAATACACTCTATGCAAGTTATCCCTTATACCTTCCATCAATTCTTGAAATTCCCATTAATGGGACCATAGTCAAAATCCTTGGTGATCCTAACCATTTTCAATATTGCAATAACTTAAGAGGAATACTTGCATGTCAAGTCCCTATCAGTGTTGAAGCTTCACCTTCCACATCTTTTGTTAAATATTTAATTGCTTTAACTTCCAAATCTAAGATCAGGGTCCATGTTCGAAATAGGGAGTGTGGTGAATATGATATGTGTAACTCCTTTTGTATTGGGAAATTGACTCCATCACCTAAATCCTATGGTAAACCACAATTGTTAAAACTAGATCCTAAAGTCATTATGCAATGTAAACCTACCGCATTCACAAAATGGAGTGACCTATGTAAAGAATATATTGATGATGAAATCTTTAATTGGCTTTACAAATGTGAGCAGGATCAATAAACTATTACAATACCTATTGAAAAGTATGGTAAAGGATTTCTTATCATGGAACAAAAAGGATATGATGCTTGCAATGGCCTAATACATCATAAACAAGGTATTAAAGAGACTCTTTATCCTAATCTATGGTGTAGAAACAAAGGATTAGGATGTGGACCATTGATAGTGATTTCTAGTTGTAATAAGTCACCTTCTAGTAAGGACGTTAATATTATGACAAAGTTGATACTTCTAGTGAGGGTATAATGTCAACTTTGATCCCCCCTTGCAAAGTTAAACACACCATTGACCTTACCTAGACTAATTATTTTTGGGATCTTGATGATTCATATGTCTTTACCTTAATGGTTGTATCCCTATCCTTTGTATAAATTGATGAAAACTTCCCTTTATTCTATCCTAAGCTTGTTGATTGGGACCAATAAGGACCTCTGAGTTTAGATTTATTTAAAAATGCTGAAGCAATTGCTGAGATTTTGGAGATTTGAGAAGGATTAACATTAGGGGATCATAAAGTAGGCTTCACTATAGATCTTTATGCTAAAACATACTTTGGAGAGTGTGCCAATCCTTCTAATCACAAAAATATAAAATTTAGAAATAAATCTTCTAGTGAAAATTGAAAGAAACTTCTAGACTTTTTAAGAGTAAAGATAAAGGATGCATCCAAAGGATTCTCTGAGGCACTTGAAGATGGAATGCTTGACCCACTCCCCATAAATCAAGAGATCGCCACTTCTTATAGAGAGGACAAAAAATATTAATGTGAGAACTCTAGAGAATCCTAAGATCATCCACTTTATAGAATCTTTTTCACCAAATGAGAAAGAATAATTCCTAGCATTCTTTCATAGAGACAAATTAATTCGAGGAGTGCACCAAGATGGGGCACCAAAAAGGCACCAAAAACATTTTTGGCCCCCAGCAATCCCTTTGGCGCACACCAAATAATTTGTGTGCCCTATTTGGTACACACCAAATAGGTTGGGCATGCCGAACCTAAGGTTTGTTCACACCAAATCTATTTGGTGTGTGCCAAATAAGGTGAGCACCAAATAAGGTGAGTGCCAAATTTGGCATGCACCAAATGGAATTGCATTTTGACAAGTTCATTTTTATTTTGAAAACCACAAATTAGCTTTCTCTTTCACTCTCTCTTTAAATATATACATAGAATATAAAATTTAAGTATGTCACATTTTAATTCCTCTTAGGTCTCTCCCTCAACCAATTCCTTCCTCTCTCTCTCTCTCTCTCTCTCTCTCTCTCTCTCTCTCTCTCTCTCTCTCTCTCTCTCTCTCTCACTCTCTCTCTCTCTCTCTCTCTCAGGATCTCTCTATCCTTGGTATTTTCCTTTCTTTCCATCAACCACTCCCTTCCTCTCTCTCTCTCTCTCTCTCTCTCTCTCAGGATCTCTCTATCCTTGGTATTTTCCTTTCTTTCCATCAACCACTCCCTTCCTCCTGTTGGTTCCCAAATCAACAGATTGGAAAGTTATAAAAGTATGCTAGGCATTATATTCAAACTTCCCAACTGACTTGGCCAACTGCCATAATGATCCCTTAGGATTACTCAATCCCTACACTTTAGGCTCTGCAGGACCTAGGAAAGTATACCTATTCACCAACTGACTTCTTCAAAATATTTCTTTTTTATAGCAGATTATATTTTACAATCTGTTGTGATTATGATATTTATCTGCAAGTGGCAATTGCTTCTGAGATAAAATTATTTATTCTTTAGCTTCTTCTAACTTCTATTTATTCCTACTTCCTACGCTTATATCCTACTTATTATATTCAAATTGAAACTAAAAATGTAAATGTTTTGAGTAATAGTAAGTATGATTTGATAATTGATCAGTCCATTCCTATCTCTTGGGATACAGAGTCACTCCTTAGAATCTCACATATAACCCCTATGAGACAATTCTTAAACCCACCACTTGGGTGGATTTGTCAACTTATCCAACCCTGAATACTATTAGAAACATTGTTTCCCACAATAATAAGTCTGATTGAGTTTAACTTCTTGAAAATACCAATCAGTAAAATCACAAGGATATGGTTGACAGAAATGATCTTGTTTTATCAGAATATTATGACAATCGACAATTCTTTCATAAGAGAATTTAAGATAGTATTCATCAACTGGAAATGAAAATCACAAGAGAACTAATATCTAAAACACAAGATCTCCTTTAGCACAATTGAATTGAAACACTAGATCAATTACCAAAAATGAAAAGTTGCAGAAAAGTGTTTATCTTCTATTGATTCCTGTTGAAAATGATTACATTACATATTTTTAATAAAGTGAGGGGTCAAGTCCCTTCAAAGAGTCTTTTGAAATTAAACTAATAATATGATAACTAAGTCCCTTAATATCTAATTAGGCACATATGTACTTTAGTCATGTGTTCAGCATAGCTTTGACTTAGGTAAGTGCCACAGTCTTCAGTGACACTTTTGACTATGCTCTCTACAACGAACATTTCTTCCACATGATTGTTGACTATGTTTGGATCTCCCTTTTGGGATGCTTTTATTGCATCATGCAATTACTTTTGACATTATTGGACCTACCTGATTTGTTCTTTCAATTCTCCATCTTCAATCATCAGAGGAGGTATCCCTTTTCCTTCATTAAAATAAAATATCCTAACTCTAGTTGTCCTATATATTTATTGAGGGCCTCCATCAAAATTTCAATTTCCTTGATCACAGTTGGATCCGGTTTACTCCTCTCTTGGACCTCATCAAGTTTTTCTTTCAACTAGTTCTCCAACCTTTTATTTTTTGAAATGGCAAGATTATTTTTTGAACATGTGGTCCAACACTTATCCATCCATGTCATCATGGTATAAAACCTTTTCTGAATGCATACTGACATGACATCAAATTTAGCATTGGCCAATTGGTTTTTCAATTGTTGTTTCTCTTCTTTAAGATTACTGTTTATGTCTCTTAGCTGCGAGCTCTCTCCTTATATAAGCATGGGTGTCCGCCCTACTATGTTTATCATATCCTTTAAAAATTCAATTTCTTTAACCAAATTTTCATTTTTGAGCCTATAAGTGTCATTTTATTTCATGATCAATTGGACTTGAGATTTATTTAATTTGGCTAAGTTAATGCCCAAATCAATCATGACTATAGCATTTTTTTCCCCTACTTTAAAAGTCATTACATTCCCAAAGGCTTTTTTGGTGTCTACAACTGTTGGCTTCTTGTGTGGTGGATATAATGCCCAAATCCTGAGTGAATGTTCATCTAGGTTATATCCTGACTCAATGAAGATTTGAGTCGCTCCTGCAAGACTTATCTTATGCTTTTCACCACTATTGTGCAAAAATATATGAAACACCAGGGTAGATTTCAAGTCCTCAGAAATATCAATACACCTGCATCTCCCAAGAGCTTTCTCCCCTTTTCAGGAGTCATTGTGTCCATTTATTGTTCTATGTCCATCCTCAAAGTCTCCAAAAGATATCCTTCATTGCTATCCATGATATCATCAACTGTTTCTCTCACTTCTTTTCCTTTAAACTTATATAAAAAATATTTAAATTCATGTGTCTTGATGAATTGGTCATCAGAAATAAAAAATTGCAGGCCAACTATCTAGAATCCTCGTCAACCGAATCTCCAACTTCTGATTCTCTATTCACTGGATGATATGATTCAATCCTAGACACTAGTATCTTATTAGGCTCTGGAGGTGGACCCTCATCATCAAATGACTCCTCACTAGCAGAGGAAAGGAGTTGTACATTTTGCATTTCTCTCATCCTGGCATCCATGTCCATATTATATTTTTTAATAGCCCTAATGGCATCTTCCTCATCTAGGTTTCTCATTACATCTTCTTTTGGGCAAGGTTTGTGGGTGTACCCACTTGTTTTATGTTCTCACTTGGCACTATTAATGAATCCTTTTTTGGTGTAGCCCTGTTCATGTTATAATGTATTAGCTTTCCCAATATTTGATCATATCCCTTTTTGGAAAGCATAGTAAAATCAACAAAACACAAAGTTTTTGGCATGAAAGTGTTTTTCATAGGACCTTAAATGTATGACATTAGAATAGTCTAATTGCCTCACTATCTCCAAGTAAGCTATCTTATCTTGTACAATTATAGGAAATATAAATGGTGTATCCTCAAAGCCATATACCCTTATTATAGTAGCATCTGAGTAGCAGTACCAATCTCCCCAATTGTACTTCACTATCTTTGGGCCACCATAGTCTTTTAGCCTCAAGAACCCCTTGATATCATCTGACAAAGAGTGGTCACATGGATGGTTGAACATCCTGAAAATGTTTTTTACAAAATATTCTTCAAAATAAGCATAATTGGACCTACCAAACCTGTTGTCCCAAATCGATGTCCACAACTAAATTGGTAATGGTTTTCCTTCTTGATCAAGTTGTTGTATTTTTAACTCCTTTGGACACATACCCTTTTCATAACCAAAGTACAAGACCATATGCATCAAAATATAGTAATGCTTAAGGGATATCTTAGAGGGGTTCTTCTTGGTTGTTGTGAGGGCTATGTCAATTAGCTGGTGAACTAATGTTGCATAGCCAAAGTTTCTAGGGTTGTGACTCTGGATATTTGCATCTATCAACATAGGCTCAATTGACATGAACACATGGAATTCAACCCCTAACACCTATCCAACAATATAGTATGTGCATCTGAAACAATTTTCAAATAAGTCCACATAGAATGGTGGCCCATCATCATCCACCAATGGTACTGTATTCCCATCCACTCTTGGTCTGTACAATGGTAGTCTCCAACCCTTGTAGGTGGTTTCTAGCCTCTGATATTCATTTTTTAAATCATCATAAATAATTTGATGGTCGCATACATCCTCAAAACCAAAAACCTCCTCAATTTCATTTTTGGACAAATGCACAAATGGTTTACCTTGGAAATCACAAATAGCCTTGAGATCTGAATTGTAGTGTTTGGCCAAAAGCTTGACCAGGTCTACATTTAAAAATACATTTGGGACAACTATTTTCCCTAAATTAATCCTCCATGGGTTGCAAATAGGTTCATGTTTGGTTCTTCTGCAATGGTGGAAGAGTAACAATTCGAATCCCTAAATATCAGTCCATATATCCCCTACATTATGGCATTTGTCTAAAAATTTGTTAATACTAGGGTTCAATTGAATCTATCTCCTATCCCTATCCCCTAAACCAGGTAATTGGTCAATTAGGTCTTGATTTAACTTCCTCTCTTCTACTTTTTCTTTCAAATCAATTACCTCTGGTTGCTTTGGAGGCTTCTCTTTTTGTGTTTTCTGCTTTTTTCCTTTACTTTCACTGGTTTCCCCTTTCTTCTCTTCCCTTTTGATGTTGTAGGACTATCCATTTTATAAATGATAGAGCACAATTCGAATATGAATTTCATAGAGTTAAGAAAAGGCCTCAACTACTTACTTGATACTGACTGAATGCTCTGACCTGATCCCTTGCTTCTACTGCTCGCAATTCTTTGTCAATTTGCTTAGTCCAAATCTTTTGCAATTATATTTCTCAGAGAACTTTGACTATGTAGCATTAATGTTGCCTTCAACAATTGATTCTTAATAAATTTTGAATTTTGAATGATTTGGTTGATGTGACAAGTTCCTTTTATCGGTATGACTTTATATGTTAACGCAACATCAAGACCTAAGTGATGTGTTGCCTATGGGAGATATCAATTGGTCACCTCATTTGATTCGGTTTGAAAACTGTTATTCTTACCAATCCATTTGGTAACCTTTCATTTTGTCATGTTTTGTTTCATCGCGTAGACTTTACCCGATCTCTCTTATCTCCTAAATCTCCTTTCCATGTAGTCATCGCTGGGAGTCACAACGATTCAACATCATTGGTGGGATCATTGATGTCTAGGTTACAAAGGAAATTTCTGGTTGATGGTCATTTTCTTGCTGATGCATATTACCTCAAGCATAAAGTTGTCTGTTACTTTCCTTCTATCGGCATGACTCTCAAAGTTAGGTTGACCTTAAATGTTTCTTTCTGATCTGGACAGGTCTGGCTGATAGTAAATATCTATTATTTTGCCTTTTCGGGGGAAACAAGTGGATGTCATACTGATATCCTTCATTTTATTTGTTTTTTGGGTGACCCACCTAGTCGGCCTGCCTTTTGTCATCTCCTTTCGACAACATCTAGTCTTGTCCATCATTATATTTTTCCATATGACTCATGTCAGAGTGACTCGGGCCAATATATTTTTGTATTTTCATTGGTGTGTCTTTTATTATCGAGTTGACCTCTGGTATGTCACTCTGGCTTCGTAACTCATGTCGATGTTGAACTCATGAGTCAGACTCTTTTCGATGTATTTTCCTTATGTCTTTTGTCATTGTTCATATTGGGTTGGGTCATCCCAACATGCTCACTTGTATTATCCATCGGTGTGTCTTTTGTGATCGATTTGACTTTTGTGGGTTCACTCCAATCTCATAACTCTTCTTGATGTTGCATCCATTGGGTAGACTTCCCCAATAATCTTCTTCCCGTGGAAGTATATCGGTATGACATGAAAAATTGACTTGACTACTTTATGCTTGCTCTGAAGAAGGTTTTCACACCAATAGTTTGTCTATCCTTTTATCGGTATGTATCTCTCCAATAATAATGCACGTCCTTGTCTCACAATAGGATCCCTTATCGGTGTAACATGATAGTGTCTTTCTGATAGGTGCTTATAATGCTAATCTGAAGAATACTAATTTGATCAGTATGACTTAATGGGGTCTTGTCGATTTACTTGTTTTGAGGATTTTTGCTACAATGAAATACTGGGCTTATACATTATACAAATTTCTTGTATTTTGACAACTCTAGGTGTGTCCAAGAAGTGCCACTGAGGTATATAGGGACCAAAGTGCATGATAATGGATATTCTAGGCCTATATGACAATCTTCACACAGGGAGATCACTTCATTTTTCTAGGTGCTAAAAGTCCCTCATGGCTATATGTTGGGCTCTACCCTTGTGGGAGCCCATTTTACCCCACATATAATGCATTTGTTATTCATGTCTTTCATTGATGAACTTGTACCAATAATAAATCCATCTGATAACTAAATAAACCATTTTTATCAAACCAGTGTCATGGATTCAAAGATAATTGTCAGCAATGAAGGGAATGTTTTCAAGGTTGTTGGAATATAAGGATTTCATTGATGGTAAGGGTCAAGAAAAATGACTACTTGAAGATCCTAAGGAGAACTTTAATTCCACCAGAATTAAATTTTGTTCCAACACCTCTCTCTCTCTCTCTCTCTCTCTCTCTCTCTCTGGTATTTGCCTTTCTTTTCATCAACCACAGTGAGGGAGAGATAGAGGTGAAGAGAGGGAGGAAGGTCGGGGTTGAGGGAGGGAGGGAAAGTGAGGGAGATACCTGAGAGGGGGGTGGGGATACAAGGAAAGAGAGGGAAATAATAGAGACATAATGTTGATACAAGTATTTTGATTACTAAAATTTGACCAAGTCTAAAATTTATATGAATACTCTAAAACCTAGAATCTACATTATAACTCCTAGAGATCTTAAACTACTTCTTATACTTTAAGTTATATTTTATGGATATAGTGGCAAGATGTTTGAGAGTGGTTTCAAAACCTTGGGAGTTATAATGCAAATTCTATTTTTAAGAGTATATATTGCATTGTCGAATACAGAGATAGGGATTCAAAAAAGTTCATGGAATACATTTGGCGTGCACCTTATTTGGCATGTGCCAAATGAAAAGTTTGCATTTTTTAAAATTTGGTGTGTGCTAAGAAAACTACCTTGGGAAAACCCAGTTTTCCTTGGGCATCCAACATGAAGGCTTGGACGTCCTTCTCAATCCCGAGACCCATTTCTCAGCAAAAATATAAAATTTTCTCAATTTTTTGTTTGTGCTCTTAATCAGGTTTCCATGTGTTTCAATACAAACAAAAATAAACACCATGACATTGTCAACCTCTCTCTTAGCTATCCAGCCATATAATTCTTTTCTCATTTTGATTATCTTAAGGTCTTCATCTCTAATTTCTTTTGTTAGAGTGTCCATTTTTTGTCAAAAACCAATATATCATATTTTGGGCATAGATTTTTACTCATTCATCTAATTTTGAAATAAATTATATTTTAGAAACTAGACTCCATTATACACAACTTTTTAAAAAAAGATTTTGATTAGTTTTCACAAATTTTAGGGGGTAGCACGCTTAAAATTCTATTTTTCAGGATGTGTCCACTTCAAAAATTAGTAAAAAGTTATATTTCATTAAAAAATTAGTTGGAAAATTTGGCATAAACTATTAGGATAATTCATGGACAACTGAGAGGGGGTGAATCAGTTGTCAATAAATTATACAACTTTAAGCACACAAATCCTTTTACCGGAATGCATAAACCAAATACCAGAATAGCAGATATAACAATTAAGTATAAACATAAATCACAAAATAATTACCAACCATCCATAACACATAACACCATGATTTGTATGTGGAAAACCCGGTAAAGGGAAAAACCACGGTGGGGAGCCTACCCACAGTCATATAATACTTCTGTAGCAAGTATTTGAATACAATAAGAGGGGCATGCACATGTAGGAAGGCCAACAACCTAGAGTGCACTGCTCATCACAAAAGGAGCCTCACTGACTACAAAATAAATCCAAACTACAATCCAAAAAGATGAATGAACTGCAAGAATAACATCTCCTTTGCCTGAGTACAGTTCAGATTAAGCTCAATACCAGAGGTCTTAAACCTCTTTAAAAAACCCAATTTGATCACCTATGATCGACCAAAACCTCTACATATGATTACAACTTTATTCTCACACTGATAATCCCATAACCTTTTCCTACCATATCTATATGATCTACAAAGGGATCTTACGTTATATTTATACCAACCCAGGACCTAAACAATTAGGTCGGCCACCTAAAAGATAATACAATAGATTTGTTACATAATCCCACAAACCAATGATAAACCAAGTCGGCCTAAGATTGAAACAACATAAACCAAACAATAAATCCAATCGGTGACGCATCGGAAGCATCAACCAACACGTTACATAAATCGGTCCATAACCTAACAAAATAACCACTGGACCTAAAATAGGTAACCATAAGCCAAATGAAACACCACGAACAACTGGAACATGAACATGATAACCATCAACATCCTAATAACCTTCTAAAAGCCGCACCGACACCACTTTTGGATTCATAAAAAAAATTTCAACAAAGTGTTGTCGGTAAAACCCTTACAAGAGCCGGACCAAAATCGGAGATAAATCTCTAGAGAAACATCAAAGACCAAGCACTCTATCGAAAGTCGGTAGACAACAAAATAGCTAGTGCTGACATCAATGCAACACATAATCAATTCCCCCAAATTGCCAAAAATCTCCCCCTTTGGCATTGATGGCAACACTAGATGTGAAAAACATCCAAGTGCCAAACAAGTCTCCCCCAAAGTAAGACATCCAACAATCTCCCCAAAATGATATGACAATGAAGTTATGAACCAACAAACCAAACTCCCCCTATGAATGATAAGCTCTGTTTTTCACATATATATCTCTCCCTCTTTGACATCAATGCTAGAAATCTGACATAAACATCAAAGAAAATTCATAAAACCTCTGAACCACACAACTGACTACTCCCCCTAAGTAGTAGCACCAACACATCAATTCGGAATGAATGATAGTTCTAATAATGTATGTTAGACTGATGCCAGTCAGCATCACTCAAGTCTCTCCAGAGGGGAAAAAACTCCCAATATGTCTCTAAAGTACTCAAATGATTCCTTAGGCAAAGATTTAGTGAAGATATATGCAATAAGTTCTGTAGTGTTCACATAAACTAGTCTGACTTCATTTGCTTCCACCTTCTCCTTTAAAACTTTATACTTGATAGAAATGTGCTTAGTCTTAGAATAAAATATCGAATTCTTTGATATGTCAATAGCAGTAGATTTATCACAGTGAATAACTACCGGTTAATTACAATCCACCCTTATATCCTTCAGCATTTGCTTCATCCATAGAACTTGTGTACATTTAGTAGCAACAACAACATAATACTCAGCTTCAACAGTAGATAAAGAAGTACATGATTGTTTCTTGTTGATCCATGAAACAAGTTTCTTTCCAAGAAAGAAAGCTTCATCAGATGTTCTCTTTCGGTCATCAACATCTCCAGCCTAGTCAACATTTGTATATGCACATAGTGTAAAGTTGTCATTTTTAGGATACCCACAAACCATACTCAGCTGTTCCTTGCAAATACCTAAAAATCCTTTTCACTGCACTCTTATGATTCTCTCTAGGATCATTCTAATATCTTGGTACAATAAAAATTGCATTCATTATATCCAGTCTAGTCTGAGTTAGATATAACAAACCTCCAATTATAGATTTATACCTTGTAAGATTTATCGGAGTTGATGCATCATTCTTTGTCAATTTCTCACTTGTAACCATAAGGGTACCAACCGGTTTGGAATTTTCCATACCAAATTTCTTCAACAACTCTCTAGCATACTTAGTTTGACAGATGAAAATACCTTTACCATTCTGAGTAATCTGCAAACCTAAGAAAAATTTCACCTCCCCAATCATAGACATCTCAAATTCATTCTTCATATTTTTAGAGAATTCCATACATAACTTATCCTCACCTCCAAAAATGATATCATCAACAAAGACTTCAACAATGAATATGTCATCATCATTAATCTTATACTATAAGTTATTGTCAACATTAGCTTTAGTGAAACCAAGCTTCAAAATATATTTGTCCAATCTAGCATACCAAGCTCTAGGGGCTTGTTTCAATCCATATAAAGTTTTCCTTAACCTGCAAACCATGTTTTTGTCATTTGAAAGTAAAAATCCATCAGTTTGCTCAGTGTAAGCTTCCTCTTCAAGACCTCCATTCAAAAATCCACATTTAACATCCATTTGATAAACCTTGTATTTATTATGGGTAGCATAAGAAAGAAATAATTTCACAACTTCAATCCTAGCTACCGGAGAAAAATTCTAATCATAATCAATTCCTTCCTTCTGAGAATATCCTTTACATACCAATCTAGCCTTATTCCTCACTACTTGTCCATCCTCATTCAAGTTATTCCTAAAAACCCATTTAGTTCCAATAACATTCTTATTTTTAGGTCGGGGAACTAAAGTCCATGTGTTGTTCTTCTCAATCTGATCTAATTTCTCTTCCATAGCTCTCATCCAAACATTTGTCTTTACAAGCTTCAATAACTAATGTCATTTCAACTTGAGAAATTAAACATACCTCATGAGTTACCAACCTTCTTCTTGTCATCACTCCTTTGTTCTTGTCTCCAATGATCTGATCTTCTGAATGATTTAACCTTACATACCTAGGAGTATTCTCACTTTTTGTTCCTTTGCTCCGATCTTCAGTTACTATTGGATTTTCTGATACTGTCAGGGTAACTGGTTCAACATTATGTTCTAGTACAAGTGCTACCAGTTCAGTTATGATCATCTCCACTTCCAGTTCTCTCTTATAAGTTCTGATTTGACCTTTGTACAACTCATCCACCTTGACATTAGCACTTTCCACAATTCTTTGCAATCTTTTGTTATAACATCTATATGCTTTTCTTTCATTAGAATAACCAAGAAATATCCCTTCATCACATCTAGGATTAAACTTTCTAATGGAATCACCTCTTTTGATATAGCATTTACTACCAAATATTCTGAAATACTTAATTGTAGGTGTATGACCAAACCATAACTCATAAGGTGTCTTACCGGTGTCTCCTTTGATATGAACTTTGTTAAATGTATATATCGTCGTGCTCATAACTTCTCTTTAACATATATGAGGAAAATTAGCCTCCATCATCATAATTATGGCCACATCCAAGATAGTTTTGTTCTTTCTTTCCACAACACCATTTTGCTGAGGTGTGTGAGGAGCAGACAACTGTCTCCTTATCCCATGCTTCTCACAATAATTGTTAAATTTACCGGATTTGAATTCACCACCCTGATCTAACCTTAAGCATTTAATCTTCAACCTTGTCTCTATCTCAAATTTATCTTTAAAGATCTTCAACTTTTTAAAAGCTTCATATTTCTGCCTTAGAAAAACAACCCACATTATTCTAGAATAGTCATCAATGATTAGCATGAAATATCTATCACCCTGAAAACTATTTATTTTAGAAGGACCACACAAATCAGTATGAATAAGATCAAGAACATCATTATATTTTGCTTGTATACTCTTAAAAGAAGTTATGACTTGCTTTCCCATTTGACATTCCTTACATATCGGATTATAGGGCTTCACAATCTTAGGTATATCTCTAATAGACTTAGTTGAACTGATCTTTACAATGCAATCAAAATTCACATGACACAACCTCTTATGCCATAACCAACTCTCATCAACTTGTGCAATCAAACATGTCTTCTCACTGGAGTTCAAATGAAAGATGTTATCTTTAGTCTATGTACCAGTTGCAATCTCTAATCTAGATCTCTTAATGATTTTGCATTTTCCATCCTTGAACTGTAATTGAAATCCCTTATCCACCAACTATCCTACACTCAAAAGATTATTCCTTAAACCTTCAACATAATAAACATTATCAATGTTACTCTTACCATCCAATGATATAGCTCCTCTTCCTTTGATCATACATGCTTTGTCATCTCCAAATCTAACTAGTCCACCATCAAATTCTTGCAAATTTAAAAAATTCTATCTCCAGTCATATGATGTGAACATTCACTATCTATCACCCATTTATCCTTGTCTTCAATTTTAGCAACACAAACTTTTTCCTCATTTTGAACAATAGGTGCCAGAGCATCTTCCTTGATAGCCAAAAATACCCATTCCTTTCCACTACCGGATCCACTAGCTGAATCTAGTACCAGTTCATCATCAGAATCAATCACACCTTCCTCATCCGCATAGTAACATGATTTGTCTTTGTTTCTCCTATACTTATGCTTGCTCTGATAATCATGGTTAGGCCTAAAAGATCTTCTAGCTTTCTCTTCAAATCTTGAATTCCTTTCAGGACATCTAGATGCAAAATGACCTATCTTATTATATACAAAACATTTAAAGGGTGGTTTTCCTTCATACTTACTTCTTGTCTAACCTTTAGGTACTCTTCTAGAAAACATGGCTTCAATTTGCTCAAACTCGTCATCTTCTTACTTCATTTCCTCTAGTTCCTTCGCATATAAAGTTTTCCAATCACTCTTGCCAGTTGATGATGTTAGAAATTGACACTCAATTGGTTGGTTTCACTATGTTGTCATTGATGGCAACATGGCAACATGGTATCTTGTTTCAGCTTTGTGTTTTGGTTCAGTTGTGTACCAACAAGCACTTCATAGACACTACACTGGCACCGGCACCGACACCGACAAGATGGAAGAATTTCTTTGGTTATCGGCAATACAGGCCGACATGGTTTAGAATAAGGTTATCGGTATTGGAGGCCGACATCTCTTGGATCCGGCATCGGCAATTATTTTTTATATTCATATATTTATGTTATCTAGCCGACATGTATATTGATATTGTAATTATCTTTGTAAGTCGACATAAGGCATGATAAATTGTACAGGGTATATAGGTAAGTTGATTAGATCATTTTGATATATGAGATGTGGTATGGATGTGAATATAGAGGATATCATGTGAATATTTATTAGGAAGGAGATGTGAAATATATCAAAGAGATCATGTATGTGAGGATATTTATGTAAGGGTTATTCTGGTAAAGGGTTTCAGACCGTAACAGACAGAGCTTAACTGGAACTGTATTCTAGCATAAAAGATGCTATCTTAGCAGTTCACTCATTTTTGCGGATTGTAGTCTGGATTTATATGTAGTCAGTGAGGCTCCTTTTGTGATTGAGAAGTGTGCTTTAGGCTGTAAGCCTTCTTGCAAGTGCAAGCCCCTCTATTTTTTAATATCTCTTCATATGGCCAGTGAATTGATATTGTGGGTCACAAATCCCACTATGGTTTTTCCTCTTTGAGGTTCTCCATGTATAATTATGTGTGTTATGGTTCTCATTTATGTGATTGGCTTATTGGTTGGTTTACTTCTTTCAAATCTATATGTATCGGTATGATGGTTGGTGTATGCATGTTTTATTAAGGTTAAAATTGATACTGATTCACCGCCCCCTCTGAGTGTTCTTGGATTCCAACAATTGGTATCAGAGCCTTGTGCCTTGAAGGAATTTTAACAGCTTGAGGGAGATCCTAAATCCAGAATGCATGGATATGGGTTTGGAAAAGCAAACTTGAGATGGCACTTGAAGATTATCATGTTGAAATGATGAAGAACTTGAAGTTACAAAATGAATTGAATTTTTCTCAGGAATTCATTCTTGTCCTACAGGAGAGGTTGTCATCTGTTCAAGCTAGGAGGAAGGAACTTTTGCAAAAATAGGATGATGAAGAGAAAGATGCACTTAAGGAACAATGTCAAAAGTCGAGTCAGGAGAACATGGTCATGAGACATGAAATGCAACCTATAACTATGAGGATGTCTAAGGAGATTGAAGATCAGAAGAAAAAGGAATAAAATCTTGTTGTATCTCTGAAGAACAAATTTGAAGGATGTGGTAGGTTGGTTCATGAGAATGATATGTTGAAAACTGATTTAGTACAATCCCAGAGTAATGAAAAAGAGCTTGAGAGACAAATGATAATTTTGAGAGATGATCTAACTATTGCAAGTGAGTATAAAGAAAAAATCAAGATTAGTTCAGCACAACTAGATGAGTTATTGAATAGACAAAGGTAGAATGGAGATTCCAATGGACTTGGATTTGAGCAAGGACAGAGTTATGGTACTGCTAATGAAGATCAAAACCATAAGGCACCGGTAAGGAAGCTTAATGCTTATAAATTTAATGGAAGATGTTTTGTTTGCAATAAATTTGGTCACATGGCTAGGCAATGTAGAAATAGAGAAAATCATAACAATAATTCTACTCTCGGTCAATGTTCTAAATGCAATAGGAATGGTCATAAGATAGAAGATTGCAAAATGAATATAAAATGTTATGAATGTGGAAAATTTTGACATATGGCTAATCAGTTTATATTGGTTTTAGCAAAGCAATTCAAAAGAACAATGTTATATGTTATGCATGTAATGAGGTTGGACTTATTGCTAAATTCTGTAGAAGCAAAAATCCACCGGTTGTTAATAGAGGATCAAATGAGAAAGGGAAAGAGAAGTTTAATGAAATCCAACAAGATCATACCCAGAGATGGGTTAGGAAGACCGAAGAACAATCAACAGATGGGAATGCACATGTTACTTAGCTGACAGAGGAGGTTGCTTCTGCACTGATAGGTAGTTCATCTGGTAACTAAGGCAGATGGCTTAGGGGTAGGCAAAAATTCTTGAAGAAGTTGCATATGCCCTGGGAGGAGGTTCTAGAAGATGTTCTAGACATTGGAGATGCTTATCCGGCATGGATATGTTTTGTTTGAGATCTAGTATCTTTCACCAAAAGTCATTGATTTTAATGAAAGATTAAGGTTTTTCTTAGAGGATATAAGGTTGAATGTACTTCATTTTTTATCACCTTACATTCAATTTGATTAAGAGCATTCAAAGTGATTAAAGGAGATTTAGTGCCACCAGATATCTTCTTGAGCAATTTCACCAGCGACTGGAAGAGTTTTTTAGGGTTTCACTAACATCAATTAACAGGTATTTATCTTTAATCATGGAAGCGAGATCATCATCTATACCTATCTTTTTTGCAAATCGGACTGTACTTGAGGTCAAGGACTGTCCCAGGCCGATTTCGCAAGCGGTATCCACACCTGGCTACCCTAGAAGATTCGGTTGCCACATTTTCCTGTGTTTTGGAAGGAGTTGTATATGTCGAAGATGTTAGGGTGTACATACACTATCACATTGAATATTTGGGAACGACCGATTTCAAGAGCATGTACATGAATGAGCTTGTGGGATATTCTGGAAAGATTAAACCTAAATAATAGCACATTGAAGACTTAGGGTTTACCGATATTCTGGACATTCCAGAATTTGAAGATGAAATAGTTAGGTATGTTTCGAGAAGAGTACATGGAGAGTTTATTTGGTTAGATAAACCATATAAGATTACAAAAGAAGACATCAAGGCACTCACTAGTTTACCACAGGTTGGGTAGCGTCCAGATAAGAAGGTTTCTAATGATTATGTAAACAAGATCACCATCGCAAAATCAGACAAACGATCTATGAGAATAAGCACTATCACTGACACGGACATCAGATTTGGTATCATGGTCATCGGTTATAAGGTAACACAATCAAACCGACAAAATTCTATTTCTAGCTCCTACATTTTCACAACTTATAAGATAATGAGAGAAACTAAGAAATTGGATCTATGTGGTTGGATGTTGGATGAATTGTTGATAAACCTAGGAAAGATTAAAGGTGAAAAGAAAGGAACATTTTGGTATGGTAACCTAATTGTCTGTTTAATGCTATTTTTCATGAATGAGACTCCTGATTTTGGGAAGAGATGATGGGCATTTGATATCCTGGTAGGGAGGCAATTAAAATAGTATATTGGTACATTAGGTAGACAAAGTGATGATGGGGATATTTTAAGGCATTCCAGAAGGCTATGAAAACTAGAGAAAGGGTTCCTAAGCACATTGTTGAGAAATACTCAATTGATATATGCTTCATGGTGAAGAAAGATGAAACACTCATGGAAGTGATCAAACCCCAGAAGATCTAGATTGAGGAAATGGGATATGAAGTGGATACACAAATTGTAGATGCTTATGCAAAAATGTTGATTAATGCACCTATTGATGAAGCTGAGAAGCCCTGCGGTACTGCTAAGCAGAAGACACAAGAGGTTGAAACTGAGTTCAACCAGAAGAAAATAGAGAAGCAAGAAGGAAAGGCAATCAAGTTTGTGTAAAAGGTCTCATAGGACATCAAAGCATTGATTGATGTTGTCGCAGAGAGAGGTAGGAAGAAAAATGAACCAGATCTGTTCATTGAGTCTATTACAATAGAGTCTACATCTGAAGATGACACACCCTTGGATTTCAAAAGGATTATAAGGAAGAAAACAAAAGAAACCAAGGTAGAGGCTAAAAGGAAACTGGTTAGGAAAGTTACATTCAAGTTACCAGCACAGAAGCAAGCACCGAAAGAGACACCTTCAGCTCCATCTGGTATTACAAAAAGGAAGAAGAAGAATGACATTGATACAAAAATTCAATCTGGTAATGTAATTATCATTCCACCAAAGAATTGTGCAGAGTTAGTACATGAAATAACTAAGGATGGCATGTTAAAGAATGTACAGTTTTAATATGATCGTTTAGATGATGATGAACAAAGAGAGGTAGAGGAAGCAGTTTTGTTATATTTGGATATTTATAAGGAAGCCTTAATAGAAATTGAAGACCAAATACCAACAGAATTTTATGATATTTTAGATGCTAGGAGACTATCAGCAATGCAAGAAGACAACCATATTAAGATACAAGAGTTGTTATCTATTTGTGTTTCTATTACTCCATAGGAGATGGAAAGGACACTTGAGGTTGCAGATAGAAAAATCTTTAACAACAAACATAGAATAACCAGTCTTATGCTAGGAAGGGTAAATGAGATAATCAAGGAGACCCACAAGGCATGGGTTAAGTTCTTTGAAGAGAACCATGGTTTCTTTACTTCACCGGAATCTAAAATAGATATTGCAAACATCTCAGTTGATGGAAAAGGAAAGGGTATTATGGGTACTTCACCCTCAATTTTGAAAAACATTAAGATAGTGGAAATTAAGCCCTCGGTAGATACAAATGTACAGGAAAATGTTGAGATACTGGCAAATTCAGAGAGAGAAAATGCTGATATTGTTCAGGATACTAATGTTGAGGACAACAGTCCTCCTGATATAGATGTACAAGATGAGGTTATAATTCTTAGAGAGGAATCTGACAGGGAACCGGTAGTGAATCCATCATTGTTGTCAATTGATACCTCGCAGGTTGAAAAGAAAAGCATAACCGAGATGAGTTCTACTAAAATCATGATGATGGTTGCACAGAAATTAATGAAGGAGGGATCTCTGGATAAAGGGATTATTGATCAGTCTATCACAGTTTTGCATAGACTAGTCTCAGAGTGCAAGATTGACTGAGAAGCAAGCCCATCTGACAAGCTTAAGACAATTACTGAGCATATTTCAAAGTATTTCCAATCCTTGCAATAGATTTCAAACTAGCAAGCACGGGAGAGGTTCACACAGGCAAAGAGAGCTACATTTGATCAAATGATCGAGTCTGAGAGGAAGAAGATTGATAAAAAGTTGAAATTGATAGATAATTCTTTAAAGTAGTGTACAAATATTTAAAAAGTATGTTGTAACATAGATATACTTACAGTTAATTTGGATAAGAGGATTTAGGGATTTTAGGAGAAAATTGCAAGTATAGCCAATTCTTTTGATGGATTGAATTCATTGACCATTGATGGTCAGATTTTGATTTTGGAAACCCAAATTTTTGTTCTTGAGAAAGAAAAAGACAAAATCATAAGAAGAGCCATAAGTCTTAGAGGTTTGGTGAGTTCCTGGTTGGTTTCACAAAGTGTACATAAGAAGGAGTGTATGGATATGGTTGGTAAGCCCACACTGACAGAGTTAAGTGAGAAAGAGTCATTTGCTCATATATTAAATGGACTTGTATCTATTTCCGGCACTTTCAAATCTGGTTGGGATACTTATCTTGAGCTATTGGAGAAGGTATATCCAATAAATTTTAAATATGTTAAGCTTCGGTAAGGAACTTTTGGGATATTCATAGTATAGTTTTCATTCTTCATCCTGGTTTTGGATCTTTGGCATTCTTTTTGGAATTTTTGATGGCATTGATGTCAAAGGAGGAGTGATATAGATGTGAAAAAGAATAGAAGGAGTTGTATACATTAGGGGGAGTATATACATGTAGATATGGAAATATGGAGTATTTTTTATTATGATCATAGATGAATATTCAGCTCAGGGGGAGCAGGTTCAAGATGAAACCGACAGATGAAACCTAGATCATTTTTCACATGAGTGTTTTCATCAATGCCAAAGGGGGAGATTGTTGGCAATTGACACTCAATTGGTTGGTTTCACTATGCTGTCATTGATGGAAATATGGTATCTTGTTCTAGCTTCATGTTTTGGTTCAGTTGTGTACCGACAGGCACTTCAAAGACACTACACCAAAACCGGCAGGATGGAAGAATTTCTTTGGTTACCAGCAATACAGGCCGACATGGTTTAGAATAAGGTTATCGGTATTGGAGGCCGACATCTCTTGGATCTGGCATCGACAATTATTTTTTATATTCATATATTTATGTTATCTAGCTGACATGTACATTGATATTGTAATTATCTTTGTAAGACGACATAAGGCATGATAAATTGTATAGGGTATATAGGTCAGTTCGATTAGATCATTTTGATATATGAGATGTGGTATGGATGCAAATATAGAGGATATCATGTGAATATGTATTAGGAAGGAGATGTAAAATATATCAGAGAGATCATGTATGTGAGGATATTTATGTAAGGGTTATTCTAGTAAAGGGTTTAGGGTTTCAGACCAAAACAGACAGAGCTTAATTGGAACTGTATTCTGGCATAGAAGATGTTATCTTAGTAGTTCACTCATTTCTCCAAATTATAGTCTGGATTTATATATAGTCAGTGAGGCTCCTTTTGTGATTGAGCAATGTGCTCTAGGCTGTAAGCGTTCCTGCAAGTGTAGGCCCTTCTATTTTGTAATATCTCTTCATATGGCTAGTGAATTGATATTGTGGGTCACAAATCCCACTGTGGTTTTTCCTCTTTGAGGTTTTCCATGTATAATTCTATGTGTTACGGTTATCATTTATGTGATTGGCTTATTGGCTGGTTTAATTCTTTCAAATCTATATGTACCGGTATACTGGTTGGTGTATGCATATTTTATTAAGGTTAAAATTGATAGTTCTAGTAGAGCACTGATTCACCCCCCCTCTCAGTGTTCTTGGATTCCAATAGATGATACAGACGTGTGAAAAGTAGATTCAGTCTTTGCAGCTCCTTGAGGACCAAATTCTTCCAGCTCAAAAGGATAATTTTCCAACCAAAGTTTCCTTATTAACAGAAGTGTTAGCCATTGTTCTCAACTCATTAATTGTAGTAGCCTTCATCTTGTACTCTAGTGGAAAATCTCTCAATACTTTAGAAACAATCTCATCTTCGCTCAGAGATCCACCACAACACTAAATTCCCATAACAATTTCATTAACTCTTTCCATAAAAGAAGTAATCTTTTCATCTTCTCTCATCTTCAGATTCTCATACCTTACCCGGTAACCATCAAGTTTAGAAGTTTTAATAGTAGGGTCACCTTCATTTAGAGCCTCCAACTTATCCCATATAGCCTTCGCAGATGATTGGTCGGTTAATCCCATAAATTGCTAATCAGAAAGTGCACTTAAGAGTGTTTCTCTACCTCTACAATAATTCTCGATGTCCTTATCCAAGGTTTCCGGAGGAGGATTGCTAGATGTTGGATTATGAGGATTATAGCCTTTCTCTGTGACCTCCCAAATATCTTTCACAATAGATCTCAAATGAGTTTCCATTTAAATATTCGATACCCTGTAATTTGTCGAATCAATCTTAGGGGTTTCTCTTTGGAAAATAGATGCAGTTGAACTGTTAGTTGCCATAGGATCTTCCTCAAGTAGTTAAGCTTCTGCAAAGAGGACCAAGCTCTGATACCAATTGTTAGGATAACTGGTGGACAATTGAGAGGGGGGGTGAATTAATTGTCAACAGATTATATAACTTTAAGATAACAAATCCTTTTACCGGGAATAGCAGATATAACAATTAAGCATTAACATAAATCATAGAATAATTGCCAACCATCCATGACACATAACACCATGATTTGTACATGTAATGCCTGGTAAAGGGAAAAACCATGGTAGGAAACCTACCCACAATCATATAATACTTTTGCAGCAAGTATGTGATTACAATAAGAGGGGCCTACACATGCAGGAAGGCCAACAACCTAGAGTGCACTGCTCATCACAAAAGGAGCCTCACTGACTATAAAATAAATTGAGACTACAATATGGAAAGATGAATAAACTCCAAGAATAACATCTCATATGCCTGAGTATAGTGTCGGTTAAGCTCAATACGGGAGGTCTTAAACCTATTTTACAAACCCAATTCGATCACCTATGATCAACCAAAACCTCTGCATATGATTACAACTTTATTCTCACACAGATAATCACATAACCTTTTCCTACCACATCTATATGATCTAGAAAGAGATCTTACATTATATTGATACCAACACGAGACCTAAACAATTAGGTCGGCCAATGAAAAGATAATACAATAGATCTATTACATAATCCCGCAAACCAATGATAAACCAAGTCATCCTAAGGTTGAAACAACATAAACCAAACAATAAATCTAGCTGGTGACACATTGGGAGCATCAACCAACACATTACATAAACCGGTCCATAACCTAACAGAATAACCACCGAACCTAAAATAGGTCGCCATAAGCCAAATGAAACACCATGAACAACTGGAACACTAACATGATAACCATTAACATCCTGATAACCTTCTAGAATTTGCACCAACACCACTTATTGGATTCATCAAAAGATCTTCAACAAAGTGTTGCTGGTAAAACCCTTACCGGTAACCAAAAGGCTTACTAGAACATATGATAGCATCCAGATCATCAAATACCAAACCAATTAAATGTGATACACATCATGAACACATGAATAACCAATCCAAACCAATTCCAACAGCCGAACCAAAATCGGAGACAATTCTCTATATCAACATCAAAGGCCAAGCACTCTACCGGAAGTCGGTAGACAGAAAAACAGCTAGTATTGACATCAATGACAAACATAAATGCAACACATTATCAATTCCTCCAAATTTCCAACATAAACTACATGGTGTTAGTTAATTTATCGCCAAAGAGATTTTAGAAGTTCCAAAAAAAAGTTGACATTTTAGGGGGAGCACACTAGGTGCTATGTTATGTTTTTTTGGAAAAAACAAGACCACTTTGTATGCTCCCCCTTTTTGAAAAAAAATTAGTACTTTAGAAAATAGACTTGGAGAATTGCAACTCTTGTTCTTGTTGCATCTTCATATTTTGAATGTAACTATCTTAATTTTCTTGTCGAAGCTTGGATTTTGCTGATTTCAGAAGAAAAAAAAAGTGGCATCTTAAGACCCCTTTTTGGTCCCCTGTCTTTGTGCACTTACCCAATTTTACACGGTCATATGTCAACATGATTAAAGTTTATCCTAAATTATAATTACATCATCTTTCAATTGCTCCAAGAGCTAATCTAGTTAAATAAAATCTGAGGGAAAATGCATTTTAAATTTCTTTATTAGTCAAAGTGGAACTTCAAAAGCTATTAGATGGTTAGAAGTATGGTTATCATTGTACCAAATGATCAACCTATTAATGCTCGATACAACCAATAGACTTATAGATTCCATAGGAAGCGGTTAATCCATGTCAAAAACCCAAGCAATGCATTGCACAACACAAGCAGGCCAAGGGAAAACATCTTACAACAATCTCCCCTAGTGCAAGAGAGGGGTTTTGAACCCATGATTAGACTTATAGAATCTACAGGAGGTGGTGAAGCCATGTCACAAACCTGAGCATTGCTTTGCACATCACAAGGAGACCAAGGGTGTACACCATGCAACATAAATATCTGATTCATCAAGTTAATTGATTATGCAAAAAGAATTTCAAATGTGGTTCCAATTAATAAACCCGATGGGGGCATCGTGTGCATACTGATTTTAGAGATCTAAACAAATCTTGTCCTAAAGATGATTTTTATTACCAAATATTGATATGATAGTAGATATCATAGTTGGACTTGAGATGTTATCTTTGATGGATGGCTTCTTGAGTTACAACCAAATTAGAATTCCCCCTAAAGATCAATATAAAACAACTTTTACTTGTCCTTGGGGAATGTATTGTTGGAACGTAATGCCTTTTGGTCTTAACAATTTCTGACCTACTTATTAGAGAGCTATTACTACAATATTTGACAAAATGATCAATGCATACTCTTATAAAGGATTATGTTGATGGCATCTTTGGTAAATCCCTTACAAGAGAATATCTTCTTATTGTGTTAGACAAAATCTTGACCCAGTTAGAAGAATACAGTTGGACTAAATCCCCAAAAAATTGTCTTTGGTGTGACATCAGTAAATTTTCTTGGTTACTTTGTTTCATGTAGATGCATAGGATTTGATCCTACAAATGTTAATGCGATAATATAAATACCTCCTCCTACCTATTTGTCTTAGTTATGTAGTCTACAAGGAAAATTATAGTCTATCAAATGATTCATTACTCAATTAGTAAAAAGTGTCAACCATTCCAACATTTTCTACATAAATGTGTTAAATTTAGATGGGATGATAAATGTCAATAATTTTTTCAACAATTCAAGGATTATCTAATGTCACCACTAGTTCTGATGCCTCCAATTGATGGAAACCATTACTTCTATATATTTCAATCACACCATTAGCACTAGGGTGCTCTCTTAGCACAATAATATTATTCTAGGAAGGAGAGATCAATTTACTAGTACATTATCCATACCTTTGTTGGATATGAACTTAATTACACACCTATCGAGCGAGCATGTATAGTTGTGTTTTCTTCTAAAACAAATTGACACTATATGCTAAGTCACCAAATGAAACTCATTGCAAAGAGTGATTCCATAAAGTACCTATTGATTAAAGCTACACTTATAGGAATACTAGCTAAATGGGTCATGATACTTAGTGAATTCAACATTGAATATGTAGAAATAAAGGCATCAAAGGACAAGTGATAATTGACCAGTCAGCTGACACACCAACATTCTTAGACCATCAATTATTATTATACTTTTCAAATGAGTCATTTTTCACAATGGCATCCTTGACACAATGGTAATTGTACTTTGATGGATCATTCACTCAACATGGATTTGGAGCAGGAGTCTTATTTATCACACCACTAAGGGATTGCATTCCTAAGGCATATCGATTGGTGTTTCCTTGTACCAACAACATTGTTGAGTATGCTTTGATCATTGGATTAAAAATAGTTGTGCAATGGAACATTCAAGAACTTCATCTCTATGGTGAATCACAATTGATCATAAAGCAAGGCAATAATTAATATCTTAAAAAAGATGAGAAGCTTATTCCTTACAAGAGAATGGTTGATGATTTCAAGCTTTATTTTCCTTCCATTGGGTTTAAGTAAATACCTAGAGAAAATAGCAAGGTGGATGATGCTATGGAAACAATTGGATCTCTCTTAGATATGTCAACAAATGTTCCACACTATTAGTTTCTAGTGGAGCATGCGCTTAATCCTTCTTTTGAATTTACTAATACTAAACTTGTGTGTAAAAATGTTGGTCCCAATTCCCCTTGGTATCAATACTTTTACAATCACCTTCACAATAAAAATCCTTCCTTTTGGCCTGTCCACTAACCAAAAAAAAAATTATTTGTCAAGCCTCTCATTATGTTATCATTGGAGAAACTCTATAAGAAATAAGTCCTGATAGTACTCTCCTTATATGTTAAGATTATGTTGAAGCATAGACTAATTTACAATAAGTGCATGATCCTATATGTGATGCTCATTCTAGTGGTCCTGCCTTATTTAAGAAATTGATGTGGACTGGTTACTATTGGCCTATTATGGAATTTGATTCTTATTTCTTTGTCAAGAAATGTCATCAGTGTCAAATTCATGGAGATCTTATTCATTCACCTACACAAGAACTTCATCCATTTATAGCACATTGGTCTTTCTCTTTGTGGGGACTCAACCTCATAGGAAAGATCCATCCCTCCTCTTCTAATGGGATCAAGTTCATAATTATCGCCACCAAGTACTCCACAAAGTGTTTTGAATCCATACCCCTTGCCTATATCACTAGTAAATAGATCACTAAGCTTATCCTTAATTACATAATTTTTCATTATGGTGTCCCTTCATCTACTGTCATGAATAATGCTATCCTTTTCAAGAATCAAGATGTTGATGAGATTTGTGACAAATTTTATATCCAACATCTCTTTTCAACTCCCTACCACCCTCAAAGTAATGGTCAAGTTGAGGCATCTATTAAAACTATCCTAAAGATCCTCAAAAAGAGAATCAATGAAGTTAGACGTGTTTGGCATCTCCAACTTAATCTAGCCTTATGGGCATATCGAACTAGTATTTGCACCCCCATAGGTGCCACTCCCTATTCCCTTGTTTATGGATTTGAAGCCATTTTAACTATAGAGGTTGAGTTACCATATTTGAGAGTATCCTTGCAGTGATTTATTAATGATGAAGAATACAAATTTTCCAAATTGCATGAGCTAGAATTGCTTGATGAGAGAGGCTACCAACATTAAATCATCTTCAAACTTACCAGAACCGTCTCCATTGTAGTTACAACAAGAGAATTAGAGTCTTCAAGTTTGAGATTGGGGATATGTTCTTAAAAGAGAATCCAAGGAATCAACAAGATAGAGAAAAGCTAGGAAATTTTGAACCTAACTAGTTTGTTCCTTATATCATCGCAACACCTTATGGATTAGGTGCATACCAACTTGCCACACTTGAAGGGGAGCCACGTGAAGAACCACTCAACAATATTCATCTGAAGAAATTTTGTACTTGATCCTTGGAGTATCTCATCTAAAAAAATTAATTAAAAAATGTAAAAAAAAATACAAAAAACATGAAAAACCGAAAAATCACCACCTTAATGAAAAACTAGCAAATAGGAGTTTTGTGTGACACAAAAAATTGAAAAAAGATAAAAATTATAGAGAAATAATTTGTCTTTTTGCGAAAACCACTTCGGTGGTGCCTTGGGAAAGTACCATGGTAAAAACCTGGCAAATAGGTGTCATGTGTAATAAGTCAGGCTTCTCCATCTATCATAATTCTATCTGGTCTTCCATAATGAACTCTTTCCCTTAATTCATAATAAACCTTCTCCTTCATTCATAATAAAGTCCCCTTTTCACACCTACTACAACTTCATGCTTGTCTATGTTTAGTTTCTTTTTTATTTATCCTCCAAGAGAAACATAAGTCTTTCCCCCTTTATCCTAATAATAACAAGCTACATTCCTAACATGGGGCATGTCCTTGACCTAGTGTTATGGATGATATTTTTAATAATTATAAAACACAAGATGTTCTACTATCCTTGGTCGCACAATTTTTCATCACAATCCATCATACTTATCCACCTATAGTAATAAATCCACATTTGCAGCATCTCTCTCATCATTACCACAATCCTTAATAAATTATCTCTTTGCTATGGCAGTGGCATTTCAAGCTAAAACAAGCATCACATTGCAACATCTTTATCAGAGACACACTGCCAAATTATCCTATATCCTAAACCAATTAATCACCTCATCGATTTTATCCTATATCTTGATCATGCAATCAACCTTTATGGGCATATCGGTCTTAGAACAGTCATCCTATTGATCATTATCCTATTAATCAAACAATCAACATCTTATCCATCTATCTAGCCTTGTCCTATCTAAAGCATGCATCTTTTGATAAGATGATCCAAATGATTGTTTACTTGTTTGGTCAATGAGTCTTTTTTGTGTTTGATCTTTTTCATGTCAGGTTTGTATGCTACTCAAGGATATTCCTGTGATTAGAGGAGCAAGGATGGAACTTGGCATGGTTTTTCATATGCTATGTTTGTGGTATTTTTTTATGAAGTTTTGGGGAAAGTGATCTTAGTGTCTATGTTGGCACGTTCATTTAGCATTGTCTTATATCCTATGAAGATTAAAGGTCATCTAACGCTTTTTGACAAATGGATCATCATGCTTTATTACTATCACACATACCTCAACCATAAACACTCACACCTTAGGGTGTATGGAAGTATTCCTTGCTTGTAATGTGTCTATCTATGCAAGGAGATATCATCATCACCATGGTCTTTTCATACCTTTGTGCAAATATATCCATTTGCCATTTAATAAGTGCTCTATGATTATAAAAATGCACTAATGAAAGCTGAAATTCATCACACTAACTTTTCTTCACTTCTCACTAATCTTTCTTCTAGCTATCATTTCTTCTATCATCTCAATCAATCAATCGCATGCTAATTATTCTAGCTTATCAATCGATAATTTCTTCATTTGATATTTGATCAACCTTTATCTACAATCAACTAACACTCTTCACTTCTTACCAACCATTCTTCTTTTTCTTCATGTTTCATCTTTCATCTAAGATTCTTCTTCTTCTTTCAAGAGATCATTCATTCCTTTCATACATAAACAATCTCTCGAGGGGCCATCCTTCCTCCACCCCTCAAGCTATTGGGGCATGATCTTATGATTTTTCTTTGAAACAATGCTCAAATTTGCATTGTCTCAAAGAGGGGAAAAATGTATACACTAAAAATTGTCCAATATCTATGCAACAACATCCTACTAATTTTTCATCTAAACTAGTTGAATAATTTTATTATTTAATTAGGCTAGTCCTCTTCCTAATTTCCTATAATTAAACAATTCTTAATTATTTAAATACCATTTCTTCGAAAATCCTTGATTAAATAATTTCATGTTATTTAATTAAAATATATCATTTACCCTTAATCAAATAATATTTTTATTATCCTAACTAATTGTTCCTCTATAATTAAATAATTATATAATCCCCAAATCTAGATTCCTCATAATTAAATAAACTCTAAATTTATTTAATTATTCCTCAAGCAAGTGATTAAATAAATATTATTTATTTATTTATCCACTCAACTAACTTTCTTTCTAATTCAAAAATGGAAACAAATACTTATTTTTTTATTTGATTTTTGAAATTAATCAATTTGGCAACTTATCTTCTTTTCTTGATTTTAAAATGGAGAATAAGATATACACATCTAAAAATCACATGTTACAAGTATGGTTGTTGTTGGACAAAAAGATCGACCTGTTAATGCCCAATAAAACCACTAGACTTATAGAATCCACAGGAGGTGGTTAAGCCATGTCACCAACCTGAGCGTTGCACTGCATGGAACAAGGAGACCAAGGGCACATAGCTTACAGTAATCCCCCCCAGCGCAAGCGAGGGGTTTGAACCTTCAACCAAGCTCTAATACAACTTGTTACAAGTATTGTTGTCATTGCACCAAAAGATGACCTACTAATGCCTGATACAACCACTGGACTTATAGAATCCACAAGAGGTGGTTAAGCCATGTCACAAACCCAAGCGTTGCACTACACAACACAAGGAGACCAAGGGCACACACCTTGCATTATCATAAACTTTTCATTTTCTTCTTCATTTTATCCTATCTTCATTTCCTTCCTCTCATTTGATCTTGACCATTCATCCTTTTGGGATGAATTTTGTCTTATCCCTTTAATCAATTCTCGCTTTCTATTTAAACCCCTTTTCTTCCATCATTTCAGCTAGTCAATAATCAAAATCACATCTTTGATATCTTCTTATTATTATCATATTTTGAGCTTTAATTTTTGAGGTTTATGCACAGATAATAAATCTAAGAGAATTGAAGAAGAAGAAGAAGGGAAATGGAGACTCGAAGAATTGGATGCAAGATTGATTGGTTTACATTTTAGTTTAATTGCATTTTCAGATTTGTCCTTCATTGGTTGAATAGGAATTAGCATTAAAATACAAGTTAGTGGTTTCTTTTATTTTTATTTGTTTCCATTCCAATTTTCTATTTGATAATATGTATGAATTTATTAAGATTAATTATGATCTATCTTTAATATTTTTAAAAGATTTAGTCCTAGCTCCTAGTGACAAACACAATTTTTCAATATTAGAGCATGGTCCTTGTTTAGAACTTTTGATAGCTCCATTTGTCATAGTTGTGACTCCTCTTGCATCTTATCCACAAGGAATAAATGATGTTAAAAAAGATTGGGAGGAAAAATATTTTCTAGAGCAACTTCAATTGTGCAGTTGTTTCTTTTGTGTGTTTGCTTGCATGCGATGTGTTCATTTGTAATGTGATGCTTAATGTTTCTTTGTGTTATGTTAAGCTCTCTTTAGATGACCCTTTTTTCTCCAATGGCACAAGGGAAAAAAAAGAACAACCTTGTTGTTACATTCCTCTATTTGTATCTTAATACTTTTGTATGTCAATATTCATATTATGTGATAAATGTGGTTTTGTCTTGTCTACTTGGGGAAGATGAAAAGCATTAAGATCTATCTTTTTCATCTCTTCCATGTTGACCCTAAAAGACTTTTGTTGTTTATCTTATGTTCTTTTCTTCAATTTTTCTCATAGTTCCACTACCTTTGAAATATGAGGTCAATTCAATACAATCATACTTGATATACATGATTTATTTGATGCACATACTAACCCCAAATAGTGGATCCCTTATGTACTCTCTCTTTTTGTCTTGTAACTATCACCTTTGATTTTTCCTTTGCTTGGGGGCATGTTTTTTATTAAGAAAAATTGGGTTTTAAGGGACCCGAAACCCACTTACATTATGAAAAGATAAGCATGAAAGAAGTAAGAGAGAACAGAACAAAGACAGAAAAGCTGCAAAAGACCAGCTAGAAAAAACAGCAGCAAGGGAAAGGGACAGCACAAAGCCAGCGAGAGACTGGCAAACAAAGACCCATATTACATATCAGATAAAAACTTTTATAGACTCTTCCGCGTCCTTCACCTGCATCATCATAGCCTTAGCAGCTTCTCTCAGGTCTTTGTTCTCCTACTTCAGATGAATGTCTTTAGTCTTTATCTCCAAATCAAAGGTAGTCTGCCTAGTTCTTCATTTGGACGTTTGGGGAGCAGAGCTGGAGGTCGGCATATCATCAATGATCACCATTTCTTTGTTCTATTGGTTCCTCTCCAGGCAATCCACCAGGGCATTCATATTATGAGACAAAACCCTCAAGACCTCAAGACTGTGATTCATAAAATTCTTCAATGCCTTCTTAGTTTTAGCAACCCGATTGATGATGATTTCATTTTCAACCTCGGCCTTATCTTTGACAATTCTGATCACATCTTCCAGATGCTTCAAGTCTCCCTTAATAATATCTTTTTCCAACCAATCCTGCATTTCAATTTTGTCCTCTGCCTCACTGGTTTCCACCTCCACATCCTTTTTCCCAATATTGGTATCCTTAATAAAATCTTGAATCTTATACTCCAAATCTCTCTATTTATTCTAAATACTGGTAATATTTTCAATTACCCATTTCTGGAAATTAAAAAATTCCAGAGTGTTATTTTTGGCAACGTTCAAAATGGAGTCTGTTGTTTCCCTACCCTACTCAGAGCTCACATATTTAGGGTTAGCTTCCTCCATGGTATTCTGGGCAACATTCCTGCTATCCGAGATAATAGGGTTTGAATCAGGCTTTTCAACATAAACTTTTCTCTTCACCTCTTCCTCTTCTCCTACATCCTCTTTCTTCTCACTCTCTGCATCATAATCAGCCACCTTCCCCTGTTCCTCCTCCATACCAACTTCCACATCCGTGTCCTCTTTATCAACATCATCAACCCTCCCTCTTTTATGGAGAGGAGCATTAGACAAATCATCTTCGGACTCAGAGCCATCATGACTATCTGAAATATGGGAATTTGCCACCAAATGATCATCTTTACTAACCCTATCTTTTTTCTTCAAGTGTTCATAAATGAGAAGGATGAGACCTTGATGATCTAAGGGATAGGATTTGGGTTTTTTGGCAGGGTCAACCAAGCTCTCATTCAGGGAAGAAGCTAAATAGAAAGGCAAAGATATCTTAACCCCATGGTGGAAATGGTTAAGAATAGAAAAATGATAATTATAGACCTTCGTAAACCTACCATCAATAGTTAGGTATTCCATCAAAACCCTTAACATCTTCTGCCAGAAGGAATTTACCTGATGAGGGAGGTAGTAAGAAACATTGTCTTTCTTGGTGAGCCAAACCTTCTCATCATCAGTTTTAGGGAAATTTTTAATAGCTTCTGCTGCAAAATTTTGATCTCTGTAAAACTTGGTGCCTTCCTTCTGTAATCCCGTTACTTCCGCCACCAAATCCTCATCGAGCTTCTAGGTCTCCCCAAACAGAGTGACTTTGTTGTTGTTCCATCCCTTGGCAAATCCTTGAGACACTGACTTTTTGTTGCCGTGCAATTTTTCCATGTAGTCTGTGAAACCATATCTATGGAGCCTCCTCCAAACTTTCCACTCATATTTCCAATTGTCACAACCCGAGGGCTCATTCCAGTTAAGGTTACCTCCCATGTTGAAATGCTGGTCAAGGTTTTTGACAGAACACAAATTGCTCACAAGCTGAAGACCAAGACTTAAGTGCAGGCTCTTGAACAAAATGTTGGGTTCAAAAAATAGGGTACTTTCCTTGAATTTGACGAGGTATCTAAAAATAGTCACAATGAGCCAACACTTATTATGATTAGCCCCATCACACCAGTGATCATAATAATGATGCCTAAAAAAAATCATCGACTGACACTTCACATAACCCCAATCTATGTCTTTGATATCCGGACCCATAGAAGTAATGATAGAATTAACTTGAACCATGGACACGAGCAAATAATAATTGTGCCCAGACATCCTTCTTACAATAGGCTTCTCTGATATATTTAGCGTCCTCCTCTAAATAAACCCTCTCATTAGCTAAAAGGTCAGCAACTTTATTACCTTCCCTTAGAGTATGGGAAATGAAAACACTATCATAGTCATTTAATAAATTTTTAGCACTTTCAATAATATTGAATATGTTCCAAGAGGGAGAGCTAGTACCTTTGATAGCCTAAATAATATTGAGGGAGTCCCCTTCCAGTCATAGTTTTGATAGTTCTGATACTTAATATAAGTACAGATCCAATAGCTAACAAGGTGGGAGGGGGGGGGTGAATCATACAAACTTAATCTTCCATAAAAACATCAGATTCAACCTCGATAACATATACTTTAGTAATATAACCAAAACTATTAAACATGCAAAATCAAAAGCATATAAACATCATAAACCTCATAACACTAGATTTAACGTGGAAACCCAAATAGGGAAAAACCACTGTGGGATTTCGGACCCACTAAGAAATATACTCTTCTAGAGTATGCTCGGTTAAAAGCAAATCCTGTTAAAGATTACAAACACATTGCTAGATGTGACCCGGTTAAGGGATTTCCCTCAGATCTATTAGGATCTTCACCTTGTTAGAAGTGACCTTGTTAAAGGATTTCAAACACTCAATTAGAATGTCACCTTGCTAGAGGGTTTTACAAATAAGACTGTTAAGTCCACTCGGTTAAGAGATTTTCTATCACTTTCACAAAATAACAATAATAAAAATCTATCTACAACTTCACATCTAAAATGCTAAAGTAGATTCTTATTTGTTCAATATAATCTAGACATAGAATTAATCTTGTCCATCTATTGGGCTTCTATACTCTGTTATTCAAACAGGTCTTCAAGCTTCTGTGCTCAGTAATCACTATGTAGCATCCATGTGCATACACTTGCCCGCATACATTGTTTATCAACAGTTTCCTATTTATAAACAATTAGCTAACCACTTAATCTCCTTGATCACATTTCCATGATCAATCATAGCCATCAGATCTTCAATCTTGTCCAGGTTCAATGCATCTTTCGATCTGAAAATGTTTTACCCCACCTAGGAGCTTGCATATATTTCTTGGAACTTGTGCCAGGGTATTGCGGTTCAATCTATGTTGTAGATCTTCATGTCAACTTTCCTTTGCCATAGATTCATTAACAAACTATATTTACGGCATACCAATCATTTAATCAGTTCTGGCTCATCAACTTCCTTCATTAAATAATGCATGTAAACATTTAATGCATTTTGTTATAGCTCGATTAGTACTCGGTAAAAACTCGATAAATACTAAACTTCACTTGGTAGACATTCTACCTTCATTAACCGATAGCGATAACCTTAGGGTTTACCGACTAGGTTCCTTAGGGTTTATCGACTAGGTTCTTTGCTTGGTAACATGGTATAGTATTAACCTTTACAATTTACAACATATGTATGATGTTAAAACAATCTAAACATCATGATCTCATCATTATCTGACTCGGTAATAGTTTCCCACTGAATACCTTATTCATCCCCTTATTCATCATTATCTTTCCTGTGTCTTTTACCGACATCTTTATATTCTTCAAATCATACTTCTCAAGATATGGCAACATCATACTGAATTAGAAAATCAATTTCTTGACATCAATGACAAAATAATAATATCAAGACAGTAAACATCCTTAATCAGTTATATCCATAATCATCAACAACCTTCTCAATATCCTTATTGAAATGTCAACAATCTTTCATTGTCTATTATAATGCTATATTGCCAACAAGTTTCTCAAATTTAAAACCCTGAACAAGGTGGAGGCATTTCAACATAGCCTGAGCTTCAGCAACATGATTGTTTTGAACTCCAAAGGGAGAGGCAATAGCAGCAATACAAACACCATGAGTATTTCTGATGACTCCTCCCCCTCCTGGCTTCCCAGGATTGCCTTTGGCTGCCCCATCAAAATTCACCTTGACCCTATCATGACAGGAAAATCTCCAAACAACATTTTCTCTCCTAATCTTAATGTTAGATTTGCAAACCTTGTGAATCAAATTCCATTCGGTGAGGATGCCTTTCTCACTATCATTCATGTCAGAAAAACTCCATTGCTTGTTGTTTCTATGAGGAATATTTATGTTTTCTTCTATAGCCCTGCAAATCTTTTCAAAAACCACCTGATACGTACACTTATCCTCCCTAAAAATTTTGTTATTTCTCTCCTTCCAGATATACCAACAGGTCATAGGAAGGATCAAGGACCAAAGGTTGTTGATGAGAGGATATTTGGTGGGAAAGATTCATTGCCAAATAACTTCCTTGAGACTGTTATGCATAACCCATTCAACTTCCATTGCACCCAAAATTTACTCTAGATTTCCCAAGTAAATGAGCAATGGATAAACAAATGATCCACTGATTCTTCCTCTTTCTAACATAGCTCACACTTTCTAGGAAACATGAAACCTCTATGAGCCAAGTTATCAAAGGTAAGAATCCTGTTGTGAACTTGAAGCCAAAAAAACATGTTAACTTTAGAGATAAGAACTCTATTCTAGATTTTAGTCCATATTGGGTTGCTGATCTGAGTAAAAAAAAATTTATAAGTAGAAGACACAGTGAAGTTACCCTTGGGATTACTCTTCCAAAGAAAAACATCATCAAAATCTTTATTAATAGAAAAGGACAGCAGATCCTGCTGAAGCAACAAAAACCCAACATAAATAGCATCAAGCCTCACCCATTTATTCTCCTTCTAGTAATTACAAACCATAGGCCCATACCTTCTTTTGCATTCATCAATGAATTGACTTCAGTCCTGATTAAAGAGAGGTTCAATTAATCCAAACATCCTCCCAGAACCTGATTTTGTCACCTTTACCAAGAACCCATCCAGCTCCGGCTTTGGCAACTTTTAGGGACTTGATTATACTATTCCATATGAAAGACCTAGCAGGGATGTCTTCAGAGTAGAGAAGAGAATGAAGAGGTTGGTCCTGAATATATTTATCAAACTACACCCGATTCCAATCTTTCTTAATGCCATAAGCCCTCCATATCTATTTGGCAAGCAGAGCTTTGTTAAAAGTTGTAAGAACTTTAATACCTAAACCCCCCTTGCACTTAGGCTTACACACCTTGTCCCAAGTGACCAAGGCAATCCTTTTTTTTTCTTCAACCCCTAACCAAAGAAATCTTTTCTGAATCCTTTCTAAAGCTTCAGCAAATTTAGCCAGAATACCAAATAGACTAAGAGCATAGACAGGAAGATTCTGAAGGGTTGCTTGAAGAAGCTGAAGCTTTCCTGCTTGAGATAACATATATCCTTTACAACCATCCAATTTCTTGTTGATTTTATCAATTAACAAGTTCCAGAAGGAGTTTGGGGGAGCCAAACCCAGAGGGAGACCCAAATAAGTGGAGGGAAGCATTTCCACCTTGCACCCAATGATGTTAGCAATTCTCTGCTGCCTTATAATAGGGGTATTCATGAAATAGATAGTGGAATTCTCCCAATTAACTTACTGACCTGTTGCCAAAGAATATGAGCTAAGAACACCTTTGAAGGCAACAACCTCCCCAACAGAGGAGTGCCCCATTAAAATTGTGTCATCAACAAACTGTTGATGAGTACAAGACACATTAGTAGAGGAAGGTTGAAGACCTTTGATGGTTTTAATCACTTTCATTTTTTGAATCAGTCTTCTCATACTCTCCACCAAGATAGTAAAGAGAATAGGAGAAATAGGATCTCCTTGCCTGAGCCCCCTAGAAGATTTAAAAAATCTAGACAGAGTCCCATTAATAAGTATAGAAAAAATTAGGGTGGAAATCAGTTCTCTGATTACTTTCATTACCTTCTCATCAAATCCAAAGGCCTCCATAATTCTAAAAAGAACCTGCCATTCCACTTCATCATAGGCTTTTTCCAAATCCAATTTTATCAGAAAACCTTCTTTGTTAGCAGCATTAAGAGAATGAATATTCTCATGCACAAGAATAATAGAATCCAAAATCTGCCTACCAGGGACAAATCCTTTTTTCTCCTTAGAAATAATAAAGGGTAGGACAGCCAAAAGTCTGGAAGTCGTAACTTTAGAGATAATCTTATAAAACGAGTTACAAAGACTTATTGGCTTGAATTTTCCCATGGAATCCGCCATAGCCACCTTAGGAATTAGGGCAATAAAAGTAGAATTGATTTCCTTAAGGATTCTTCTGGATCCAAAAAATTATTTAATAAAATTGACCGTATCTTTCCCCACAATATGCCAATATTCCTAAAAGAAGAACATAGGAAGGCCATCCTGTCTCGGAGCCTTATCCCCTTGAAAAGAGAATATAGCTTTCTTAATTTCCTCAACAGAAGGGATAGAAGATAAAGCCTTATTATAGTGAGGTTCAATAATCTTGGGAATGTTATCAACCAGGTCCTATTTCTTAGCAATGTCAATATCCCTACTACCAATAAGGAGTTGAGAGAAGAACCTAATAGATTCATCCCCAATGTCATCATCTTTAAGAAGAATTTTGTCATCAACAATTAATCTTGATATTCTATTAGCAACTTTATGTTTCATGGAGGTCATGTGAAATAATTTAGTGTTTCTATCCCCAGCTTCCAACCAAATAGCCCTGGATCTCTGTCTCCAATAGATTTCCTCCCTAGATATAATATTGTGAATTTTGACTAGAATATCATCTTCCTTAGCCTTGGGATACTTATTATAACCATCTTTCTAAAAAGAGTTTTGGATCTTTTCTAATTCCTCCTTCAGCTTTTTTTTTTATTCAAAAATATCTCCAAAAACCTTCTTATTCCAGATCTTAATGTTATCTTTGATGTTTCTAAGTTTTTTAGCAACTTTGTACATGGTTGATCCATCCACATCAATATTCCACCAATTGACAATGGATTTTTCCAAAGAGGGGTGAGATATCCACATTTTCTCAAACCGGAAAGGAAAACAATGTTTACTCTTAACAGACTTAGCAACAAAAGAAATGGGATAATGATCCGAGCCAATTCTATTGATAACAGACAAAGAACATCTATGTGAAAGGATACAGTCATGAGTGATAAGGGATCTATCAAGCCTTACCTAAATGAGGTCTTCTTCATCCCTTCAATTAGACCAATTGTAAGAAGCTCCAGTAAGATTAGTATCAATCAAGGCATTTTCATTGATGAAATCCATCAAGTCAGTCCTGCTATCCAGTTGGGCTTGGGTTCCTCCAAATTTGTCAATTCCTTGCAACGGAGTGTTGAAATCTCCCATCAACAGCCAGCTATCCTGAGAGAAAAACCTTCTATTCTGCTGGATTTTATCCCAAAATTTACTCCTAGAAGCTTTGGAATTAGGGGCGTAAATGTTAGTAACCACCCATTCCTTTCCTTCAGTGATACTGTTAACTTTCATTGATATAATATTACCATCTTCATCAATCAGAACTCCTAAAATAGTTTTCTTGTTCCAGAATATAGCCACCCCACCTGATGCCCCATTTGAGCTACTACCACAAACTCCTCCAAGTTGAAAGAATTTTAAATTTTCAACTTTTTCCTTACTCATTTTGGTTTCCTGAACCAGGATGATATCCGGTTTATGATCTCTAATAAGATTCTGTAAGACATCCTGTTTATTGAGACCATTTAGGCCTCGAATGTTCTAGGAGATTACCTTAATTTAGAAACCTAGGAGCAGGATTCCTAAATAGTTTGTTGCCTTCCATCAGCTATGTTTTGTTTACTCTCCTGGTCCCTGTGCCACTTCATGGGTTTACGACCCTGTGGAGATTTGGAAAGACCAATATCTGCCTTAGATCTGGTCCTAGTTTTAACCCCATTAGAGCATCCTATCTTCTTATTTTTCTTTTTTCCAATCCCTATTATCTCTTCCTCATGTTCATCTTTGTGATCAACTTGCTTATTATTCCACGGTTCTCCTCCTTTCTGGGATGAAGTGGGCTTTTCAGCTCCAACATTCTGAAATAAAGAGTTTAGGTTAACCTGAGGTGATTTGAACTTATTCTTCCTTTCAAAAATAACTTCAGGTCCTTCAGAGCCATTTGGAACAGCTTTATTACTTTTCATTACTGAAACTTGAAGGCCCTCATGTTGGGATTCATTCATATCATCAATCTCACCTTCTTCAAGAATTTCTTCTATGTTTACATTCTCTTCCTCCCAAGTTTGTAAAGCTTCAAAACCATTGACTGTTTTGATCTCAAATCCGCCATTTTCATTCTTCTTATCTTCCTTTTGAAGGGTAACCTTGAGAGGACTAGCTTTCCTATCATCTTCTGTTACATCTTTTAGGTTACTAGGAATTCCACTTCCTCCTTCCAATCTACTATCCTCCTTAATGTTAGTCTTCTCTCTCCATACCTGTTTATGAGGATTGTTAGCCTTTAGAGGTTTTTTGGGGTTACTAGGGCAAGCCTTAGCCCAATGCCCAACTTTCTTATAGGAGAAGCACACAAAGGGGAGGGACTTAAACTCTATAGTTTGTTCCCATAACCCAAGTTTGGAACTTATGTCAATAGAGCTGGGAAGATCCATATTCTGAGAGATATTGACACAGATTCTTGCATATACCAGTCTCTTTCGAGCTGCTATCATAGGATCTATCGCAACAAGCTCCCCAAAGGAATTAGCAATACCTAAAAAAACATCCTCCACCCAGAATTCAAGCGGCAAGTTGGGCAGCATTACCCAGACCAGAGTAGATTCAAAGGAGCCATTGAGTTCCATATTTGGAGACCATTTCCTTAGGGATAATGAAGATTTACCAAACATCCATGGTCTGCCATTCAAGCTCATTTCCAGATCTTCCCCACAAGAGAAGGAAAAAACAAAGAAACCCCTTGACAAGGCGAAAACATCAACCTAGCCTTTCAGCCTCCATTTTCTCTTAACAAAAAATCTAACATCCTCAATATTAGGTCGTGGTCCGACAAATTTTCCCACTAGAGAAAAGGCCATTAGAGATATATTGTGATCGATAACCATATCTGGAATTGCAATAGAAAATTTGCCTATTTTTTTATCAGAAATGTTCCACAGAGGGGAAGGACGATTTACCAATGGATTTGTTTGCAAAAAGACGGTTCCAGGGTTTGAGAGCCTTCACCTCTGTCATCTTTTCCAAGTCAGCTTTAACGCTCTCGAGACCCAATTTTGAAGAATCTTCATTAATGTTTTGGTCAAGAGAAGGGTTCTGATACCGTGGGTCCCCATCTGGTCTCCCATCCTCATCATCCATCGATTGTCCTTGAGCTACAGAGGAAGTAGAACTAGAGGATCCAACCGCATTGTTCCCTCCATTAGCAGAATTTAAATTTCCCTCTAGCTGCGTTGTTCCCTCCATTTTATGGCTAGAGGAAGACTAGCAAATGAAGAGGTATATTTTTTATATGTGTTAGCATGTGTGGATTTGCTTGGGGGCATGTTATTGTTATGATGTGCTTATATTTTGGATTCATATATGCTAACTTAAAGCTATTTCTCTCAAAAAGGTGTACATAATTGCTATAATGTGCAGTCATACACTCAACTCTATGTTACACTTTGTGCACACACCACCGAGGTTTGGTTTGTACACTTTGATCACACACCATTGAATGTTTAGTGCACATTTCAACACGCATTTTTTAGTAAATCTTTGTTTAGATTAATTTGCAAACTGGTACTTTATTTTTTAATATTTTTTCTTGGTGCACACTGAAACACCCATTTTGCAGTTGAGTTTTTCTTTCTTTGTGCCAACATGACTCTTAGCAAGAAAATCCTTACTAGACTGAGAATTCATGTCTCTTCTCTCTTTCTTCTCTTTATCCATGTGTTGCTCCTTTTGTCTTGATATTAGATTGATAAGATCCTAAGTCCCTAGGGGCTTGGTGGTTCTTATCTTTTTTATATCTTGGTGAAATTTTTTCAATGCTATTTTGTACTTTCTTCTTTCTTCTCTTATTTTGTCTAGACTGAGAATTCATGTCTCTTCTCTCTTTCTTCTCTTTATCCATGTGTTGCTCCTTTTGTCTTGATATTAGATTGATAAGATCCTAAGTCCCTAGGGGCTTGGTGGTTCTTATCTTTTTTATATCTTGGTGAAATTTTTTCAATGCTATTTTGTACTTTACCAAAATTATGAGCATAGGTTATTACTCCCACTAAAGTGTGGGATAAATGTACTATTGTAAATTTTATCCTTATATAATTTCATACTCACTTGGGCCTCACTTTGGTGTTACTACCTTATATGCCCTTTGTAGACACCTAAAAATGTCTCATTGATCATGTACTAATTATTCCTCTAATTGATTAAATAATTTTTTAATTATTTAATTAAGTTGATTAATCATATTCTTCTAAATTCATATTTCCTCACCATCTTACTAATTATTCGATTTCTTATTCTTTCATCATTTAATCATTCAACCATTTTTATAATTATTAATTAAATATTTATTATTTAATTAATTATGGTTAATTCCCCAATTTAGATAATCTTTATTATTTAAATAAATTAATTCTCAATTTCTATCTCAATCCTATCATCATCTAATCATTCAACCCTCTTCTAAATATTGATTAAATATTTATTATTTAATTATTTATGATTTTAATCCTTTAAATTAAATAATCTTTATTATTTAATTAAAATTCAATTTCTAAATAATTAAATAGTTTCTTTAAATTATTTAATTAACTAATTAATTCTTCCATTTCCAAATTCCCAAATTCTAATTTCATATTCTTCTAATTTCTTCCAAATTCAATTACATGTGCATGATTTCAAAAATCAAATTGAAAATCAAAGTCAAGTTCTAAATATATTCAAATACTAAATTGAATTAAATTCAATTATTTGAATCAAAATCTCATGCAAAGATTAAATTCAAAATCTAAGTCAAAGTGCAAGAACATGCTAAATTAATTAATTAAATCATTTATCTCTCCAGTCTCTATTTCTATCTTTTAGTTCTCTTTGTCATCTTCTTTATTTCCTCCAATCATTCCTTTCCTTCCTCAGTTAGCTTTTTCTCAATCAGTTGACTCAATTTATCTATTCAATCTATTATGTTTCACCTCCAAATCAACTGTTCAACTATCAATCAGCATGTGAGCTCACCTGAGTTCCACCTCTTGATCATTTTGTTCCACCTTTCAATCAATCTTCTCCAAAAATCTATAAATTGAGGATCCAATCTCCATTTTCAATAATCACGAACTTTGAATCTTTGTGTCACTTGCAGGTTACTAGCACAATATCTGAGAGCCATCATACCATAGAGAAGAGAAGAGCAATGGAAGCTATATGCGATCTTGGAATAGGGAGTTTCATTGAATGATAGTAATTCATATTTGTTTGATATTGCATTATTTCATTGTCTATTTTTTAGAATTCTTTCATTAGATAGGTATTCGTGATTTCCCTCGGGGTCACGCATTCGACCTGACAGGGTCACACAATCGCCCTTTCTAGATCACGCATTCGCACAAAATTGTTTTTCTGCTATTTTTAGTTCTATATCCTTTATGTTCTCTCATCTGTTTAATTCTATCTAAAATTGAGTAAATCTGGAAACAAATTATTTATATTGCATGATTTTATTATAACAATTTATGGCACGAAAAGTACAATTCAGGATCTCAGGTGCTAGAAGGACAAAGGAACAAAGAAGACAGGCCAAACACTATCAAAGGGTTCTCCAAGAAGAAAAGAAGATACAAGATTGGGAAGATCAACTAGCCTTTGATAGATATAACAACTTAGTTCTTTCATATCAAGTTAAATATGATCTAATCAATATTGAATGGATGATGAGAGATTTGGCTAGGGCTTCACAATTGGTTTTGCAGGTTTCTGATCGGGTTTAGCTTAATTGCTTATTTTTTGTGTTATCTACCTATCTGTCACCCAATTGTTTTGTCTTGATTACGCAATTGATCTGTTGTTGTCACACATTCGAGCTGTCAAAATTATGCATTCTCTATGTCATGATCATGCATTGGTTCTGTCAATGTCACGCAATCGCGTAGGTATTTTCATGCTTTCGTTTTTATCAATTTTTTATTTTATGTCTTCTGTTGATTTGATTTTACTACTAATCGTTTGTTTGCATCCTATGGTGAATTTACAAAAAGGATTAGATTAGTATTAGATCAATTGCACTCATAATCTCACACTTCATCTTTTGGTGCTTAAAATCAACAACAGTTAAAATGGTCATGCATGCATAATCTCACACTTCGTCTTTTGGTTGTTAAAATTAACATTGGCTAAAATTGACATGCATGTATAACACTTCGACTTGGGCTTAAAATAAACAATGGTTAAAATTGACATGCATGCCCTCATATTTCAATTTGGTGTTTAAAATGGACATGCACATGTGTATTCAACACCTCAATTTGGGCTATAAAATGAACGTGAATCAGGCTACATTAGATTAAATCATATTTGATTTTCTTAAGGTAACGAATTTTTATCGTGTTTGGGGTGGACCTACTGTTGCATTAACTAACTTTCCACCTGCCTTCGGGGTCTTGGGAGAAAGGAAGGAGGTGACAATGACACCCAATTTTATTTTATTCCATGTAGTGAGGGGTATCTTTGACTAGGGATTTCACCACCCCATAGAGGTACTTCGAATTGGGATGCGTTGGGGATATCATCTCTCCCAGCATACTCTCAAGCGGGTTTTTCGAGCAGCTATATAAATATACTAGTCAGGCAGCTAGAGTGTTGAGTGAATTCGACATATATGGGAGCCTTCCCTGCACCGATAAGCTCAACTAAAGTCTTAAGTGGCTTGCTCTGAGAATCCATCGTTGGATCAGGACCCCTCGAAACCTTATACTATGAACCAATTTAGTAGCCCAAAATCCTACATTCAATGATTCTGGGAGTGCGGATTGTACCCCATAGATACCCTTTATGTACCTTACACTATGATACAGGAATCCCTTGGCTATAAGATCCTCGGATCTTCAGGGTAAGAGAGACTGGCATGCCCGAGAAGTGTGTGTCGTAGAGTGGAGCCAGTGTTACGAGACTCTCTATCTGTTCATTTTGTCTCGGTATTTCATAAGGGCCTCATTGAATGGTGTCCACTTTCTAGCCTAAGATTGTATTCTGTGCTTTTTTATGTATCATTGTGTCAAACCAGTATTGAGTCAGTCCTTTGGGCTATTTTAGGCCCTATCCTACCTATCTCTGAATTTTATGAGATTGTTTGAAAAACCAGTTCAGTCAACTATATTTACCTCCAAACAACTATTCTTAGACTTGGAAAACCACAAAACTTGTCCTACACAAAGAATTACTGAAAACAAAGTCCATTTTTGAAACCCAAAACTCAAAGTTTTACACACTTGTAACCCTAGGAAGTCCTTCGATAGTTCACACTTACGTCCTCATTATCATCCTAAGTCCTTGCATAGTCCTCACTTACGTCCTCATTATCATCATAAGTCCTTGCATAGTCCTCATTCACGTCCTCACTATTATCCATAGTCGTTGTATAGTCCTTATTTTACATCCGCATTATCATCCTCATATACGTCTTCATCTAGATCTCATATACACCTATCTTAGTCAATAATCATCCTGCAAAGTCATAGCATGTGTCTTAATGGGTCTCCCAGGTGATGGTTTGCTCCCCTTTGAGCAACCTAATCTAGTGCCAAATGGTGGTCAGCGAGAAATCATTGACGGTCTAGCTAACTTAGCTTGGGACTCAAGGAGAAACCCACCTCAGTATATAGGAGTCAAGTACGAGATAAATATCGAGTAGAAAATTGCCCGTAGGATTGATAGAGAAATTCTTGCAGAACGTCTAAGAGAAGACATGGAAAAACTTGCATTATAGAAATCCAGAAATACTCAACAAGTCTCGCGTCAAAATCCTCAATAGAGAGTCTAGTCTAGTTTTGCATGCCTCATACCTACGGCTACAGTCTAGCATTAGTCGTCGTCTTGCATAAAACCACCCTCATATAGTAGTCTTAAATGCCTGTCACAAGGTCACAAAAGGTAAAAGGTATAATGGACCCAAACAACGACCAGTCTATAAATCCAACTTGGAATATGGACATATCAACTAGTCAACAATCAGGCTCTCAGACAATGTCTACCCTAAATGAATTACAACAACATTTAACAAAAGAAGAAATTGAGTCAGCTCAACAAGATCAACATGTCCTTATGATCTTAGATGCACTTATACATAGTGATAGGGACAAATATCTCTCGTTGTTATTACAAAATGGGGCAAAACTACCTGAAGATTTTGATGTCACAAAGATCTTACCACTGGGAAAAACTTTAGGTCAAGATAACAGTCAAACACTACCCATGACACAAATGCAAGCAATGACCTCCAGTTTTCCTCAAAACATACCTATCCAAACAAATGTCAACACGAATGCAAACTTTCAAACAAGTGCATCATCCTCGGCGATTAATGTTAGTATACCAACACAAAGCATATCGATAATATCAAGTGTCTCAGCACCTATTCAAACACAAGTGCAACCCAACCTCCGGTTTCCTATTCTATAAGATCGACATATAGTCACCAAAATGCAAGTCTAGGTTTTACCATTACAACAAGTACAACTCAACCAAACATGGGTTCCCATATCACTTATTTCACGATACCTAGTGGAACACACAACACACAAAATTATAATCATGGTACCTTCCAACAAGCTCCTAGTTATGTAACCACGAATCCTTTTGTGGGACATACACAAACACAAGGTGTACCTTTGACCCAAAAAGATATTTTGACACAACAATTACAGAATTTGCAACAACAAATGATGACCATGCAGACCGATAATGATATATAGAGCTACACAATGTAGGACTTACGTCCTTATCCATTCGATCACACATTGTACATGTCACCTTTCCCACAACATTTTGAAACACCTAAATTTGACAGATATCGAGGGAAGGGTGATCCTAGAGACCATATCAGAGAGTTTTTTACGACATGTATAGAGGTTGCAATAGAAGATACTTACTTAATGCGACTATTTCCTAAAATTCTGGGGGGTCCGGTTTTAGAGTGGTTTTCACATTTACCAGCAACTCTCACATCATGGGGAGAATTAGCTGAACAATTTATTGCAAACTTCTCGCATAACATTGAAACCTCGGTTACATTGATGGACTTGTGTGCCGCTAAACAATATGAGAATAAAAGATTTGCATACTTCATACAATGATGGAGGGCTCTCAATAGGAGGTGCAAGACAGTTATCCCAGAAATAGAGCAAGTGATGTTCACAGAAAACTTGATTCCCAAGATTAAATATCCAATACAAATGCAATGTTTAACCACATTCAAACAAATCACAGGAAAAAGCTCTAAAATTTGAGAAGGGACTAGTGGAACAAGGTCTTATTAAGTATGGCAACACCAACAACAATGACAAGTCCAAGTTTTGGTCGAAAAACAAAAATGTGACCAATGATGGTATTGTAGATGCTAGAACGATAAACAGAACTCAACTAGTTTTATCTTTGGGAACAAGCCAGTTATCTAATCCTCATATAGGGAATAACACAACCTCAACAAATGTAAACGCTACACAAAACATGAACACAAGGTTCCCCAGGGTAAATGCTCCAAGAATAAATTACACACCTCTAGGAGAACCTATTGAGTCATCACTCAAAAAGTTAATATAGACAAACATGATCACTTTACCGGAAATAAGAGTATATGAACCAGGTCTTTCAAACCCACATGGTGGAATGATAATTATTTTTGTGATTATCATCGGACTAAAGGTCACAAAACAACAAGTTTCTACAAATTGAAAAACTTGGTCCAAGATATGATAGACCAAGGGGACATCACAATCAATACCGATAAAACCTCAACAAACACAAATCATACAATTTTTAAGGATCCATTTGTTAAGCATGACACAGGGAAAGCTACCGCATCAAGTACTCAAGACAATATAGTTAAATACACAAAGGTCTCATACGACTATGCTATTCATTCCATTAGCTCAGGAGATATAGTAAACAAGGATTCACAAGAAACACTTGATCAAGATGAGCAATATCTAGACACTCACATAGATGATAACCAAATTTGCATGATATCAGAGGCACCAAAATTCAATGATGATAGAAATCTTTGTCTCAGAGACTGGGGGCATGATCAGCCATCTCATTCAAGTTAGTTTGAAGATGAACTCATAGAACACGTCATGGATGTGAAACATACACATAAAGACTATGAAGAGGGATTTAACATAAATCTTGATAACACAACATATGATACCGAAAAAACCTGTAAGTCATATGATACAGTGGCTACGATCACCATAACTCCTAGAGATAGAGACTGTGCAGTAGTTACTCACAGATCAAAGGTAACTTTATAAGGAATACAAAAAAATCAACCACTAGCAATAGGGACCTATAATGTTGTTGAGCAACTTAAGAAAACTCCAGCACAGATATCATTATTCAAACTTTTGTGTATTTCACCCACTCATAGAGCTATACTGGACAAAGCACTTCAAGGTTCGGTAGTCGATAGAGATATAGATGAAAATACCTTCCAATCTATGGTAGGAAATTTGACACAAGGCACATGTATTGCATTCATAGAACAAGATATTCCCAGTGATAGACTGCTTCATAATGACCCACTACATCTTGAAGCTTACATTCATAAGAGAAGAATCAGAAGAGTACTCGTACATGGAGGAGCCGGTCTCAAAATTTGTACTTTAAAATTGGTTAAGGCACTAGGATATTCTGAACTTCACATTGATTCATCCAAGAGGATAAATATCAAGGCATACGATGATGAAGAACGCCCATCAAAAGGCATTTTAACATTACCCGTACAAGTGGGACCTATAACAACAGAGATCGCTTTTCAAGTCTTGGACAGAGAACTAGGATATAACATGTTATTGGGCCTCCCATGGATCCACACCAGGCAAGAAGTGCCACCCACATTTCATTAGTGTGTCAAATTCCCATATAATGGTATTGAAATCACCATAAAGGGTGATCCAAATCCCTTCCAACATTGCAATTACTTGAAAGAAAGTGTGGATAATCAGGTACCTATTAATCAAGCAGCACCTCTCACTACACAACTAAAGGCATTAACAATCACAGAAATAAAAAAGGATATTCCTTCAATGTCATCCTTACAAATACAAGATATGGGTTGTGGAGAGTATTCTATTGCAAATACTTTAAGTGGGAAACATTTGTCTCTATCTCCTAAGTCTTTTGGGAAGCCTCATAATACAGTACAAAAACAAGACAAAGGAAAAGAAATTATCCAATACACAGACTCATGCTCTTTCATTAGATGGGGTGACTTACAATAGGAATCCCTAAATGAAGATGTTAACCATTGGATATATAGAGAAGAAGATCACATGACAATACCTAGAATACCCACAGATCGGTATGGAAATGGGTTCAAAATGCTCCAAAGACATGGATATGATGGTACCACAGGCCTGGGGTTATAGGAAAAAGGAAGACTAGAGCCTATTGTTCCTAATTATAATCCAGGGAATCAAGGATTGGGGTATAAGCATGTACCACATATCACAGAGGCAAGACAACGCACCCTTGATATACTAAATCGACCAATGAAATCATCAGACTACATACCACAAAGGGATTTGTCCACATAGGTGCTTCCATCTTCATCTTAAACAAGTAATCAAGTACCCAAATCACCTAGAGTGGAATCATATGGGGAAGACATGAGACAAACCCTGCAAGAACCTACCACTGAGTCACAAAATCATGCAGTTGTTGACACAACTGTACAAACTAATGTTGCAACAGATGCAGGTTTACCACCACCAAATGAATCTCATCCATGTTTATTGTCACTAATTTTGCCACAAGAAATGACTCATGCTCAACCTAATGAATCAGATGAAGAAAGATTGCAAAGGCTTATACTAGGCTTAAGAAGGGTAACTACTGTCCAAAGAAGACTAGTCAATCTACAACGAAATCAGCGGCAGAAACAAGAAGAAATAAGTGATGATAGCTCACATGATGAAACATACATTGAAAGTGAGACAAACTCTCACAAATATGAGTTCTTATCACTCCATGATTCTAGCCTACCAGCAAGTGTCATATTAAGGTATCAAATAAAGCCTATACAAGATGAAAATACACAAAGTCATTCAAACAATCAAGTCTTCATGTTATCAAAGTCTACTATGGAAGGGAGTAATGATTTACCCCTTGTACATTCACACTTGATTTATTGGGGGCAAGAAGGAAAACCAATGCTAGATTGGTTTGAAAATGATGAAGCAATTATAGAATTTCTCAGAGTCAGAGATGGGTTTCCACAAGGTGATCACAAAGCAGGGTTTGTTGTAAACCTGGATAGAACATCATACTTTGGAGAAGAAAGTACCTTTACAACAAAAGATAAAAACACCCATAATGGCAAGAGCAAGTTGGGTAACCTTCCTATTGAAAAAGAAATTTCAGCATTGCTTATAGAAGAAACAAAAGAAGTAAACATAACAAAAGGGGAGGTTGTACATAACATGCATATGGAAAAATCACTAAGCAAAGAAGAAAAAGATAGATTCATTTTTTCAAGCAATGACCTATCAATTTTGCTTGGTCCTATGTAGATATGCCAGGCTTAGACTCTGAATTAGTGTTGCATCACTTACCTTTGATACCAGGAATTAAACCTTAGAAGCAAAAATTGAGAAAAATGTATCCAAGTATTGCATTACTGGTTAAAATAGAATTACCAAAGTTGTTGGATGTAGGTTTCATTAGACCTATTGACTATGCGGAATGGATATCCAATCTGGTACCTATGACTAAGCCCACATGAGGCATAAGAATTTGCATGGATTTCTGGGATTTAAATAAAGCTTGTCCTAAGAATGACTTCCCGCTACCTAATATCGATATGATAGTTGACCTAACAGCTGGAAATGAAATGCTATCCTTAATGGATGGCTTTTCAAGATACAACCAGATTAAAATTGCACCAGAAGATCAACATAAAATGACCTTTGCATTCCCATGGGGAACATACTGCTGGAATTTGATGCCATTTGGTCTCAAAAACGCTGGAGTAACATACCAAAGAGCCATGACAACGTTGTTCCATGACATGATCCACAACATAATGGAAGATTATGTGGATGACATATTGGCTAAATCATAGACAAGAGAAGGTCACCTTGTGGTCCTTACATAGATATTTGATCGGTTGGAGCAGTATAATTGTTGGTATTTTGGTTATGTTGATATGGTTTTGTCATTGATGTCAACACCTTTAACACTTATCAACTCTGGCACTTTGAAGAATTGGCAATGTACACCGGCAAGCAAGTGACTTTATGCACAGTCACTGGTAGGATATATTGTTCACCGGCACTTGGAATGACATGTAAAACACTTGGTTATGTTGAAAACATTGTTTGGACACTTTGTCTTGGAGATTTGTTTATTGGATTATTCATATTTGCATATTTGTTGTTACCGGCAAATAGGTCCAGAATAAGCACCGACAGGCTTATCTATTCCAGATCAGCACGACACGCTTTGGAGATGATTTTGTTGTTATTGTAAATGCATTAAGCCAACATGTTGAATCAAATATTGCATCGGTTATTGATTTACATGTAATTATTTTATTGTAATATTTTTTAGAGTTGACCTACTAAAATTGGTCTTAGGTTATGGTATATATGTAAGATCTTATTTGTAAGATCGATATGCAATTGGGAAAATGAATTATAAGAAGGTATATGCGAGAATAAGCAGATCTATACACGCAGACATCATTTGAAGGTGAAGCAAGGTTTTTGTGAAGGCATATCAGAACTACACCGGTACTGAATCAAGCATATGAAGATGCTATTTTGAGCAGTACATCATTATTGGATTTAACCATCCAATTGTAGTCAGTGTGACTCCTAATTGTGTTTGAGCAATGAGCTCTAGGTGCTTGGCCTTTCTGCATGTGCAGACCCCATTTGTATACACATACTATCTGCAGTAGTATCATCTAATTGTGGGTAAAGTTTCCCACCGTGGTTTTTTCCCTTACTGGGTTTCCACATACAAATATTGGTGTTATGTGTTCTATATGTTATTGTCTTTCTATTTCATGCATTAATCTTTACCGGTACTGTAATTAACTGATAAACTATCTACCGGCATAAAGTTTGGTTTACCGGTATTAAGCATTAAGGTTGGTTAAGTTGCTTTTGGTTTGAACTTATTTGACAACTAATTCACCCCCCTCCCCTCTTAGTTGTCTCCGGGACCTAACAATTGGTATCAAAGATTAGTCCTCTTTTTGTAGAAGTTTAACAGTTTGAGGAGATCCAATGACTACTAACTATTTCAGGAAGGATAGTCCTAAACTTGATGGAACCAACTATGGCATATGGAAGATCAAAATGGAGACACATCTAAATTGCATTGGAAAGGACATTTGGGATGTTACAAAGAATGGCTATATTGCTCCTACTCAAAGTTAGCCTAATTTGCCTACCTTAGGAAAAGATGAAGAAAATGATTGCAAAGCAAGCGAAGCACTTTTGAGTGCATTATCAAATCAGCAAATCATGGGATTATCAGATAGGTCTACTGCTAAATCTATTTGGGATCATTTGGAAACATTGAATGAAGGAGATTCCACAGTCAAAATTGCAAAACTTGAAAGCTTCCAGGTCAGGTATAAAAATCTGAAAATGGAAGAAGATGAAAGGATTTCTGCTTTTATGGAAAGAGTTAATGAAATTGTTTTGGGTGTTAAATGTTGTGGAGGAACCTTAAGTGAAGATGAAATTGTTTCAAAAGTTTAAAGAGGATTGCCACCGGCATATAAAATGAAATTTACTGCTATAAATGAGTTGAGAACAATGCCTAATACATCAGTAACTAGGGATACAATGATTGGAAAACTTTCATCTTTTGAAATTGAGGAATTTGGTCTTGTTGCTACTATAAAGACAGATTTGACTTTTAAGGCATCAACATCATCTGCACCATCATTTGACAAATCTGATTGGAAAGCCTTTTATGCAAGAGAACTTGAGGAAAGCAGGAGATAAAATGAAGAACTTGAAGAACTTGAAGCACTATTTGCAAGGAAAATGCCTAAACGTCCCAGTTGGAAGTAAGTATGAAGGTAAAGCACCCTTTAAATGTTTTAACTATAATAAGATTGGTCATATGGCTTCAAGATGTCGTGATAGACATGCTAGATTAAGAGAAGAAGCTAGAAGACCATACAAGCCTAACCCTGAATATCAGAGATATAGATTTAAGAAGAATAAAGATAAATCTTGTTATCTTGCTAATGAAGGAGCCACTGATGATTCTGATGGGGATCCAACAGACATTGGATGGGTTTTTGTTGCTATAACAGAAGATCAACTGGCACCTACTGTTCAACCGGTAAAGCAGGCTCTGGCAGCTAAAGTTGAAGTTAAGGATGAATGGATCATTGATTCAGGATGTTCACATCATATGACTGGTGATAAAGGTAAATTCTTGAACTTTCAGGAGTATAATGGAGGTCTGGTAAGATTTGGAGATGATAAAGCTTGTTTGATCAAAGGAAAAGGTACTATATCTCTTGATGGTAAGTATAATACTGACAATGTTTACTATGTAGAAGGTTTAAAGAACAATCTTTTGAGTGTTGGTCAATTAGTTGAGAAAGGATTTCAATTACAATTCAAGAATGGAAAATGCAAAATTATGAACAGAACTGGTTTGGAAATTGCAACCGGTAATCAAACTAGAGGTAATATCTTTCATTTGAATAACAATGATAAGACATGCTTGATTGTACATATTGATGAAAGTTGGCTATGGAATAAGAGACTCTCTCATGTAAATTTTGATTGCATGGTAAAAATCAGTACTACTAAGGCAGCTAGAGATTTACCTAAGATTGTTAAACCTCACAATCCGGTATGTAAGGAATGTCAATTTGGAAAACAAGTTAGAGCATCTTTTAAAAGTATTCCAGAAAAATCCAATAATGCTCTTTACTTAATTCACACTAATTTATGTGGTCCAGCTAGAACTAAAAGCTTACAAGGTGATAGGTATTTCATGCTAATCATTGATGACTATTCTAGAATGTGTTGGGTTACTTTTCTCAGCAAAAAATCAGAAGCACTTGGGAAATTCAAACTATTCAAGGCAATGGTAGAAAATGAAACCAGTAAGAAAATCAAATGTCTGAGATCAGATCAAGGAGGTGAATTCACATCTAACGAATTTAATACATTCTGTGAAGTGAATGGAATCAGAAGACAGTTATCAGCACCCCAGGCACCACAATAGAATGGAGTTGTAGAAAGGAAAAACAGAACTATCTTGGATGCAGCCTGAAGTATGTTATCTGAAGTAAATCGACCACATGTATATTGGAGAGAGACAGTAAGAAAAATGGTCTATACATTCAACAAAGTTCACATCAAAGGTGAAACCGGTAAGACCCCTCATGAACTATGGTTTGGTATTACTCCTACTCTTAAATATTTTAGAATATTTGGAAGTAAATTCTATATTAGAAGAGATGAGTATACTGGCAAATTTGATCCTAGAAGTGATGAAGGAATATTTCTTGGTTATTCATCTAAGAGAAAGGCATATAGATGTTTTAACAAAATATTGCAGAAAATTGTTGAGAGTACAAATGTGAAGATTGATGAACAGTTTAGAGGAACTTCAAGGTATATAGACTCTGAACCGGCAACAGAGATACTAACAAATGAACCTACATTGAATCCACCAATATAGAATGAAGATCCAGTTACCCCGGTATCATCTAAAAATTCCATTGTAACTGAGGAACAACAGCAAACGAAGACACCCCAATATGTAAGACTGAATCATTCAGAAAATCAGATAATTGGGAACAAGTATCAAGGAGTTATGAAAAGAGGAAGACTGGAAAATGAAGAGGTATGCCTTAATTCTAAAATTGAACCATCATCAATTAATGAGGCATGTGAAGATAAGCACTGGATTAAAGCTATGGAAGAGGAACTAGAACAAATTGAGAAGAATAACACATGGACATTAGTTCCCCGACCTTAAGACAAAAATGTAATTGGAACAAAATGGGTATTCAGAAACAAACTTAATGAAGATGGGAAGGTAATCAAAAATAAAGCAAGACTAGTGTGTAAGGGATATTCTCATAAAGAAGGAATTGATTATAATGAAACCTTTGCACCGATAGCTAGAATTGAGGCAGTCGGATTATTCTTGGCTTTTGCAGCACAAAAGTGTTGGCATTTTTTATGTTTATGTTGTGATTGTCATTGATGGACACACACTTGCATTGAGATCCCCTTTACATGTATGAGCTAGAGCTCAACTGGTATCTGTTCCAACCGGTATGTTGTATTCTAGTCTTTAGACTATTGGTGATTTTGCAGAATGTGTTTCCCGGTCTGAAGCATCATGTCGACCCCAAGCAGTTCGTAGATCTCAAATGGTATAAGGGAGCAAAGTGGCATAACACATTCTTACTAGTCTTCATTTTTGTCAAACCGGAAACTGGTATTTTGTATGAACTGGTAATACTTTGTGATGAGTTACCAATCGGCATTTTGTGATGAGTTACCAATCCACCGATTGTTTGACGGTGCCGACACACTGATGGTGCTTTTTGTGTCGTGTTACTGAGTATGTCTAGATTCATTGAACCTAGGAAATTGTAATGTAATCCTATTGGACCGACATGAAATCAGATTCCTTTAAAAGGACATCATGTCTAGGGTTTTAGGTTGTTGTTGAAAGGGTTTATGTTGTGCTAGGGTTTAAGGTGGTTGTTGAGTTGTTGTAAGAGCGATCTTATTTGAGAAGATCAGGTTGTAACTGAGTGAGAGATAGAGAAGACTGAAGTAATGCTGGAATGCATTAGCTGTGAGCTATACTGGATCTAACCAAGCAGTCTATGCTATTAGATAGATCAAACACTTGTTGATTACTCACATCTTTGACAAGTTTGTAGCCCTTAACCGAGTAGGCCCAAAAGCCTTTTGTAAAATCCTCTAACAAGGTGGTTCACCTTTGTGAATCTAAAATCCTCTAGCAAGGTAGTCTTTAATCGAACTTATCTCCTAACAGAGATTGAGATTCCTAACAAGATCTGTTCTGGTGAAGAACATTGTAAGACATTAACCGGTCTGGTTTCTATTCTACAGATAGTGACTTGTGAGTTCCATCTCACCGTGGTTTTTCCCATTTGGGTTTCCACGTCAAATATCTTGTGTTATGGTTGTATTGCTTTTGTGGGTGAATGCTTTATTTGCATTTTGGTTTGCATGTGTGGTAACCGGTCTGTCTGTTAAACCGTTTTACCAGTTTATCTTCAGACTGTTTAAGTGTTTCAGTGCAGTGATTTTTGGCATACTAATTCACCCCCCCTCTTAGTATTCATCAATTGGTATCAGAGCCTACCTTTCTATAATTTTAACCACTTGGAAAGAGATATGGGGGAATACACCTTAAGGGAACTTACTCAATGGCTCACTCAGTCTGAGAAAGCCTATGATGATCTTATGGTCAAATACAAGGCATCTCAACCAAAAAGGAGAGAACATGTAGAAAAGCTGATGGAGCTATCTAAAAATAGTTCTGTAGATGAAGCAGATATGGAAGCCATGATAGCAGAAGTAAATAAGTTGAATGAATCAAACTCCAACCTGAGAAAGGAGTTGGAAGGACTGACTATCCGGTTTAGTCAAGAGCTTGAGAACGGGAGGAAAGCTAAAGATCTGGTGAAGGACAAAGATCATGAGATCTCCAAGTTGAAACAAGAGATTAGTGCACTGACTGCTCGCCTTCATGAGAGCAGAATGGAAAAAGAAGGAGTACAAGATGAACTGAACATAGCCATCTCTGAAAATGCAAGCCTAATGGAGACAAATACTTCTATTTCCAAAGAACTCTCTGAGTCAAAGGAAATACTTGCTAAGTTCAGCAAAAGTACTGTCAAGCTAGAGAAAAAGCTTGAGTCATCTAGACCAGTAAAGAATACCAATGGACTTGGTTTCTCTGGACATGAGGAAGGAGAATCCTCAGGAACAAATGCTGAAGCATCAAAGAAGCAACCGGCATTCAAAGGAAAAGGTAAGCAAAAATTCAAACCTGTTTGCTTTAACTGTCTTAAAGAAGGACACACTGCTAATGTATATAGGAGCAAAGCCTACAATAATTTTCCTTACTTTATTAACAATGTACCTAGATCCAATAAGTTCAATGGTCATTGTTATGCATGCAACAAGTTTGGGCATAGAGAATTTGAATATAGGTCTGTGATGGATAACACTGAAAGATATCCTCAAAGGACCCAAGGAATTGGTCCTGAACCTTTTGTGAACCAAAACCGAACTAGTTTAATGTCTTCAATCATCAGCCAAGAAGCGGTGGCCATCAAGCAGCAACCAGATGGAGAGAAAATTGTATGATCTATCATGGTCATGGGCACACTACTGCAACATGAAGAAGGGAGAATGGAAACATGTACAATGGACCTTGGAGAGCACCTGGATTGGTTTGCTATCACTGCAACAAACCGGGTCACATTACAAGATTCTGCAGAAGTAGAAAGAGTATATCTGATGATATATTGCTCACTCTGGAAGGAGAAATTGATGTTGAAATAGTTCAAGCGGACATGAATAAAACTTGGAGGAAGAAACCAACAATGTTGGAAGAGGAACCGGTTTCTGCACGTAGTGTGGAAATCTCGAAACCAGCAAACTAAGCTTCAAAAGGCTTAGGGGGAGCAAACGGCAAAATGTTTTCGAACCCCTGGTTCAAATCGGTAAAAGACCTTAACCGGTATGTGATACCTGTCGCTTGGCAGAAGACCAGAAACGATAAATAGAGGAGCATTAATGGCGGTAGGTGAGAGACATGTATAAAAGCATTTTTCAAATCATTTCTCACTATCTGTTTTTGAGCAAAGAAAAGTTTTTCGAAGAGAAGAACGAAGAAAAGGCGATTTGAGCTGAGATTTCAAGAGATTGACAAATTGTGAAGGATATTCAAACTCAATTTGCAAGCGGTCAGAGCAGTGATTCGGCAACCGACGGAGTGTGGAGTGAAGGAGAATCAGAAAGCCCTAAATTTGCGTTTTAAGGTATTCCTCAAGTTCTTAAAATATCTACAATGGCTTCCGCATCTCATACCAGTTCTAGTACATCCATTGAGCTTGAAAGTTTCATTCAAAGGAAGTCAAAGTATAATGCCCTATCACAAGTTTTGGCTGGAGTGATAGTAGAAGAGGGAATTTCTGACTATATTGATTGCAAGATAGAAGACGTAGGGTCTCTAGCCATCCACTCTCAACTAGATCTGTTTTGTGGAAAGGACAAGAAAATCAAACCAGAATATAGTATCTTAGAGAAGAAGAAACTCCATAATGTTGTATACTTTCTGGAAGACTTTACAGAGGATCATATTAGGATCATTTTGACCAGAGTCCATGGTGACAAGATGTACCTGGAGAGGACGCATGATATCATGCCACAGGTAATTCATGCAGTCACCAGTTTCTGCAATACAGGGGAAGTGCCAGCCCTAAGAACGGTAAGCAAAACTGAAATGGCCAAGCTCACTGGTTCAACAAGCAACTCACAAGGAATGATAGTTAATCCTATCAAGGATGATCTGGTGAAGTATGTGTGTATGGTGATTGGATACCAGACATTCTCAGCCAGCAGGATTAACTCTATATCTGCTGCAACTGTAAATGTTGTTTATCGGATGATTAAAGAGGATGCATCATTTGACCTGTGCACCAGTATGCAAAGGCAACTCCTGTCTAATCTGAAGTCGATCAAATAGGATAATGCACTGAGATTCAAGTTTGGACAACTATTGATTGGGTTGTTCTTCTATTTCTAAGGCTACTTTCTTGGAGTAGGAGATGTCTAGTGGTCTCCTGACCAACCGGTAAGCAAGCAGATCAAGGAAATCATTCAAGCTATCAGAACCGATTACCCTGATGTGCTGAACAAGTATTTTGATGAGTTCAGAAGAAAAATGAGTCAAAGGATGAGGATCTTAGGTGACATCATCAAGAAATATGAAGATGACATATGTTTCACCATCCATGTGGACATATGTTTAATGGAGGCTGTTGAGCCTAGAATGGAAGAAGTGGAGCCAATGGGCTATGAGGTGATGTATGATATGCTGGAAGGGTATGCCTCAACCCTTATTGCCTCACCTCTTGATCCTAAGGCAAAGAGGACTGGAACCTATCTGGAAAGGATTGCACTGGTCGAGGAACCCTCTGTTAAGAAAGGAAAAGAACTGGCAGCAAAGAAAGCAAAGGCAGTGCCTGTAGAATTGGCACCGACTACTACTGCAACTCCAAGAGTGACCAAGCGGTCACCGGCAAAAAAGAAACCGGAAGTGGCACCGGCAAAAGTCTTCGAGAGAAAAAGGAAGACTAAGTCAAATGAACCGGACTCTGAAGAGACTGAGTCTAAAGAGATGCCAAAGAAGGCCAGACAAACGAAGAAGATGAAGAAGAATGAACTGGCAGTGTTTGCACCGGTAAATATTGATATCTCCTTATATAAACCTTTGACACATTGTCAAAGAACAATAAAGAATATTAGGAGAAAATTACTTCATGATTTAGTAGATTATTATGATGATTTTAGTGATGAGGAGAAAGAAGAAGTACTAGAGGAGATTATTATTTATTTGTGTAAGAATGATCGGTCGCCATCAGAGATTAAATCTTAGACACCAGATTCATTATATAAGGCATTAGATAATAAATGGTGCATTGCCATAGAAAAAGAACAGGAGATTAGGGAGAAATTCTTTGCACAATACTTTCCTGACCTCTCAAACTCAAAATTATTTGATGTTTTGGACCAAAATAAAGGACTCTTCTTCACAAGGAGAAGAAGACTCTGGCTGTTAGAGGGAAGAATTGATGATGTTGAAAAAGACACTCATCAGCATATGAATCATGCTATCCATGCTCACAAAGCACGTATGGCCAACCTGCAAGCGGAAAAAGAATCGGTTATATCCAAACCGGATGAAGTTTTTGATGAAGAAGGAAACCCGGTTGAAGAACCAATCGACACTATTGATGTCGATGCCCTGGACATAGAAGATGTCACTCAGGACATACCTTTTGAGGGAATAGAACAGGTGCAATAGGCCGAATAGGGCAGTGAGCAAGCCAAGGACAAACAGGAAGCGGCTGAGGAACAGGCAGAGAAGAAGAAGAGGGATGAAGATGAGAAAAAGCAGAAAGAGGAAGAGAAGAGAAAAGAGGAAGAGGAGAAAAGAAAAGATGAAGGGAAAAACAAGCAAGAAGATGAGAGGAAAAAGAAAGAAGAAGAAGATAAGGAAGAAAAGAAGAAGAAGGAAGAAGAAGAAGGAAGAGGAGGATAAAGAAAAGGAAAAGCGAAAGGAAGAAGAAAAGAAGAAGAAGGAAGAGGAAGAGAAAGAAGAGGAGAAGAGGAAGGAAGCTAAGAGGAAAAAGAAAGAAGAGGAAGACAAGGAACAAGAAAAGAAGAAGGAAGCAGAGAAAAAGAAGAAGGAAGAAGTGGACAAGGCAGCGGAAGCGATGAAGAGCACACAGATGGAGACTCTGAAGGCAACCGGGAGTAAAGCCAAACCAACTGATATCTCCAGTCCTATCTCTAATACCCTAAAATTGGTCATCTAAACCATGGGCCTCTAATCTCGACAACATCACCAAGGTCCTAACCAAAGGCAATTAAATCAATCTTGAGCACATTATTAATTCTTTAATTATCAAAAATCACATGGCAAATCAACTACTCAACATTAATTAAATATTTATTTAATTAATTAAATCATTTCCAAGAATATCATTTTGATCAATTATCCCATTTTAATTTATTAAATATTCTTGCATATTTAATTAAATTAATAAATTTGCCATTCAATCATGCAAAAAGGATTAATTTATTACAAAAGATGAATTAATTTATTACAAAGAGTTGAATTGAAACAAAACAAAAATCAAAAAAAGAATTGAATTAAGAGAGAAATCAAACTTGAGATATTATTTCTTTTTCTAAATTTAGAACTTGAAATCAAAAAAACAATTTAATTGAATTATGGAATTATTCTCTAAAATTGGAACTCAAAGCTTTTCAGAAAAAGAAGTTCAGTTGCATTGAAAAGACCTTTTTCTTGAATGAATCAAATATGTGCATGGAATTATCTATTTTTATCAGATGTGCATGGAATTAATTTATTATTATTTTCCAATGCAACTTGGACTTCTAATTTGAATGTATTTCAATCAAACTATAATTGGAATCCATCTCAAGGTTAACTCAACCTGATTTCTCAATTATTTTCAATTAATCCTAAATTTAGCTTTTTGTGATTCTCTATAAATTCAGTCTTCAACTCTCATTCCAATTCACCCCAGAGATTTTTGAGAACACGCTTGGAGATTATTATCACGCTAATTTCACTCTGGAGTCATTGAAATCATTGTGTTTTTTTAGATTACTTGCATCCATTTTATATTCATTATTGCTTACATCCATTATTGCTTGAATTGGTTATTATCGCTTGAATTATTCATCCATCTTGCATCCATATATCCTAATATCATATAGATTAAATCCTTTGTCTTGGTGTAGTCTAGTCACTAGTATTGCTTATAAAAAATCTGAGAGCAATCTTATACTCGCATCTTTTAGAAGGCAATTAGTCGCTTTGCTATGGTTTATTTCTTATTGATTATTGATTACTAACCATGCATATAATGACTTAATTGAAGTGTTGTGCTTGTAGCTACAGGTTCACTTTTTCACACACACATCTATGGCGCCCACCGTGGGGCTCGAAGACTACATTTTTTTTTCGGCCTCCAAGACTGACTGCTTTATTTTTTTGTTATTTTCCAGGTTTCAAATTTTTTGATTTTTTGTCCATACATCTCGTATGACAATTCTTACAGGCTGAAACGACAAACTGCGGGTGCCGCACGAATTAAAAACACATTATCGTACGAGTAGACCCTCTGTCATACGAGCAAATCCTCTATCATACGGGCATAAATTATCTGTCGTACGAGCCAACATTATCAGCAATCTGGTCTCGTACTATAGTGCATCCTATTTCATATGAATCAAGTATCTATCATACGATTCTGTATTTTCTGGTAAAGGAGGCAAATTTCATATTTTTTTCATTTCTGATTGATTATTCTGACAACTGACCCTGACTGTTTATCTATCTATCTCAGAGTCTTTCACAGCCTAACTAGTTTTTGCAGAACGCTTGTCGAAGAATATGCTTGTCGTACAAAGACAATATGACTATTGATTCGTTGTCTTTGCAAGTTCCCTGAAGGAGAATCGACTAAACATCATATATTCTTTAAATTCATTTTTAGGAACCTAACTTTCTATCTGGTTAAAGAACAAATCTGTCTTTTGTGCTTTTAGAAGATTATGAGAGGTAGGAGAGTATGCTCTTGTCTTTTTCTAGACAATTAGAAATCCAAACCCTTGAAGCTTTTTCTTTGTTTGAGATTTGTACATCTTTAGCAGGCCTCCCTCCCGAGGGGTTGAAAAACTCTTAAAGCTGTTATGGTCGGTGTGAGGGGAACGACCTAAGTGGGAACAACTAGATGCCAAGTACTCCAACCCACTATAAAATAAACGTGATTTGATGAAAATCAAGTCAACGACAGTGCTCGGGAATAGCTCTCCTCCGTACCTTTGGGTATATTAAACCTTGGCTTTCAAGGTTGGGAGACCTCTTAATTGTGTTTATACCTTGACACATCGAATGGATCCCTGACTAAATCCAATTTAAAATTAGAAGCTACCCGGTTCATCTCCGAAAGGGGGATAATCTTTGTGCAAGAGAGATAGTAACTCTCCCAAGATACTTGTCATTTCATGCCCCCATTAGCATTTGGAGTCGGCTAATACAGCATTGAGAATCCATTGCATGAGACTCAGCGGTCGTATTCTGATTAGCTATTGGGTGTGTACCTGAGTCTACAAGCAAAGGTTTTCTTTCCTCACCAAATTCCTTAGGGTTTGCATGCTATGATTGCAGTCACTATACATACTACTTGTTTTCTGTGTTTTCATCCCTGAAACAAAAACTGAAATACCAAAAATCAATGAAGACCAGAAACAACTCAGTGCGTCGAAACTCTGTCTGTGTCAGAAATTAGTCCATCCTAAGTCGAAACTCTGTCTGTGTCAGAAGCTAGTCCATCCTAAGTCGAAACTCTATCGGTGTCAGAAGCTAGTCCATCCTCAGTCGAAATTCTATTCGTGTCAGAAAATAGTCTATCCTGGTCAAAAATCAGTCCATCTCAGAATTGGTCATACTCAGCAATCTAAAAAAAAAAAACTCAAAATTTCTAGGCTCTGTCCTATGAACAGTCGTACGAGTCTGATAATTCATCGTCCTATATCACATCCTATGTCATACGATTCTTCTGGTTTGTCATCCTAGACCCACTTCTGTGTTGTACGAGTCATTTCATTCTATCATCTAGCTCTGTATCCTATTTCGTACGAAATAGAACTGTTCTCAGTCTTTTGTCATCCTGTACATGCCCATTTGTCATACGGTACGAGGCAGCAACTCGTACGAAACAGAACTATTGTCGTCCTGTAGTTGCTAAATTGTCGTCCAGTCCAAAAAATCCCTTCGTACGAGTCTCTGGTTTTGTCAGAACAGAACAATCAAACTTGCCTAAAAACAACTTACAGCAAACATAATACTGGTTATCATTTTCCTGAGCATAAACAGATCAAGACAGTGTACCTCTGCCATTTGCATTGCACGATTTGGTTGATCACCTCTCAGCTAGTTCAATAAACTACCTATCAAATTTTAGTCACTTAGATAACATCTTATATAGGATAGATCGTTCCTGAAAGTAGACCGCATCTTACACTACGCTTAGAATCAACTTGGATAACATCTTAGACAGGATAGATCGTTCCTGAAATCGGACAAAATCTCAGTTGTTTCTTCCAAACAATACTCTAAACAAAACAACTAGCTCTGAAATTGATCTTGACCTCTGCATCACAAAACAACTCTAGGTCACACTAATCCATAAAAAAATGCCTATTCAAACTAGGAGTTCTCGTAAGAAACAAGCCAAAGGCAAAGAACAAACCTTCACTTATCAAGATAATCCATTCTACGTGAAGGATCCCCTCACTGACATACCGTCATCATCAGGTGGACCAATTTTTGATGAACCAAAATCTCCCACTATACATGAGATAGAATACAATGATGGAAATAAAAATGACCGTAATATTCCTGAAAATCATAATGACTCATCATCATCAAGTGAGATTGATGAAGTTGTTGAATCTCTGGAAAAAGAAATCCTTGACTATCAGAAAGACAAAGACTTTAGAAAAATGATGAAAACTATCATGACCCGAGAAAAAGAAGACTATTTCTTAGAACTAGCAAATCAAGGTGCCAAACTTCCTATTGGATATGATGTTCAGACACTTGTTACTAAAAGGGAAGACTCACCTATAATCATGGTACACAAACAGTTTCTAGCTTTGCGGACAGAGCTCACAGAGCTGAAGAATAAGGACAAGTCCTCGAAACAATATTCTCTGGAAATAATATGTCCCTTCCCATTTGACAAGAATTTACACATGCCTCCATTCCCTTCACGAGTGGAAATCCCAAAATTTGACAAATATGGCAGTACCTCAAATCCTCAAGATCATGTTAGGGGATTTAGTGCTGCTTGTATGGAATTCATGCGCGATCAAACATACCTCATGTGTCTCTTCCCAAAGAGTTTAGGGGGTCAAGCAATGGAATGGTTCTCAAGTCTACCCAAAGGAATAAAAACATTCGAAGAACTAATCCAACTATTTTTACAACAATACTCATACAACATTCGACATCCTGTGACTATGATCGATCTTTGTAATACTCAGCAGAAAATGGGGGAACCTCTTCTTACATTTCTCCAACGTTGGAGAAGGATGTTCTCTAGGTACCCACGACCTATTCCAGACTCTGAGAAAATGGATATATTTGTCAATAACTTGGTCCCTGAACTAAAATATAGCATACAAATGCAAGTACACCCATCATTTAACAAAATGGTAGATAATGCCATTCGAATGGAAGATGTGCTCATAAAGAAGGGAGATATCACACCTTGGAAAGAAACACAAACAGGATCTAGCTCTAAAGAGAAGAACAAGTATTGGAAATTTGCCAAAGACAACAACAAGAATGTTGTTAATGATGGAGTAGTAGACACTGTCAAAACCAACTCAAAATCCACAATATTTAACTTGGCTAGTGGTACACAAGCACTTAGAGCCGCTGAGATTGCAGCAGAGAATCCGCCAAAGAAAACAAAGGAATGGTTCAAAGAAAAACCTTGGCTTTCCAAACCTAAGCGTGATTTTACTCCTCTTAAAGAATCATATGAGTCTACTTTCAAAACTCTGTTGGCAAACAACTTAATAACACTACCAGATAACTCCAGACCATATGATCCGGATGTCAAACCAAGATGGTGGAGAGAAAATGAATACTGTGACTTCCATCGGAATAAGGGTCATAACATAAACAATTGCATGAAGCTAAAACATGAGATTCAGGATCTCATAGACGCTGGTAAAGTTGTTGTTGGGAATCATCCAACCAATGCTGATCATAAAGCATTTAAAGACCCTTTACCTACTTATGAACAAGGTGATTCCTCAAAGACCAAAGGAGGTGCCAAGGTAAATTATGCTTATGCCATCTAGGACAACGTTATCAAAATGATTGAACCTTCACACTCAGAATATTGCAATGTAATTATAGTCCAAGATAAACCAAATGAATCACGATATGCAAAAGCTCTGACCAGATCTCAAAAGAAAGTTATCCTCCAAGGAGCTAGTTCTTCCAAACCGGCTCAAGAAACATCAAATCCAACAGCCTTGCCAAACAAACAAAAGGAATCAACCTTGGACAAATTTAAAAGATTAACCTCATCATCATCCTCTGGATACAACGTGGTTGAACAGTTGAAAGGGACAAATGCTCAAATTTCAATTTTTGAATTGCTATAGCTCTCATCTACTCACAAGGAAATCCTAGACAAAGCATTGCTCACTACCACCATTCCAAAGGATTTAGACATTGATCGGTTTCAGTCTATGGTGGGTCATGTGACTTCACCTCACTATTTGACCTTCTCTGAGTAAGATGACAATTCATTAAATCATCCACATAACCAGCCATTGCATATTGAAGCCATGATCCACAAACACAGAGTTAAACGTGTTTTGATAGATGGAGGCGCGGGTTTGAATATCTGTACTTATCATCTGCTTACACAACTAGGATTCTCTGAAAATGTCATTGATTTGGGCAAGAAAATAACAATTAAAGCCTATGATGAAGAAGAGAGGACCTCCAAAGGTTTGGTATCATTACCAATCAGAGTGGGACCGGTAGAGAGAGACGTCCTTTTCCAGGTTCTCAATATTCCATTGTCATACAATATATTACTGGGCAGGCCATGGATTCATGAAATGAAGGCGGTACCTTCAACATATCACCAATGCTTAAAGTTTCCTTATAATGGAGCTGAAGTCAATATTCCTGCTGATACAAATGTCATCTGTAATGCATTGACAAAAGGTGTAGATACTTTTGTGCCTCATAATAGGGTAGCCTCTCCAAATGAAGATCCAGAAACATTGATGAAAGACTTAGAAAAGAGATTGAAGATTACAGATACCGGCATGGATGGCTACAAGATAGAACCAATACTATCATTAGTTTCTCTCCCTCCATCACCAAAATAGTTGGGCAAGCCATCAGAGGCTATGAGAACACAAACTTCAGCTCCAAATATTATATATGATGGTCTCTTCATACAGTCTTCTACCTCCTTGGCAGATGAAATAGAAGAGGATGTTGTGCTTAATTGGCTCTTTAAGGAAGATAGTCCAAATGAGGAGGTACAACATTATGAGATTTCCTCAAACCAATATGGTTGTGGTTACAAAATGATTCAGTGCATGGGGTACTCAGGTACCGGTCCTTTGGGCAAACAAAAAGAAGGTATTACTGAACCAATTCAACTATAAGCCAAATCCACACATGATAAGGCTGGACTGGGATACAATCCTTAAAAGACATCAGAACAAAAACATGTTTCTAAGTCTAAAGGCTTGAAAAAGATATCGCCTTTAACATTACATGAAGCAAACACTAAACAAACAAAAGAAGAGTGTAGAAAAGAGAAAGAGGAATCAGCGGTCAAGAAAGAAGAAATAGTCAGTGCTCAAGCTTCGACGGTATTAGCTACAATAATACAATAAGTTGAGGTTCCTGAGGATATAAGAGATGAAGTTGTGAGAATCAGAGAATTGTTTGCACCATTAAAAGTTCTAGTCACATATACTAGCAGGCAACAAGTAGATGATTCGGAGACTGATTCAAACGAGTATGAATGGGGTTCTGACTATCTTTTAGACACATCCGCTACAGAAACTCCAGAAGAATCTAGTGGTGTCATTGATGATACTCAAGAGCTTATGCGCATAAAATTAGAGAGGGAAATACAAGAAATTAGACAAAAGAGGCAAGCAAATTATGAACAAGCATTGAAAGAAGGAACAATGCCAGAAAGCTTCTCATCTATGTGTCCTTATCCTAAAACAGAACAAATTAGTTATAGCACTACACAGGAAGAGTTAGAAGCTACAGAATAAGAAATAGTTATCAGTCTAGAAGAAGCCGAATGGAGTAGATGACAAAAAATCACAAAAACAATGAGATCATGTCAACGGGTGTGTCAGATACAAATGACAAATGAACTACAATATGAAGGAATTTGTAGCATTAAAGATGTTAGTATTGATACCATACATATGCTTACTAAATCACCTGAAAGAGACTTGGAAACTTCATCCGATAACTTTGATGATTCTGATGACTCTGATGATAGTCCTATTCATGATGATACCCACTCATCCTCAAATTCTGAATCATCTGATACAAACAATGAAAAGTTGCCTACTAGCCTTATTGCTGTTAAACCACGACATGATGTCCAGTCCGGCATAGTAAATGATGTTACAAGTATGTCTATTGGATTAGATCGATTAAATATTAATGTGAACTTTAATAATCATGATCTGACTCTTCCTGGTCTCGAGACACTTACGCTAGGTATCATTCTAGAACTTGACTTTTCGATCCGCAGTTGTGATAACAATACCATGAACGCTCTTGAACCTACCCAAAATTTGTCCTTAATACATCCCGAATTGATTGACTGTACTTTACAGAATCAACCCATGGATATACCTACTTTTGCCAATGACTATACATTATCCTATTATCTCAATGCAGTCGAACTTATGAACTCTTCCACCAGTGAATGGAGTGAAAATATGACTGAAGAGGATATCAAGCATCTTAGTCACAAAAACAAGAAAAATAAAAATAAAAGATCTGATGGCGAAAACCATATTGTGGCGATGTCAGAATCTAAAAAAGAGAAAATAAAGGACGTATCTAAAGGTGAAAACCTCTCTGAGGCACTTGAAGGTGAGATACTTGGTATACTGCCTAGTCATTTTTAGGAGCGGTCTTCCATATTGATTGAGCCAACTCAGCCAGTGAATATCGGGAATCAAGAGACACCACAAATTATTCACGTAGCTTAATCACTATCAGCAGAGGAATTGAAGGATTTCACTCAGCTATTCTTAGAGAAGAAAATAAATTTTGCATGGATGTACTCTGATATGCTAGGCTTGGATCCTGATCTCATTATGCACAATCTCTCAATCACACTAGGAGTAAAACCAGTTAAACAAAAACTCCGTAAGATGCACCCGCATGTCGCACTATTGGTCAAAGCTAAACTAGAGAAACTACTTAAAGCTGGATTTATCAGAGCAATAGATTATGCTAAATGGATTTCCAACATAGTACCTGTGTTGAAGGTAGATAAATCTATCAGATTTTGTACAGATTTTAGAGATCTCAATAAAGCATGTCCAAAAGATGACTTTACATTGCCAAATATTGATATGATAGTCAACATGATAGATGGATATGAGATGTACTCACTAATGGATGGATTCTCCAGCTACAATCAGATTAAAATCACTCCTGGAGATCAAGAAAAGATAGCTTTCACCTGTGCATGGGGAACCTTTTGCTGGAACGTTATGCCATTTGGGTTAAAGAACGCAGGAGCAACTTATTAGAGAGCAGTTACAACTATCTTTCATGACATGATGCATAGGAATATGGAAGATTATGTTGATGACACATTAGTGAAGACTATGAAAAGATCAACGCATATTCAAGAGTTAGGTCCTATACTTGACAGAATGGAAAAGTTCAAGCTCCGATTAAATCCAAAGAAGTGTGCATTCAGAGTGACATCTGGTAAACTACTTGGCTACATCGTTTCAAAGAAGGGCATCAAGGTTGATGTTGGAAAGGTCCAAGCTATAATGGAAATGTTGCCTCCAAAGAACATCAGTCAAATGAGAAGTCTACAAGGACGTCTCCAATCCATTAGAAGATTCATTTCTCAACTAGCAGACAAGGCTCAACCTTTTACAAAAGTATTGAGAAAAGGAATAATATACAACTAGGATCAGCAGTGTGAACAACATCTTCAGCAGATAAAAGAGTACCTATCTAATCCACCGATATTGATGCCACCTATTCAGGGTGAGCCACTAATCTTATATATATCAGCAACTGATTCATCACTAGGGGCACTTCTGGTGCAACAGGATGACAACAAAAAGGAAAGAGCTATTTATTACATCAGCAGGACATTGGTGTCTTATGAAATGAGCTACAGTATAATAGAAAAAGCATGCTTGGCATTAGTCTTTGCATCATAGAAATTGAGGCACTATATGCTTGCACATTCAGTCAAGTTGGTGGCCAAAATTGATCCACTCAAGTATCTTCTTAATAAAGCAACACTCACCGAACGATTAGCAAAGTGGGTAATGATCCTTACAGAGTTTGACATTGAATATGTGGAATGTAAAGCCATAAAAGGACAGGTAATTGCTGATCAACTTGTTGAAGCTCCACTTGAGGATACTCAACCACTACACATTGAGTTCCCAGATGAATCAATAATGCATCTTACTCAACAACCCTGGAAGATGTTCTTTGATGGTTCCTTTACTCAAAATGGTTCAGGTGCTGGCATACTATTCATTACTCCTCAGAGGTGCTCAATTCCAAAGTCTTATAAGATTCTATTCCCTTGCACAAACAACATTGCAGAATATGAAGCTTTGGTGAATGGAATAAAACTAGCCATTGAATGGAAGGTTATTGAATTACATATTTATGGAGATTCTCAGCTGGTCATCAATCAAATCAACGATACATATCAGACTCGAGATGAGAAATTGATGCCTTATAAGAGGATGGTAGATGATTTCAAGAAGTATTTTGCTTTTGTATCATTCCAACAAATTCCTAGATCAGCGAATAGAGCAGCAGATGCTATGGCTACCTTGGCATCTATACTTGAGCTACAGGAGTCCAATTTTTGCTTTGATTTCCTAGTGGAAGAGTTATATTACCCTACTTATGATTCTCCTGAGACCCAAATAGTTTGTTCTATTATTGGACACAACTCATCCCGATACAGCCACATCTATTCCTATCTATGTGATCAAATTATCCCTGAAAACCTTACTCGTAATGAGAAAAGAAACCTAACTCGAAACGCTTCACGGTATGTTACGGTATGTTATCATAGCTAATGATTTATTTAGATGAGGTTTGGATGGTACTTTGCTTAGATGTCTAGAAACTAAAGAATCTAAACATGCATTATCAGAAGTCCATGAAGGTATATGTGGATCTCAGTCAAATGGTTTTATTTTAGCTCGGAAACTATTGCAGGCTGGCTATTACTAGCCAGATATGGAAAAAGATGCCATAAAATTTGCTAAGACTTGTGAGAAATGTCAGCTTCATGGAAATCTCATACATGCCCCGGCAAGGGACCTCATACCATTTATAACACACTGGCCTTTTCAGCAATGGGCCTTTGATCTCATTGGTCAGATATATCCGGCTTCATCCAATGGACATAAATTCATTATAACTGCCACTGAGTATTTCACCAAGTGGGTAGAGGCAGTTCCGCTCACCAAGGTAACTGGTAAGTAAGTCGCCTTATTCATCCTAAACTATATAATTTGTAGGTATGGGATACCTTCGTCCATCATGACTGATAATGGAGGACAATTCAAAAATAAAGATTTGGACGAGCTTTGTGAGAAATTCAAAATAAAACAACACTGGTCATTAGTATATTACCCTCAAGGTAATGGACAAGCTGAGGTGTCTAACAAAAACCTACTGACTATCTTACACAGAATAGTGAACAAGTCTGGGAAGGATTGGTATCTGCAACTCAATCCTGCACTATGGGCTTATAGAACCAGTATCAGAACACCTACTGAGGCTACACCTTTTTCTTTGGTGTACAGGTCCGAAGTAGTATTACCTATTGAATTACAAATACCATCTCTAAGAGTTTCGTTGCAAGGTCTTGTTACTGATGAAGATCGTAGAATATCTAGATTGTAAGAACTCGAATTGTTGGATGAGCATCGGCAAGTGGAGTTTGATCATCTCAGAGTGTATCAGAAGAGAATGTCTAGAGGGTATAACAAGAAAGTTCGACAAAGAGAATTTCAAGTTGGTGACCTAGTTCTAAGAGAAAATCCAAAAAATCAACAGTTTCGCGACAACAAAGGGAAGTTTGAACCCAACTGGCTGGGTCCCTACATTGTTACTGCAATATTCGGCTCTAGTGCCTATCAACTCTCAAACTCAGAAGGAGAATAGCTCTGTGAATCGATTAACACCATCCACTTGAAGAAATTCTTCATTTAGCACTCTCTGCTCCAGCAAACTTGTATAGTTGGAAAAAGTCTTGAAAAAATCCTAAAAATCAGAAAAAGTCCTTAAGAAATACAAAAAAAAAAAATTGCCCTGGAAAAACCCTAGTAAACAGGCACCTTGGTAAAAAAAAAAATGAATCTCTGCCAAGCAGGTGAAAACTTGGCAAACAGGCGCCTCTTGTACTCAAGCACTCCATCTATCAACACAATGTTGGCATTTCCCACTTTCAAGTATCTTTTGCTTTCGCTTGTACATATTTTCAGTCACTTTTGTGACATCCTGGTTTGTTGGAACCCTCATGACTTTAAAACTGATCAATGTCCTAGTCTTAGGTTACTCGATAGAGCACATTACATATCCTAAGCAGTGTCAACCAAGTCATTATGCCGTCAGTGAAACCTAGTCATCCACTCCAAGTCAGTTACCTGTCTTCTGACTACTACAGAGTTTTTATCACTGAGTTCACAAGCAAAACAACATAACGGAAAACAATTACTAAACAGTTTGGGCTATGAATGAAAATTTTCTTTGTATGTCGTCTTTTATATTGATTTTTGATTATTGTCCCTCTGAGTAACTCGAGGAAGTCTATTGTGACTAAGAGGAGCAAGGATTGGGGGCGTAATATTTTCTTTGTTTTCTGCTTGTAGGAATGATCCTGATGATCTGGAAACATATAAATTAGCTGGGTGTCTATGATAAGAGCCTTCACATTAAGGTGAAATCGCCTCACATACCTCGACTCCACTTATTTGTATGCTACAGGGAGGTCCATGTCATTTCTTTGTTTGTTTTGAGGGAATTTCTTTATGATGCAATTCGGGTCCCTGCGAAATCTGTCCAAGGATATGAACAAAAAAAGGGTCATTGCGGACAAGATAATTAATATTGCACATTGAAAAAGGAAGGAACTCTAACTTGCCTATTGTGTTCATTATGCTCAGTGATGAATCTTAAGCATTTTAAATCCAGTGACTAGGTTTAGGTTGCATTTTGCACATCATTTTGCATTTCATTCTGCATTTTTGTGAATCTAGAGTGATTTTGGTGTGATAATAATGATCTCTTCATTTGTTGAATGAGAGCTGAGAGCGTCATCATTTCTTACGCTAAGTGGTATTTTTTTATCATTATTTCTTCTATCGAGTACTTGTGTTTTGAGATGTTTAGCTGCATACATAACATTTCATATAGATTCATTCATTCATTTTATTATTAAATCATTTGCATTCATCTTATTGCATAGAAAAAAAAAAATTGCACTGCTCATTTTCATTCATTTATTTGCATATGAAAAGAAACAAAAACATAGATATTCATTATCATTTGCAATACATACATTCATGCTGAAAGAAATACATACATGTAGAATAAAGCATATAGAAACATCTCATAATCGAATTGACACAAGTATAATGAAGTCAAATCAGATCTCGTATATATATATATCATCTCAAGTCTAAGAGTACAAAATGATGTCCAATGACATGTACAAACTCCCATCGGAGCAAGAATCATATCGGCTACAAAAAAATATCCTAGCTACAAAAAGAATCATCTAGCTGGCACCCTCTCCCTCATCACCTAGTGGAGGAGGAGGAGCCTGATGCCCAGGATCCTGGCGCGGTGCTCGTGCTCCCTCTGATCTAGCCATATATTGTGAATAGGGTTGCACCTACTGTGCAATAAGAACTGCGACACTATATGCCACCACATAATATGCAACCCTACTACTCTGGAGCAACACCTCCTGTCAAAGAGACTCTATCTCTTCTCTCAACTCAGCTCTCAATGTTGTGATCTGGCGATCACGCTCTGCCCTAACCTCGACTAGCTGTCGGTCTTGCTCCGCCAGCTGAATCTGAGCCACTATCAACTGTGACTGCAACTCTGCAAGGCGTGCTCTCATCGACCGACTCGTGTCAGCCCCCTGCTCTCTTGCAGGCTCTTCGCCACCATCTCCACCACCATCTCCACCTGTGGCTTCACCCTGCTCATCCCGTCACTGCCGGACTTGCCTCAGAGCTGCTCGCTCCTCCTCTCCGCCACCCAACTTCACGCCTACTCTCCCAAGTGATCCACCCTCACCCCTCTATTGTCCTACATCAGCTCACACTCTATTGCTGCTAGCACCAGGATCACCACCAGTCCATCATGGAGCATCTGGTCTCTGGGCCTGTCCCTACCTATGGCCCTGTCTCTGTGCCTGTCCCTGTGCCGGTGTGGGGGCATCATCCTCCACATCCTCAATATGAGGAGCATGCTCTCCAGGATCCGTAAACCAAGGGAATGGATGCTGCTGAAAGTAATCCCTGTACTGGGGCAATACCCTTGCATCTGCTATATCCTCCAGGTAATCCCACCTCAGTCGGTGTAAACCTATCAGCTCCTGCATCGCTAAAGCATAGGATAGCCTAGGTGACCATCCCTATCTCTCCTCATTAGCGTATCAAGCATACGCCGTATACTCCTGAGAGATCCCTTGCGGCCGGCCATACTGCCTCATCACTCGTGAAACGATGAATCGCTCCACAACAGTCTGCGATCTCCCAATCAATGGACGTGTAACAAAAAGATCTCTCTGCACCACCCGCCAGTCATCCCATGACTCCAACCCCTTGTACGGTCTCCATATAATAGCTATCAGATCATTGAGCTATTGTCACCAGAAGTCTGTCTTGCCCAGATGGGGCTGCATAATATATCCGGCATACCTGTAGATAATAGGCTATCTGGGCTCTCTGCTATCATCGACTATCAGCCGATAAACGGGAATGTGCTCCCAAGTCCACACCTATAAAATGTAAACCCCTGCAGCCATGCTCCACCCATCTCTATAGACAATCTCATGCATCTCCTGATACATGTGAGCCAATAAGCAAGAACCCCAGCCCAGTCTCTAAGGGGTCTCTATCAACCTCTCCAGCATACGGCCCCATCTGCTCTGAAAACCCTGTTGCCCTCTATCTAGCATCAATAAGCAACCAATGAAACCTGCTAGGACACATGCTAGTGGATACTCCGCACTGTACCTAACCATCAATATATCCCAACTCATAGAACGAGTCAAGATATCAGAATCCCTGAATACGTTCCTAAGAGCATGTAGTCCAGGTAACAATGCAGTATCGTAATCCACCTTATCCCTAGCAAAAGGGATACGAAGGATCCTGTACACATCCTCGGGAGTGATAATCAACTCCCCAACTAGCAAATGAAAGGTATTATGCTCTGAATGAAATCGCTCTACCAATGCTGTCAGCATCCCCTGGTTCACACGGATATCAGGTAACCTCATCAGGTGAGTAAAGCCACACATATCAATATGAGCCTGCTCGACCTTAGACAAATCATGAACCAAAGCCATAGTGGGGGGATATACACATCTGAAGAGCACAGGAGGTAAGCACACCTGCACAAAAACCCAACAACGATCATTAGAAAACATTCCACATGAGCCTACAAGAGAAGTTAAACATCACGCAAATCCAAATAAGTCAAATGCAAAAGCAAAATTGCATGTTTACACTTTCAAAAATGGTCACTATTTTTCGAACGACAAAACACAGTTAAACAAAATCTCGTACGAGTCAGGAATGGCTCTCGTACGAGAAAACAACCTCAAACGATATTTCATTGGACTTCGCACGACAAAATGGTCTCCTAACCGACCTGTCGTATGACACAAGGGTTACTCCCGTACGACAAATCTAATGGTCTTAAATGATGAAAGATAATTTGCCAGTTTCTCGTACGAGATAGGATCCTGTCTCGCATGATAAACCGCGACACCTGACCCAAAACCTGTGAAAAACGTGCAAAATAAACAAAAAAATTCAAAATTGGAAGTATAAAGAGGCTAAAGATCGATCACTTATCGTTGGCTCGTAGTTTTGGGGTCGATTGTGATGTCTCTGGCGCTCAAATCGATGCTGACGAGTAGGGACCACCATTTTTCTTCGCAGAAGGCTTTTTGAATTTTCAAACTTGGAGGGTTAAAATGAATTTAAAATGACACTTTCATCCTATATATAGCCTAAAACCTAAATTTTCAACTTGCTCCGATGGTCACAAAAATTGTACCCATAGCTAATATGCCTGCTCTGATTCCATTTTTGGGATCAAAATCGAAATTCGAGATCGTTTTACTAGTCAATTTCAAAATTTTGACCACTTAGCGCTTTTTTCATCAAATGCTCATTCTTTCTTCAAATTGCGCTCAATTTCTTATCAATCATCGCCGAAATTTTCAAAAAAATCCTCATGATCAATTTGTGCTCAAATAAGTTATTTTTTGTCACACAATTGCCTATAATCAATCCCTCGCTATCTTTCGATTTCACTCCCGAGGGGGCATACTCACGACCTTATGACTTCACATCTCACAAGTCGAGAAAATTTTTCAAATCTTCATCAAAAGTTGAGCAAAATCTTTTCAATTAAAGAAAATCAATCCTTATTTCTAAGGGGCATCTCAGCTTCATCGCTTCACATCAAGTTGAGATCTCTCAATCATCTTAATCAATCAATCACTAGGGGCATATCAGTTTCATCGCTTCAAATCAAGCTGATATTTGTCTTTCATCTAAATTAATCTCTTAACATTAATCAGTTTCATCACTTCAAATCAAACTGATTATTCGTTTAAGCTCAATCAAAAGTTTAAAGAGTTTCTTTGATCACACTAAATCTAACCAGGTGTTCAGTATTCGTTTCTTGATCAAGCTGGACGGTTTATTCTTCGCTCATCGTGTCTTGATCAATCAAGTTCAAGATCGATTTTTATCATCACTCACTGCATCTAAGATCAATCAAGTTCTAGATCAGTAAGATCCGCTTCTTGATCAATCAAGTTCAAGTTCGGTATCTTTGTTTTCTATCGTTCCTCAGTTCAATCAAGTTCGAGATCGGTATCACTTTAATCAGGCCTCATTTAGCTTTGTCGCTTCGAATCAAGCTAAACACCTTGCTTTTTTATCTAGTTCATGATCAATCAAGTTCAAAACTGGCATCTCCTAGACATCACACATTCTTTGAATCAAAGCGATGCTCGCACATTAATTCAAAGAGGGGCAAATGTAATACCCTAAAATTGGTCATCTAAACCATGGGCCCCTAATCTTGACAACATCACCAAGGTCCTAACCAAAGGCAATTAAATCAATCTTGAGCCAATTATTAATTCTTTAATTATCAAAAATCACATGGCAAATCAACTACTCAACATTAATTAAATATTTATTTAATTAATTAAATCATTTCCAAGAATATCATTTTGATCAATTATCCCATTTTAATTTATTAAATATTCTTGCATATTTAATTAAATTAATAAATTTGCCATTCAATCATGTAAAAATGATTAATTTATTACAAAAGATGAATTAATTTATTACAAAAGATGAATTAATTTATTACAAAGAGTTGAATTGAAACAAAACAAAAATCAAAAAAAGAATTGAATTAAGAGAGAAACCAAACTTGAGATATTATTTCTTTTTCTAAATTTAGAACTTGAAATCAGAAAAGCAATTTAATTGAATTATGGAATTATTCTCTAAAATTGGAACTCAAAGCTTTTCAGAAAAAGAAGTTCAATTGCATTGAAAAGACCTTTTTCTTGAATGAATCAAATATGTGCATGGAATTATCTATTTTTATCAGATGTGCATGGAATTAATTTATTATTATTTTCCAATGCAACTTGGACTTCTAATTTGAATGCATTTCAATCAAACTATAATTGGAATCTATCTCAAGGTTAACTCAACCTGATTTCTCAATTATTTTCAATTAATCCTAAATTGAGCTTTTTGTGATTCTCTATAAATTCAGTCTTCAACTCTCATTCCAATTCACCCTAGAGATTTTTGAGAACATGCTTGGAGATTATTATCATGCTAATTTCACTCTGGAGTCATTGAAATCATTGTGCTTTTTTAGATTACTTGCATCCATTTTACATTCATTATTGCTTACATCCATTATTGCTTGAATTGGTTATTATTGCTTGAATTATTCATCCATCTTGCATCCATATAGCTTAATATCATATAGATTAAAACCTTCATCTTGGTGTAGTCTAGTCACTGGTATTGCTTATAAAAAATTTGAGAGCAATCTTATACTCGCATCTTTTAGAAGGCAATTAGTCGCTTTGCTATGGTTTATTTCTTATTGATTATTGATTACTAACCATGCATATAATGACTTAATTGAAGTGTTGTGCTTGCAGCTACAGGTTCACTTTTTCACACGCACACTATCAATCTCCAGTCTGCAAGTGAATCAGAGCTAATGCAGAGCATCAAGGTTTCTCAAGAGCACCTTGAAATCATTCGAAGGAAAAAGGAGCAAGATATAATACAAGCGGCTGTAGACACCCTTACCGGTTTGATCCCCGGTACCAAACTTCCCAACACTGAATCATCACTAGCACAATTTAAGCTACTATGTACTGTAGTGGATGATCAGGTGCAGAGCCTGGAAGAAGCAGCTGAGGAAAATGTCAAGAAAGAGCATCAAAAGGCTCTTAACATTGCTCGGGTGAAGAAGTTGAATGAACTCTGGTCTGAACTATTGAAAGACCAAAAGGATATAAGGGACGCTTTGGATGAGGGAAACCTGCTACTAAGCAAAATCTATCAACCCCATCTATTCTACGATGATGTGCTAGCTCAGAAGAAAAAGATTCAAACGGACTTACAGTCATACTTGAGCACATTTAAGCCACCTTATGATTCCTTTGCAACTTATGGGAAAACCGTTCACTGGTTTCAGATCCAGTCAGCCAAAGTGGAGCAAGAGATCAGTACACGGTCTAGAGATTTGCAGGAGCTACAACTGGTTTTACTTCCACGTCTACAAATCCTTCAGAAGTGTTATCTGAACCTGGATGCCTTGACAGTTACACAGGAAATGAGCACAGTTGATGTCATGGAAGAACAGGTATCCCAAATGCAAACAGAGAAAGAAAGAACAGGTATCAATGAAACAATTTTTGCAGGACTATAAATCAGTTTTTGACAAGTATTATTCCTTTTTGTCATAAACTTTTATTATTTTAATATCAAATGGAAACAGGGTTGTTCAACGGTACTTTGTCATTGTTGGCAAAGGGGGAGAAGTACTCTATCTATTTTGGAGAAGAAAATAGGGAGAAGTATCTAGCTTTAAAATTTTGATATATGCTTTATGCTCTGATATCTCAATGTTTATGTTTTGTATGCAAAATTTCTATACATTGTATTGATTAAGGGATAGTGTATATGCTTAGGGGGAGCAATTTTGTTAATGGCATGTTTTTGTTGTAAAACACTTAGATATCAAAATTTTATTTTCCTAAGTGTTGACATCAATGCCAAAGGGGGAGATTGTTGGCATTTTTTATGTTTATGTTGTGATTGTCTTTGATGGACGCACACTTGCATTGAGATCCCCTTTACATGTATGAGCTAGAGCTCAACCGGTATCTGTTCCAACCGGTATGTTGTATTCTAGTCTTTAGACTATTGGTGATTTTGCAGAATGTGTTTCCCGGTCTGAAGCGGCATGTCGACCCCAAGTGGTTCGTAGATCTCAAGCAGTATGAGGGAGCAAAGTGGCATAACACATTCTTACCAGTCTTCATTTTTGTCAAACCGGCAACCGGTATTTTGTATGAACCAGTAATACTTTGTGATGAGTTACCAATCCACCGATTGTTTGACGGTGCTGACACACTGATGGTGCTTTTTGTGTCGTGTTACTGAGTATGTCTAGATTCATTGAACCTAGGAAATTGTAATGTAATCCTATTGGACCGACATGAAATCAGATTCCTTTAAAAGGACATCATGTCTAGGGTTTTAGGTTATTGTTGAAAGGGTTTATGTTGTGCTGGGGTTTAAGGTGGTTGACGAGTTGTTGTAAGAGCGATCTTATCTAAGAAGGTCAGGTTGTAACTGAGTGAGAGATAGAGAAGACTGAAGTAATTCTGGAATGCATTAGCTGTGAGCTATATTGGATCTAACCAAGCAGTCTATGCTATTAGATAGATCAAACATTTGTTGATTTCTCACATCTTTGACAAGTCTGTAGCCCTTAACCGAGTAGGCCCAAAAGCCTTTTGTAAAATCCTCTAACAAGGTGGTTCTTCTCTGTGAATCTAAAATCCTCTAGCAAGGTAGTCTTTAATTGGACTTATCTCCTAACAGAGATTGAGATTCCTAACAGGATCTGTTCTAGTGAAGAACATTGTAAGACCTTAACTGGTCTGGTTTCTATTCTGCAGATAGTGACTTGTGAGTTCCATCTCACCGTGGTTTTTCCCATTTGGGTTTCCACGTCAAATATCTTGTGTTATGGTTGTATTGCTTTTGTGGGTGAATGCTTTATTTGCATTTTGGTTTGCATGTGTGGTAACCAGTCTGTCTGTTAAACTATTTTACCGGTTTATCTTCAAACTGTTTAAGTGTTTGAGTACAGTGATTTTTGGCATACTAATTCACCCCCCCCCTCTTAGTATTCATCAACAAGAACTACAAAGTATATCAAATGGATATTAAATGTGTATTTTTTAATCGAGATCTTGAAGAAGAAGTTTACATTGAGCAACCTGATGGATTTTCTTTGACAGATAACAAAGCTATGGTTTGTAGGTTAAGGAAATCTTTGTATGGGTTGAAGCAAGCTCCAAGAGCTTGGTATGCTAGATTGGATAAATATCTTTTGAAGATTGGATTTTCTAAAGGTAATGCTGACAGCAACTTATACTATAAAGTGACTTATGATGAAATCTTGGTTATAGAAGTTTTTGTTGATGATATAATCTTTGGAGGAGAAGATGGATTATGTAAAGACTTTTCTATTAAAATGCAGCAAGAATTTGAAATGTCTATGATTGGAGACATAAAATTCTTTTTAGGATTGCAGATTTCGAATAATGATAAAGGTATATTCTTGAGTCAATCCAAGTACTTGAAGGAGTTACTAAAGAAATTTGGGATGGAGAACTCTAAACCGGTAAGCACGCCTATGACTACAAATGACAAATTATCACTAAGGGATGAATTTACACCTGTTAATCTGACTAGGTACAAATTTATGATAGGAGGTTTATTGTATTTGACACAAACAAGACCTGATATTATGAATGCAGTATGTATTGTTTCAAGATTTCAGATTAATCCTAGAGAAAATCATGAATCAGTAGTAAAAAGGATTTTTCGATACTTACAAGGCACTACAAATCTTGGCTTATGGTATCATAGAGATGAAAACTTTGAATTATGTGCTTACACAGATGCAAATTGGGTAGGATACATGGATAACAGAAAAAGCACCACCGGCGGAGCATTTTTTCTTGGAAGTAGATTAATTTTTTGGTTGAGTAAGAAACAAAGTTGTACATCCTTATCAACAGTAGAATCAGAATATGTTGCAGTAGCAACTAACTACACACGGGTATTATGGCTTAAGCAAATGTTGAAGGACATAAAGATAAAATGCAAGGAACCTATAACTATCTATTGTGATAACACTGCAGCAATTGATATATCTAAGAATCCGGTACTACATTCTAAAACTAAACATGTTTCTATCAAATTGAATTTTCTGAAAGAGAATGTTGAAGCAAAAGAAGTAAAACTGGTTTATGTAAATACTAAGGAGCAGATTGCAGATATTTTTACTAAGCCTTTGCCTAAGGAGAATTTTGAATATCTCAGAGATCACCTTGGGGTCATACCCCCACTGGTAGAGACTTACACAGTTGATATTTTTCATCAATCGATGAAATTAATAGAGAAATCTTTTACTCCGGCTTTGATGAGGAGAGATAATTCTCAGGGGGAGTAGTTGGCATACTGAATTGATTGGTATTTTATATTTGAACGTGGCTTTTGTATTGGCTTTGGCATTTGATGTCAAAGGGGGAGAGATTGATATGGAAAAACACAAGGAAAACACATGTTACTCTCAAGGGGAGAGATTGTTACTTTGGGAGAGATTGATTAGTCTATGTATCTGAATTTTGATTTCTAGTTATGATCTCTTTTGGGAGATTGTTGGTTTTTGGTATTTGGCATTTCTATTTTGGCACTTTGATGGTTTTTCCATCTTGTGTTGCCATCAATGCCAAAGGGGGAGATTGTTGTTATTTTGGTTATATTGATATGGTTTTGTCATTGATGTCAACACCTTTGACACTTATCAACTTTGGCACTTTGAAGAATTGGCAATGTTCACCGGCAAGCAAGTGACTTTATGTACAGTCACCGGTATCTAGTTCACCGATGGGATATATTGTTCATCGGCACTTGGAATGACATGGAAAACACTTGGTTATGTTGAAGACATCGTTTGGACACTTTGTCTTGGAGATTTGTTTATTAGATTATTCGTATTTGCATATTTGTTGTTACCGGCAAATAGGTCCAGAATAAGCACCGGCAGACTTATCTATTCCAGATCAGCACGACATGCTTTGGAGATGATTTTTTTGTTATTGTAAATTCATTAAGCCGACATGTTGAATCAAATATTGCATCGGTTATTCATTTACTTGTAATTATTTTATTGTAATACATTTTAGAGCTGACCTACTAAAATTGGCCTTAGGTTATGGTATATATGTAAGATCTTATTTGTAAGATCGATATGCAGTTGGGAAAAGGAATTATAAGAAGGTATATGTGAGAACAAGAAGAGCTATACATGTAGACATCATTTGAAGGTGAAGCAAGGTTTTTGTGAAGGCATATCAGAACTACACCGATACTGAATCCAACATATGAAGATGCTATTTTGAGTAGTACATCATTATTGGATTTAACCATCCAATTGTAGTCAGTGTGACTCTTATTTGTGTTTGAGCAGTGAGCTCTAGGCGCTTGGCCTTTCTATATGTGCAGACCCCATTTGTATACACATACTATCTGCAGTAGTATCATCTGATTGTGGGTAAGGTTTCCCACCATGGTTTTTCCCCTTACAGGGTTTCCACATACAAATATTGGTGTTATGTGTTGTGGATGCTATTGTCTTTCTGTTTCATGCATTAATCTTTACCGGTATTGTAATTAACTGATAAACTATCTACCGACATAAAGTTTGGTTTATCGGTATTAGGCATTAAGGTTGGTTAAGTTGTTTTTTGTTTGAATTTATTTGACAACTGATTCACCCCCCCCCCCAGTTGTCTTCGGGGCCTAACAATAATGTCAAACTAAACCTGAAGAAGTGTGTGTTCGACGTAACAGCAGGTAAACTGTTAGGTTTTATAGTTTCAAATAGAGGAATTAAAATAGACCCTGTCAAGGTCAAGGAAATCATTGATATGTAACCTTTGTCAACACTTAAACAACTAAGAGGGTTACAAGAAGACTGCAATCCATAAGGAGATTCATAGCGCAGTTGGTAGATAAGTGTCACCCATTCCAGCATTTACTCAGGAAAGGAGTTACTTTTAAATGGATAGAACAATGCCAAGAAGTCTTCCAAGCTCCGAAAGATTATCTTTTAAACACACTAGTGTTAATATCCCCTACTCCAGGAAAACCTCTATTGTTATACATTTCAGCAACAAAATCAGCTCTAGGAGCTTTGTTGGCACAACATAACGAAAAAGGAAAAGAAAGAGCCATTTATTATATAAGTAGGACTCTGATCGGCTATGAGCTTAATTATACCCCTATAGAGAGAGCTTTCTTAGTAGTAATCTTTGCATGCCAAAAGCTCATAAATTACATGCTGAGTCATAAGGTACAACTCATTGCACGCTTTGACCCACTCAAGTACCTATTGAGCAGACCAACATTGACCGAGCGATTGGCTAAGTGGGTTATGATCCTGAGTGATTTTGATATAGAATACATAGACAGAAAATCCATCAAAGGAAAAATTATAGCAGATCAATTAGCAGAGGCTCCTTTATTGGAACAGTCACCCATTGCTGATAGACTTTCCAGACAAATTTTTGTTTACATTAACCGCATCTATAATGTGGAAATTATATTTTTATGGGTGATATACAAGTCATGGATCTAGAGCATGGATTCTTTTCGTCACCCCTCAAGGGGATGTTATACCTAAGTCATTTAGGATCAATTTCCAATGCACAAACAATATAGTTGAATATGGAGCTCTCCTCATAGGGCTTCGTACACTTGTATACTGGAGAATACAAGAATTACAGGTCTATGGTGATTCACAATTGATTGTAAACAAGGTCAATGATGATTACAACACAAAAGATGACAAACTCATGCCTTATAAGAAGCTGGTAGAAGATTACAAGGAGCACTTCAACAAAATTACCTTCAAACAAATCCCAAGGATACAAAACAAGGCAACAGATGCAATGGCTACCATAGGATCTCTTCTGAATATGCCTGCTAACGAAACTCAGTTTGAGTTCATCATAGAACAATTGATGCTACTAGCATATGAGACTCCCCTATCAGAATATGTATGTGCAATTGTGGGTCCAGAATCACCTTGGTACAATGAAATATATACATATTTACATACTCAGTTAATGTCATCGGATCTGTCCAGAAATCAAAAGAAGACCTTTATTCGTCAGGCATCTAGATACACCATTATAGCTGATACTTTGTACAGAAAGGGCTTCAATGGAACTCTTCTTTGATGTCTTGATGAGAATGAAGTGCAACTTTCTTTAAAGAAGTCCATGATGGAATTTGCGGGGCTCACCAAAGTGGTCCACCATTGTCAAAGAAATTGTTGAGAACGGGTTACTACTAGCCAACTATGGAAAAGGATGCTTATAGGTATGTACAGAAATGTAAGCAATACTGAATCCATGGGGATCTCATTCATGCACCAGCACAAGATCTTCAACCCATTACGTCACCATGGCCATTTTCATAATGGGGATTAGATCTAGTGGGTAAAATCAACCCTACTTCTTCCAATGGGCACAAGTTCATTTTAGTGGCCACTGAGTACTTTATCAAATGGGTTGAGGCAATTTCTCTTACATACACTCCTAGAAAATAGATAGCAAAATTCATGCTCAACTACATTATATGTAGATACGGGATTCCACTGTGCTTCGTTACAGATAATGGATGTCCATTTAAAAACCAAGAAGTGAAAGAGTTGTGTGACAAATTTTACATACAATAGAGATTTGCCACACCATATTATCCACAAAGCAATGGACAAGCAAAGGCAAAAAATAAAACAATACTGAAAATTCTTAGCAAAGTTATCACTGACACAGGACGGGACTGGCATCTCCAGTTAAATCCCACTCTTTGGGCTTACAAAATGGGAGTGTGCACACCTATAGGAGCAACACCATATTCCTTGGTCTATGGTATAGAAAAAATACTCCCCATTGAAATAGAAATATTGTCTCTAAGAGTCTCCTTACAAAACATCATATCAGAAGAAGACTACCCGGTAGCAAGGTTACAAGAACTAGAAATGCTTGATGAAAAAAGACAAATATCATTCAATCATCTACAAGGTTATCAAAACAGACTGAGACAGAGTTATAACAAACGAGTCCGCCCACGAACTTTTGAAGTGGGAGATCTAGTTCTTAAAGAGAATCAAAGGAACCTAGCGGAATGAGAAAATTTAGGGAAATTCAAACCCAACTAGCTAGGTCCTTTCATCATAACAAGGGTTATAGGAAATGGAGCATATAATTTGGCTACCATGGAGGGAGATCCACTCTCTAACCCTATGAACAGCATGCACCTTAAACGATATTAAACCTAAGGGCTGGGTCAGTTTAGGCTTTACTTTCCGCATTGCATATCATATTATTCAAAACATTGCATTACATATAGTTTCTTTTTTAAATGCATCGCATTCACAAAGTTTTTGCATTTTCATATAGCAGCACCAATAAAACAAGGCAACTGTCCAAGTTAGGGTTGTCTCCTTTCTTAGATATTCAGACATGAAGTCTTTAGTGTTCTAAGGTCATTCATTTTCAACATTACCCTATGATGACGCTTTACTTATGGTTCAGTAGTGATTTCACTATTTGAGACTTGTTAACCCAAAATCTATCAATTGCTATATCTCAAACATATTAAGAAGATCTCTAATTCATTCTAGACACCTAGTTGATCATATGACTAGTGAAAAATCTAAAATTCTACTTCAGTGCCGCTGTAATTATCACACCCAAGTAGGTTTCATTACTTACAAGCCAAGGCAAGAAAACAAAAAGAAAAAATGTTATGCCAAATATTCATCTCAAGGAAAAAGAGCAATGATATATAACTGAAATATCACGCATGCAAGTGCGACAAAAAGCTTGACTATGGGAACATGCAAGTAACTCCATCAAGGGTATGGATGCCTACTGGCAATGGAGCAATATTTGAGAAATTATAGTCTATAACCTCGTCGGAGCTCTCAAGGCTTGCTGGCAGCGAGGCTCTATTCAAGATGTTTTTGAAGTTAGGATAATCCAGGTAGCTAGTCATATAGGATGCTAAGGATCTTTAGTGAACACAAGAGAAAGAATTAAATCATTTGCACACACATGGGCAAAAGAAGTTCAAAGTTTCAAGAACCAATGGGGAATTTTTCCGCGTCTCCATTTGTAAATCCTAGTTACTAAGTGTGTTGAGCTGAATGTTCCAAAGGGCTTTAGGGATCGATTGACCACTTATCTATGAAATGTTTTGCACCTCCAATTCAATTGGTCTATTACAAATGACACAACAAACATAGTCAACCTTGTTCAAATAGAAAATGCATCTTCATCATGCATATTGCATTAATATAGGTCATGTCAAAAAGTCATTTGTCTCCACATGCATTCTGTAAATCATCATGTCATACAGGTCTGCACACTGGGGGCATAACTGAAAAAATCCAAAAAATCATATAAAGTCCTGAAAAAATCCAAAAAATCATATAAAGTCCTGAAAAAATCCAAAAAAAATCGTATAAAGTCTTGAAAAATCCTAAAAATCATATAACGTCCTTTGAAATATCCAAAAACAATGAAAAACTCAAAACCAAAAAACAATGAAAAACTCAAATTCCAAAAACAATGAAAAACTCAAAATTCAAAAACAATGAAAAACTCAAAATCCAAAAAACATTGAAAAACTTAAAATTCAAAAACACTGAAAAACTCAAAATCCAAAAACATCCATATAACGTCCTGAAAAAAAATCAATCAAAAACATCCATATACTGTCCTGAAAAAATCATTCAAAAACATTCAAACATCGATCTACATAATCCAAAAACATTGAAAAAAGCTATTGGAAAAGAACTAAAAATCGAAAAATCAATCAATCAGAAAAAACTTGCAATAAAATGTCTTGTGAGAAACAAATACCCTAGTAGATATCCAGCAAACACTTCGCACGAAGTTAACAAAGGATATGACTATCCTGTCAAACATCTGCAATCAACTGATCAAACTGTCTTATCAATCGTATCATATCCATATCAAGTGATCATTATCTTGTCTTAAACAGAAGAGGATACACTCGAAATCAGACAAGTCAATCTTAAATAGGGTCCACAACTTTCTGAGACCAGACATTATCAACCATCACCTCAAGTAACTGAGAACGAAGGCACAAGGTCAGTATAGCTGCTGAATTTTGTCTGGGTCAGTCTTTATCTTTTATCATTTGGCAATAGATTATGTTCCTATGCTACTCAGGGATGTCCACAAGTGACTAGAGGAGCTATGATGGGCATTATCTTTTTCTTTGTTTGTTGTTTGTGGTGTGAACCGATGAAATTCTAGGGAAATTGCTCTACTGGGTGTCTTTGATAGGAGCATTCTGCTATTGGATGCCACACATACCTCAACCCCTAGTGTAATTCCCAGAATGGAGGGTTCACTCCTTGTCTGCTACGTGTTTGTTTTTACAATGAGATATATTTACATCTTGGTTCCTTATACCTTGATGTGCTAAACTTCATTGTTCAATAATAAGGCTCAGTGATGAATATATATTGCACAATAAAATATGTGACACGGGTTCATGATTCTTTCAATTTCATTCTCATCTCATATGCTTATTGATAGTTTGTTGATTTCTCGTCTTCTCTCTAAATCGCATTCTTTCTAACATTATTTCTATCATCAATCTCTTCTCTCTATCATCTAACTAACATTTTTTCACGGTGTATCTGAGTTAAAAATTTGTTCTGCCATTATCATACAAAAAACATTCATAATAGATTTCAATAAACATACATATAGATACCATTGCATTCATAAATATCAGTTAGTATGCATTCATATAAGTACCATTACATTCATTAGCATCATTGATACATACATAACTACCATTGCATTTATGAATCATATAGAATCAAATAGATATGCATCATAAAACTCATAACATTATATAAGCATACGTGGAAAACAAAACATAAATAGATCACTGCCAAAACCTGCATATCATATATATATATATATATATATATATATATATATATATATATATATATATATATATATATATATATATATATATATATATATATATATAACTAAAAAATGATAATGTGTACGAATACAATAAACAGGTCCAAAGGCTTGCATAACATGATAAAAAATGTCTCAACCAACACTGCCTCTGTCAACAGGTAGGTCCTGTCCACTAGATCCTGCCCCAGGATGTCGAGGTGGTCCCATAACACCACCACTGCTAGTCCGTTGAGAAGTAGATCTACTCGATCTCCTCCCCATAAAGGCACTAAAACTAGGCTCTCTCTGACCCTCAGGGTAGCTCTCTCATAAGCTTGTCGATAGTATATAGCCTCCTGGTCAGCGGTGAAATACCTATCTGCCTGGTCGCGAGCATCTGTACCTGGTCTAAAAAGCTGATCAAATGCATCCATGGTAATCTAACCTCTATGGACTGCCTCATCTCTCTCCCTCTGGAGACGATCCCACTCAACATCTCATCTAGCGACCTCCTCCTCCAAACTCTAGATCTGTGCTCTAAAAATCTACGGATTGTCCTCATTGCCCACCTGTCCTTTCCCACCCTCTATAGTAGGCATGTCCTCTAACTCCTTCATATCATCATCATCATCTCCATCCTTGTTGCTTGATGACTCTGAAGAATCATCGCTATCCCTACTGTTGATAGACTCGGTGTCTCCACCAATGTCTACATCCTCATCTCCACCTCCCTCATCTCCTATCTCATCCTCTCTGTCATCTCCCTCACCTCCTCGCTCGACTCCAACCTCCTCTCCTCCTCCGACTCTCTCCCCCATGTCTATCCTCAAGCACTATCTAGGATGGCAAATCTGTTGTACTGTAATCGGAATAGCAGGATCAGTAAGTGGAATTGGCCTATGTCTGGCAAACCATGCTTCATAATCCAGCATCATCCTTGGATCCATTACACCTCTACCCCAACCCCAGAGTAACGGCTGAAGAGAATCAAACTCAGCAGAAGCAACATGTGGTTGAATACAAACCCCCCAATCAGATACCTCTCGAGATACATGAGCAAAATAAGCGGTAACCACCGGTGTCACTTGTACCTCACCAAACTGTCTCAGTACCCACCCTGGAAGATACATCTCGATAATCCGCTGGGTCTTGAAAGTCCTACCAATCAGATATCTTTGTTGTCGGCAGAAAGGAATGTGCACTGCATCATCTACCCAACCGGGGCAATCTAAGTATGGTATCCAAATGAAATGCTGCAAAATGTCAAACTGATGCCTCCAGTACAAGGTGTTACCCGAACCCCTGTGTCTGATACCTGTTGTGTACCTAAAAGCATAAGGCTCACCAGGCTGCAAATCAACATGAATGACAGGTCTCGAAATAGAAATATGCTCCCATGCCCAAGTCTGGAGCAATGTCACACCACAACTAATAGACCGATATCCAAGATATACAATCTCATGCATCTGATAATACAACATGGCCAATAGACATGGACCCCACGCATGTACTCGTCGATGAACAATCATATCATGGAGCACTCTACCCCATCCAACTGGAAATCCATGACCTCATCTGTCAGGTATCAACAAACCGCCAACAACACCGCATAGTACAATAGTCATGTCATCATAATCCAACCGAGTCCAAGGGATGTCATATTGGCCACTGATCTGCAAGTCCTGTATCTCACACTTGAAAAGTGCACACAATCCAGCAATGCCATCATCATGGTCGTACACAACTCTCTCACCATGAATCAGAATACGCAGTATACACCATACATCCTCTAACGTAATGGATGCCTCCCCAATCGGAAGATGAAATGAACAAGTCTCAGAATGCCATTGCTCTATCAAAGCTATAATCATGGCCCTGTTGGCCATAACCTCTGGTAAGTGTAATACATGATATAAACTGAGCTGATGGATATGCTCAATCTCCCTATCAAGTAAGTCAGCACAAAGATCAAGTCCATTGGGTCTACTCTATCGACAGTATAATACTCCAATATTCTCCTGCAATGAGAAAATGTTGAAAATATCAGATATCGGATCACGAAAAAACTAAAATATTTTCAGATGCATGACAAAACATTTCACATACAACGAATGCGTGATAGTTATTACTAATGCGATACACTTGTAGCTTTTGTGTGACATTTAGAGCTAACGCGTAATGATATGAGCACATGCGTAACATTAAACACTTATGCGTGATGATATGAACGAATGTGGCACATTCTACACTAATGCGTAATAGTTAAGACGATTGTGTGACAGTGAAGATGATTGCGTAACAGTTAAAGAAAATGCGTGAAAATCGATATGCTAATGCGTGACGCAAGGAAAAAATGATCACTGAATTTTTTTTTGGAAAAAAGAAAAAAATGAAGAGAAATTTGGAAAACTACCATGCCGCCAGTCCCAGGAGGTCTCTGATATGAACATACTTGGTCAGACAGGTGCAATCGAGCTCTATAACCAGCCATGATGATCAAATACTCATAAGAAAGCACAAGATTCACAAAGAAAATAGAGAACTTACCAAATACAAAATGAGCAAATGAAAACCTAAAATCTCTATTTATAGCTCAAAATTAGGGTTTTTTGACACTTCGACGCCCGTGGTCCCCGCCAGCTTCAAACAACTTGTAGCCTACTCAAAAGATCTTGAAATGAAATGAAATTTCACATGCTTGCTCGTTACACTGGTATCGAAAACATGGTCTCAATTTTTGAATTTTCCGACCACCTTTTCCGAGGGGGCATATTTACACTATACAGCAGTACCAAGGCATACTGGGGCAGAATTTTTCGCTTTCTTTGAAACAATGTCGTTCCGACTTTGTCTCAAAGAGGGGCAAATGTAGACACCTAAAAATGTCTCATTGATCATGTACTAATTATTCCTCTAATTGATTAAATAATTCTTTAATTATTTAATTAACTTAATTAATCATATTCTTCTAAATTCATATTTCCTCACCATCTTACTAATTATTCTATTTCTTATTCTTTCATCATTTAATCATTTAACCATTTTTCTAAATATTAATTAAATATTTATTATTTAATTAATTATGGTTAATTCCCCAATTTAAATAATCTTTTTTATTTAATTAAATTAATTCTCGATTTCTATCTCAATCCTATCATCATCTAATCATTCAACCCTCTTCTAAATATTAATTAAATATTTATTATTTAATTAATTATGATTTTAATCCTTTAAATTAAATAATCTTTATTATTTAATTAAAAATCAATTTCTAAATAATTAAATAGTTTCTTTAAATTATTTAATTAACTAATTAATTCTGCCATTTCCACACTAATACATTTGGAATAGATTTCCGACTGAGGTTTCCGACGGAGAAGGTATATTGTGATCAAATTTGTTTTTGTTTTTTTAAATGCCCGAATTCGTCGGAATTCCGATGGTAATTTTCCATTTGGTTTCCATGAAGAAGGCATTAGTAATGAAAAAAAAAAAATCAAAAAAGTGCTTGAGTTCGTCGTAGTTTTGACGACAATGGCCATTACTTAAAAAAAAGAAGAGGGCAAGTCATTTTGGCATTGCAATCCCGCGTAGGCATCCGTGGTGACTTCAACCCCCAACAAGATCAACCCGCATTGAAGGCATTTGTGCATTGCTTGCAATCCCGCACAAGAGGTAGATTCTTCACCTTAATTTCATGTTGCAAAAAATATACCATTCAAGAGATTCTACAACTTTTGCTTTTATACATGCTAGCTATGCCTGCATTCTTGTGGGATATTGACTGATTGTGAAAGCAACTCTTGGAGTATGAGAGATTCCTTTTTTATGCAAAAGATGTTAGGAAATGAGACATGTGGTGGTTAATTGCCCTAGTTTTTTATGCAAATTGGTCAATCTCGTATTCATATTGATTATCCAATCTCAGGCCGGATGGCTCCTAGTCAAAGGTGTGGTTCCCTGAATGCATAATACCCTATAGGAATCCACTCCTCGTAAAATCATAGAACTGTGATTGAGGAGTGAGCGTTCAATTTTGTCAGAGCAATTCCTTCCTCCCGTATACGTGTTGATTGATCATTATTGTACGAGCTAATATATAGAGTGGTGTTTGCCTCTGGCTGCTGAATAGATGGAGATCAAACCAATGCACAAGAAAATAATGGGAATGAATATTATTCAAGTGATTTGCAACCTTAATTCAGTGTTGTTCGGGCAAGCCTTTCTTTCTCTTGCCAGCCATCCTAACACACCCGACCCGGAAGACCTAGGGAGATACAATTGTGTTCGGTTCAGCACAATCCTAACCTAGAAGGGGTGGACTGGAAATCTCCAACCACACAACTTATCACTTTGTAATTAACATACAGTATAAAGCTAGTCTATATGACCCCCGAACCATTTTCTTACTGTCTCAGGTTACCCTAGTTTAGGGTATTGGAAGTTTTTACTAAATCTTCTCTATTTTAGGGTATTGGCAACTATCTCTCCTTTTGCATAGTTTTAGGTGGCATACAAAGTCATTTCCTTCTTTGGCTTCCTTATGGCCTCAACTTCAATGATCATCTTTTGCAAACTTACTTTCTTCAATACTCTCTTCTTTATCATTTCAAAGTTGAATTGTAGCCACTTAGGAACATCTAGATTCTCATCACTTTGGATGGACGGGTTCATGGTAGTTACAACCTACTTTGGCCTTTATTTTTCATCTTGTTGCTTGTGCACCTAAGTTTAAATTTTGGAGGAGTCATCTTGGGGGTGGGGGCCTAGATAGATCCTCTTTTTCTTGTTCTCCATGCTTCTTTGACTCTATATTCTAAGTTCCTTCTGACTTATATTTCATTTTCATGAGTCAACTTATGGTTCTTAATTCAGTTATAGGCTAGTATCTTGTGTGTTGATTGTACCTCTTAGTTTGATAAGGTTTTGGGTGGAATTTAATCTCTAATTTTGAGGAAAAAGTTTCCCTATAAATGTAATTTCAAAATTCATTTTGAGGGTCTAATAATTGATTATTTAAGGTCCATGTTTAGTAACACTCATTAATGTGTTTTCTTTCAAAAGACATTTAGTGATAGGCTATAGATTGAATACTTGTGCTTTGCTAGTATATTTTGAAGAATTAATGGAAATGAGGTTCATAGTTTGCAACGGTATTGGTAGTCTTTTTTGATTGCTTGGTATTCTTTTATTTCTTTCATTTTCCTTAGTCCTGAATTAATATTTACATTTATGAAACTCTTCTTTGTTATAATCAATTTGTGCATCTTTTGTGGTGATTGAGGTTAATAAGGAACATGTGAATGAATAGTAGTTGTTGTTCTAGAGCTTTCCTTGGTCTCATTTTCATGTTAAAATTGGCAATTTTGGCATGATAAATTATTTACATACAAGGTTATTTCTAGATTTTGTTGATAATGTGGATTTAGGTAATACTGATGATTCATTTTCTTGTAGCCTTGTTCTATCTTTTGCAATTTATTTTAACCTTTTAGCTTAGGCAGATTGAGAAATCGACATTTCAACTTGATTAGTGACATTTTCCCCTTGAACAACTTGATTAGGAAATCATAAATTCTAAAGGTAATCTAACTTAACTCAAGGGACTGAGATGGTATCCTACCATGAAATATGATAGTTCTAAGCAAAAGACTACCTAGTGATATGAAAGTTGATGCAAGATAGTAAGGACAACAAGGAAATTTATTTTGAGCTTTGACAAGATTGAATCTTTGGGTGGAAGTTTGAATGGATTGATAGCAAAAATGCATGCTAATGTAGAGAATCCAATAAACTCAACCAACAAGGGAGATATTTCTCCCAACTTATCTATTCAATTAGGTGTCAACCCTTCACTTACTCACAAGACCCCTCACAAGGCCACAAGTTACTCAAAAGGATTCAATACCGTAAAACACACCCATACTCACCAACCCTCACCCAACCATTGAATCACACTCAAATAGGACAAATAAACATGTCTAAGGCACAATCCAAATCACCACCAACACCCTCAACCCTTATTCACACAAATCCTCCTTCAACTGGGTCTTCTAATCCCCCTGGTACTCAACTCATAAAATGTACTAGATATCCAAAAACCAATGTACTTTTGGATACTCTTACAAGAACCACTAAACATATACCACCATGGGTCTTTACCCTCCCAACCACCCAAAGGTCAAAGGAAGATTCACTGCTACAACACTTAGTTTTTGTGATAGTATCAAGCACTTAGGATAGTCACTCCTTTTATGATAGTATCAAGATCATATCGATACTGGCCTGGGTAATAACGGAACCGCCAACAATGTATTTCTCATCTGAAATAATAAATAGAATATAGGGTTGCATCTATGAAGAAAAAAAAATGTTGGAAAAGACTACTTCCACCTACTTGGCCACCGGAGTGGTTTTTGAGGTGTATTCAAAGCTTTTACTCCTTTTGTTGCATTTTCACTTGAAATATGGTTGAATTGGCTTTCTAAGCTCCTAGATACTTGGTACATGTTCTAATCGAGTTAAAAGAGTCTCAAGACTACCCTATAGTCATGCTCTACCTTATCCAGCTACTCAATTAGCTTCCCGAACTTAGAGGACATATGGTTTTATTCCTTACTTTGAGTTGAAATTGTCTTAGGTTAGATATAACTAAAATAAGCCATTCCTTCAACTACTTCAAAAATCATCAAAAAGACTTCATACTACTATCTACATGTGTTTCTATCCTTAAGAAGTCTAATTTATGCAAGTGAAAAAACACCTAAGAGGTCATAGCTACTCCTTTTGACTTGGTAATATTCATGGTTTTTCTTTGTCTATTTAACTTCATTCCTTGCATCTTACCCACTATCTTGTAGCATACTTTGTTTTCTTTTTTAGTGAATTGCATTTAGTGGACTGTTGTGCATCTTTAAAATCATTTGACAACTTTTAGAAATGGTTTTCCTTCTTTATTACTTGACTATATCATTTAATATGCATGGATGGTATTATCATTTAATTTTCAAGATGGACCTTATATGGATGGTCCTTGCACCTTTTCAAATTGAACTTTTGCAAAAGTCCAAATTTGGAGAGGAAATTCCTACTATTTGTGAATCCAACATTCATCTTCCAAATTTTAGGTCCCATTTCCATGAATAAGGGTTCCCAAGACCCTATTCCTATTAAAATGAGCCATGAGGAACATCATGAATAAGGGAATGAACCAAATTTATGGAAAAATTGTCAAACCTAAGTACAATTAGGCATAAATAAGGCACAACCACTTAAATTGAGTTGAAACTTAGTGTATATTTTTAAATAGATACAACTTATAATGCAATATTTAGCCCCCTCTTAGAAAGAGTATGAAATTATGCTCATTTACTCTTTGGAAAATATGGAGAAACCAAATATTCTTTCACCAAGATATTGAAGAGTCAAGATGACTACAAGTTTGGAAAGGAGGTAGCTCCCAAGACTTATGATATTGTCAATCTACAATATTGAGATAAAAGTGAAGTACAAAGTGAGTAATATGAGTAACATTGGTAGCACACATGGAGCATGCAAAACACAATGTTATGACATTTAGAACTAGTAAGATTCATATATTCTCACTAGGAACCATATCAAAAAGACAAGGCATAGATCTAGGACTCGTAATATCCTTATATAGTTACTAGGAGTCATGTCAGAGACACATAAAAACATGATACCCAAGTTAGTAAGATCCTCTAATACTTAGTCATATATCGCATTCTAACAACAAATAGAGACCTAATTGTGAAAGTTTGAGGTCCATTGGGAAAAAAGTTGTCATATGGCCACGACAACTTTTGCATTTCTTGTAGAAACTTCTTAAAAATATGGTTGGAAAGTTAGTTTATGGTGGTTTGAGGTTGTAACAAACTTGGATGGGAATAAATAGGCCTTTGTCATGCCATCCAAGAGTTTTGCTTAATGAAATTGGGGTTTTATGTGCATTTTTTCATGCTATGTATCATATCATGCTTGATGATAGACCTTCTTTCATGCTTTGTATCATATCAGGGAAGAATTTGGTGGGAATACCAAGCGATTGGTATTTTGAAGTGGTTGATGATAGAGAGAGGGGTGAGGGGACCCTATGCAACCTTTGGAAGGGTTTGTCGATCAAAACCAAATGAAATAGATTAAATTTCTATGACTATCCTAAGGGTATTGATTGTCACAGTCATAGTTTTACTACTGATATTATTTTTGTTTTGACAGAGTTGTGTTTGTAAACCCAAGTGTGGACATGTAATGGAGTCATGAGATGTCTTAAGACTACATCAATACTTAACAACAACATAGTGTGTAGGCACCTAAAATATGAAAGGACTACATATTGGAAGGCGCGTGTGATGATGTCATGAAAGGTCTGATATCCCTATGTATCGGGCTGAGAAAAACAGTGAAAGACAAAAAAAAAATGCATTGAGAAGGCAAATCACCATGAAAGATACCGGCATAACACAAAACACTATGCAAGATACCAACAACCGGTAACAAAACACAAGGTTTAACTGATAGAACCAACACACAATACAATCGGTAACAAATAAATCCATCATTACAATCATCTACATAATTACATAAGCCTTCAGTGGATACACATGTTGGATTGTAGCCCAGGAGATCCAATGAAGGACATCCCCACCTTGACTGCATCAACTTAGGATCTTATCAAGATAAAATGAGTAACACATGAAAAGAAAAGAGAGACCATGACTATGCTAGCCTAGTAAGGATTATGCTTACTATGAGTCATGTCGAGAGAGAGAAAATTTTGAATCAAAAAATCAGTGCAAAAGATTACAAAGAAAAACGCCTAGTTTGAAAAGTAATCTGAGTAATGAATTGAAAGATGTTGTGGTGTGTGATAAAAGTTTACAAACCAAACTTGTGGTGTGTGCACAAAGTGTAAAGAGAAGATTTTATTCCCCCACATTAAATTTATTGTGTGCACCTTACCGAGAGCAATTTCTCTAGGGTATCATACATGCATCCAAAAGACAAGCACATCGCCAGAATGATATGCCCCCAAGAAAGGACAAATCAAGGGAAATGAAGAACATGACAAAACAACATAAGGGATCTACTAACTGGGGTTAGTATATTCTTTTGATAAATCATGTACATCAATTATGATTGTATTGAATTGACCTCATCCCCCAAAGGTAGTAGATCTATAAGCACAATGGAAGAAAAACACATAAGAAAAATAAGTCTATTTGGGTCAACATGGTAGAGACCAAAAAGAGAGATCTCAACACTTTGCATCATACCCAAGAAGACAACACAAAGGAACATTTATGACAATAGCACATGTACAACATAGCATTAATACAACATATAGAAGAATTGAGATACAAATAGAGGAATGCCACAACATTTTTAACCTCTCCATTACCTTGTGTCAATGGAGAAACAAGGGTCATCCAAAGAGAACCTAACATAACACAAAGACAATATCAAGAAACATATCATAGGGAAAACACATTACATGCAAACAAACACACAAAAGAGAATCCACTGCACAAGTGAGGCTAGTCTAGCAAGTTTTCTTCCTCCCAATATTTCTTAACATCTTTTAGGGATGGTTGATAAGATTAAAGAGGAGCCACAACAATCATGGTAGATCAAGATATGAAAAGTTCCAAACAAGGACCATGCTCTAACTACGAGTCACTTTGTTTGTCATTAGGAGCTAGGATTAATAATTTTGAAAATATCAAAGAGATCGTGATTAACTTCAATAATATCATACATATCATCAGGATCATTAGTGCCAACATTGTTAGCATCAACAATATTATTATCATTAATACCATCACCATACAAATTAATCAAAATAGGAACTTTAATGTACACATGAAAAGTATCATCATTTTTTTAATACAATGTGGTTGATTAAAGTGAACTTCTCCCTTAAGCTAGGAAAAGGTTTGAAAAAGAGGATCAAGTCACCATTTGGCATCTTAGGGGAGGAAATGGTTTGGGAAGCAAGCTCATGAATCTTGGAATAACATTTTCATTGGAATTATCTCACACTACAAAGTCTCTTGTTTCAAATAAAGACTTGTGAAGGTTGGGCATCAATCACCATAGGCTTATTTTGTGCCCTTGTAGGGGAAAGAAAAAAAGAAACTTCACTAGGTTGAGAGATGCAGGATGCTGGGTGTTTTCCTCTATAGGATGTAGGAGGTAGGACCACAACATATATGGGAGCAGTAGAAGGAGTATGAAGAAGTCTCTTTCTAGAATGAATAGGAGGAATATTCATGGGTGAAGGATCCTTAGTTTTACTCAAGGCTAATATCCTTTCATATTTTAAGTTTTGATAAGATAAGAATAGGATATCCTTATGTGGTTGCAAAGGTTAATGTTTCTTAGGCCAAAATAAATATAAGGTGAAGTTGCCATGACTTGCTAAAGGCTTATAAAGACTATGGTTGATCGTGATAATACACCTTTCATGAGAGAACTTAAAATATTCATGGATGGTAGAAGGCATATATTTCATGGAAGAGAGCCAAGGATGTCCCAACTTCACACAAAATTGGTCAAATGTAGGAATAATAACAAAGGTGACATCTAAGAACTTAGTGCCAACCTCAATGAGAAAAGTGATGGAGTTTATAGTGGTATAAGTAAAGCTATAATGCAACTTAATCATAACACTAGATTTGTCATAGGTATCTTGATAAAAAAATTGAGCATAAATATTTTCCTCAGTAATAACAGTTACCATACATATTGGATCAATGGGCACTCTTGTGAGAGCTTTCTGTTAATTTTTGTAGTAATGTTTGTCAAGTGCATCAATACTTTCTCTTGAGTCAAAGGTAATGTGAGGTTATTTTTTAGGCTTGGATTTCTCAATAAGGTTCACAAAATTGGTAGCCTCTACACACATCTCATTAGGAGCTATATTAGTTCAAGTTTTAGGATTTGTAAGATTGGTAGAATGAGAAGGCAAAATATTGGTAAAGATTTGCAAATTTTGATTAGGATGTGCCATGTATTTATATTTTCTTTATCATTCACACCTTCAATAGTTATAACATTGGAATCAATAAGTTCTTGGATCACATTCTTCAACCTAACACACTTCTCAGTATCATGATCGGGTCAACAATGGTATTAGAAAAAAGACTTTAGGAAGTTGGTAAAGGCATAGGAATGGAATTATCAACTTGGTTTGTATGATTGGAAAAACCAAGACTTCAACACAAATTTTCATTGGCATAACATTAGATTCAACAATAAATGCCACATAACACTTCACCATTTTCATCACTTTAAATAATTCTCCCCAAGCCTTCAATTAAAGGGATTGCCTCCCTATTCAAGTGTTCTTGACCCATCCATTGTTGAAGCTCATCCAACTCATGGTCAAGCTTCCCCAATTAGCCAATAGGTACTCAATTTAATAATCCATCCTCGTCATTTCAAGTACGAGAGGAATGGTTCTCCATAATGTTAGGTACATCTTGTGTAGGGATTGAGAATTCACCCAAGTTCCCATGGAAAAATTTACTCAACCTTAGCTCACACCCCTTAGTATTTAAACTTTTGGAAGTCATAAGTATATAACTTCTTCTCACTGGGATATTGGATGTAGATGAAAGGGTAGTGAAACTAATACGCAAAGAGGGAAAGGAAAAGTGAATGGAATTTTACTCATAATACCTCTTATGTAATTGAAAATGCAAGCTAAATAAATGATTAACAAAACAATTTTTCACTAAAATGATTGATTAACCAATTAAAATCACTAGAGAAATGATAAATGTGATAAATAAATGCCTCTAAATCTAAAAATAGCATGCAATAACGATTAGATCTGAGCATATCAATAAAAAGTTATGCAAACCACAAATTAATTTTATAAAAAAATTTAGGGTTTTTGTGAATGAAACCTCAAAATTTAAATGCATAAATTATGTGATTCAAAAATGACTACAAATGTATTGAATTCGATGCATACAGATCAGATCTAAAAATCAAAATCAAAATTAATGCAAGCACTATGTCGGGTTCACCAAAATGTACGAAGGAAAAGTACGGTTTATATATTTACATATACAAAATAGACCTATTTTCCAACTTTACATTAGGGAGAGGAATGAGATCAATAGATTCAACTTGTTTTATGAGAAAAGGGCTTAATCCTAATTAAATTTCACTCCTCTTTGTTAGGGGTTGAATTAAATACCAAAAATATGAAGATGAATGCTAGATCTAGGTCTAAAGATGGAAAATTGACCTGAATGCATATGAACAAGCAATTACAAATTAGATATGAAGTTGAAATAATAGAGAAAAGATGAGGTTGTGACTAAAAAGTAGGCCTAGAAACTTGAGACAGTTTCTTTTAGTGAATCTATCCTAGGAATATCAAATGTTGACCAAATAAACTATTTTGACACTAGAATACTACTCAAAATCTGCCCCAAAAGTTTTGCGATAAATTCATTGGAAAAAGTAGGTTGGGGTGAATCTATCCTCCACTTTTGTTGCTTGCAAAAGATGGATATGATAGTCTCTATTTATAATGTCTTAATCTAGACATATAGCTCTTCCACTTGTCAGATACAGAGAAAGAGAAGAAAGATGTTGGGAATAGGGGTTTGCCTTAGTAAAACCATGGGTTTGGAATTAACCCTATTTAATTGAATTTGACATGTAATTGGAATGTAAAACATGCCTTTTGAAGGTAGATGCTAGATTTGAAATAAAATATTAAAATTGAATGATTCACCTTGATCATTCTTTCTTTGAAGTATTCATGTTGAGTTGATGATGTCTTGTAGGATATCTTAATAGAATCTTAATCACGGATGCCATCTTGAATGCTTGAATCTGAATACTTGACCTCTCCTTCAATGTCTTGAAAATGCTTGATTGCTTTCTCACTTGAATTGAGTTAAATTTTGAACTTAAATCATGTAGAGAGATAAAAAGGAGATGTTCAAATGAGGGGGTGAGGTTTTCTTTCATATCCCACCTACATCAAATATGTTTGAAATTTTGAGATAGGCCGAATGGGAGGAAAATTACCACCCACATTTTGTAACTGTTGTCGAGGCTAAAATTGGGCCCTTTTTATCCAGACAGTGTTGCCTTAATTTTGAGATAGGCCGAATGGGAGTAAAATTACCACCCACATTTTGTAACTCTTGTCAAGACCAAAATTGGGCCCTTTTATCCAGACAATGGCACCTAGTGCACTCTTGTCAAGCCAATTAGGGTTGCACAAGGGTGCTCAGACTAGAGTGCAAGTTTAATTTGGGAATAGAAGATGTTGTGAGTAGAATCAAACAAGTTCAAGGCATGAAAGGCCTGAATGCCAGAGTGAGGCCTAAGAGAAGATGAAAATTCTATAGGGATACAACTTACGATGCTATATAAGGTAACTAGTTTTAATTCTCATTACCAGTTGATATCTACAAAGATCCCTTTTTCCCTACTAGATAGGGATTTACAGAGGATGTTCATTGGAAATATGTAGCCAACATTGAGGGAGAAGTTATCTCTTAATAATTATTCAAACTTTACCAATATTTGTTTTGCACTCATTGACTATCAACATACACTAACTGAGTTTGTAGAATCTTCTTTGAACTCTCATGTAGACATCTTTGGGGTTGCATCTACTTCAAGGGGGTTTTTAAAGAACAAAGCTATAGTAAATGTCATAACTATGCCTTAGATAATTGATATATCTCCATAAGAACCGAAGTGGAAGCAGTTCTTTACCAAATTGTCTGATTCCTATTTGAGTATATTGCAAAAGCTTCTAAAGAATAATTCTGTGGCCCTTCTTGAAATCAGACCATTTCCTCACAATAGTGCATACCCTCAATGGTATGACGGTTCCAAAACTGTTAGTATCACCATGTGCCTAGACATGACACTGAGCATTGTATTCATCTTAGACATATAGTTCAAGAATATATAGATCACGGTGTTATCCGAGTTGGTGATCAGAAACAAAAATCTAACAAGTCTATTGATAATATTACAAGTGAGCTCTAGATCTATACTGATCCTTTCCCATCGCATTCATCTAACCTCATCTCTGCATCATCAGATCTTGTGTCAAGTGGTGGCCCTTATATCGATATGGTCACTATCACTCCAGTCTCACCCTCCATCAAGAGGATAAAATATTATGACATATCTTTCACACCTTTAGATGTTCCTTATAGTGGGGAGCCTACTCCTTTGTACATCCTAATGAAGATGAATGGTCACACTATATAGATGTTATGGTTGAACCTTCATATCGAGTTGATGTCATTATGGAGGAGGATCTATTTATTAATAGTATACATAGAGAAAGATATGTTGAGTTTTGTGTCATTGTTCATATGCATGATGAGCTATATATTCCTCCTCTGGGTAGCACCACCTTGATGGTCCTTGTGGGACCCCATGTAGTGTTAAGCATTGTCATTGTCATTATAAAGTTTGACTTATTCTATGTTGAGATGGGTATCCCTTAGTTGATTGTCATGGATGCAATCTCGTTGGTCATTCATAAGTGTTTGAAGTTTCCCCATGAAGGTACAATGCATATTGTCCAGGATACTAGATACCAGCTACTAGTTGCCAATGGGGGCTTTTCATTAGATTTTTTTGGCCTACTTAGATTGGTCCTATTCTTCCCCATGGATAATTGTTATATAAATCCTATTATAAGTACAAAATGAGGGAGTTGGCACCTAAGTCAGTCTAGCCTACAATTCCTTTACCTCTTCCTACATCAATTTCTACTCCTTCTCTATCTACTCTTGTACTAGACTGGGTTGTATCTTTTGTCCCTCCATTTGGGGATGAGGATAAACTTGTTCCTCAACATAGACCTCCTCACCCTCCTAAAGCTATGCAACCCTTGATAGTATATTTTGTTCCTATGTCTATGCCTAGCATAGATAAAGGAAAGGCACCTGTGTTGTCGACATCTACAGCCTACCCCCCCCTTTGAGCTCTTCATCCTTATTGATATCTCTTGTCATACTTGATCCTTATTGATATCTCTTGTCATACTTAGTATGGTAAGGGTAGGTGTTCACCTCGATCTCATCCTTCATCTTTTGCTCCTACATCATAGACTTCAAGGGTGACCCATGTTCCTTCGACTACTCCTAGAGAAAAATGAGGAAGGGTGTTTGTGACTACACCTACAAAGCATGTTACAGTGGTACCTCCTACCTCATTGGTTTTGCCTTCTCCTCTATCAAAAAAGGTGTAGATGGCTTGTCTTACATAGTGGTATGTTGCTAGGAATTCTTAGAACTCTCTTCCTAGCCCCAATTTACATCAAAACTAGCTTGGACACAAGCATAAGTGTCATCAACAAGTGATGGCGTACAAGCATGAGGAAATCTTGAGGGTTGATGGCAAATCGTTAGTAATAATGATCATACTATCTCCATGCTTACTCTAGCTCCTATTGATCCAATTGCATCTATACCCAATCTTTCTTTAATAGTTATACCTGCCACTTTGGGGATCGTCGATGAGCCTCACCCTAAAAGGGTACAATTTTTCATTGCACCCTCCTTCAGACCACCCCTCATCACCTCCTTGATGACATCCCTCTATTCTCGTAGCCCATTGACATGCTACATACATAGGTTGTGTCTAGTGTAGTACTATTTACACCTCCTACTTCGTAACCTCATCATCATCATAACTTTCCTAGGATAATCAAACCTGGTATGGCTCATAGGAGGCCTTCACCTTTGTAGCAACCTAAGTGAAAGTTTGAGCAAGGCCTTGTTCCTAAGTTTCAACATCTAAAATCTACTTTGGAAACCTCTTGGTCATTTTCTCTTCATGTTTCAATGCCTATTTCTTTGTCTTCTTTTGTTTGTGTTGTTGAGGAGGCCCCACCTTCTCTAAAGTTTTCCTTCTCTTCTTAAGGCCAAAAATGCGACTCCTATTTTACCATCTTAGGTTGAGTCACTTGCCCAAATTGTGGAGGGGAATTTGTTTTACTCTTTAGATGACATCTCGATATTATCTACAATCTTCAAATGACCATTAGCTCTTACCTCTTGGGATATTTTGGATAAGAATGTGGAAGCTACATTATCCTTAGCTCTTGCTATTGGTGAGGCACCTAAAACTACCCTAGCAATTGTCCCTTTTTTGGCTCATCCTCCTTCCCCATATGATCAAGATTGAGAGTATGATGAGCTAATTGTGGAGAACCTCTAAGATAGTACTCTTCTTATCTTGTAGATTAGAGTGTGCCTATTTGTGTTCCCCCATTCTTGTCTTTATATGTTTTGTTCCCTCCTAAAGGACCCAAGTTACTCCATAGGTACTTGTAAATAAGGGGTTATGACTGTCTTTATGTGTTTGTTCTCTCTTGGAGGACCCAAGTCATTGTGTAGGTTCTTGGAAATAGGGGATTATCTATCTTGCCCTTCCTCTATTTGTTAATAATATTTCTTCTATCTTTCATATCTCACTTTTTGGCATTCAGGGATGATGCAAATAATTGGGGCCATTTACGAGTTCTTTCATGTTATCCCATTTTTTTTATTTTATCTTTGTATTCATGTGCCTTCTTTAGATTCAAAACCTTCAGAACCATGATCAATAACTCATATGCAACCATATGCAAAAATGAATTTTACTGTCATGAATTCTAACATTGAATAATCAAATCTCCCAATCTCTTTTTGTTTTTGTTGATTTCATGGGTATCATGTGGCTTTTGTTGCAAGGTAGAATTCCACATAAAAATCTTGTTATATTGAAGTAACACCATCGCTTCTCCTTAGAATGACTTGTATTCCATTCATGCAATGCATATCATTATAAGGGAGGGCTATCATATCTATATTTTTGCATATTTATAATTCATATCATATCTATCTCAGTACCTATTTATCATGATATTTTTATTGTATTTATTATCGTGTTGCCCTCGTGGGGGCCAAACCACTATTTCAATTGATTTGAATTATTTATTACCTATGTGGGGGCTAAACTACTATCTAATTAATCATCGATCTTTTATCTGACTGTCCTTCAACACACTTTGTAGCATTCACATGCCCCCCTATCATATGTCTATCTAGCATAACACAATGTGCTACACATACCGACACAATCTTTTATCTTAGTGATCACTATCATGTAATCTCAGTGTCTGATTGTATCATTTTTGTATCAAAGTTTTCACTTTTTAATCTAACATGTTTGTCTATAACTAACATGTTTGTGATGAAATAACCTAGCAACATCTCACAAAGGTTTAGGTCTCTTCCATGGGGGTAACTCCACCCAGATGGAGGATTTTTCTTCCCCTTCATATCTTAGTAAATATTTTCAACTTTATCACTTTACTTCAACTCACATCTCTAAATGATGATAAGATTGCTAAACTAGGGGTGAAATGTAACATTGTAAATTGCACCTTGTGCAATTCCATGTCACATAAGTGCTTTTTCTTAAACTGAATGGAGAATTTTCCTAGTTCATGCAGTTTGGTGATGATAGATATTTACCAAGCTTTCAATTATATATTTATTTGTTTGACAAATGGTCCTTGGTTTAGTGAATGGATGGTATTCTACCATAGTGAACTCTTGATTATTGGATAGAGTTTGGTATAATACAAGTTCTCTTGGGATAAAATATATTAATTAGACATATGATCTTCTTTATGGAGATGTAGAATAAATTATTGTGGTGAGTTCTTAATTCTAAAATTGTATCTTTGGTTTGATTTGTAGTAATTTTCTAAATGATCATTCAACCTTGTAAGATTTTAGTTTTTTTGGTATTAGAATTAGGTTTTGGTTATCATGAGATGATATTTTAACACATATAATCAAATATTAGTGATGTCAAAGATCTCTTATTCTTGGGGATCATGTGTTGAGATAGTGACTCTTTGATGAATTTTTAATGGGAATATGAGGGAGCCTATACATAGAGTTGTACATGAGTTTAGCATGAACCTAATAAGGATATTGTTCACTATTTGGAGCTTGTGATTACTTATTATTTTATGTATAGAACAATCTCATTCTCACCCTCAAGGTCCTCTTAGTGGTGAAGGATTTGTTAGGTATTATCCACCAATTTTTACATGAAATATTTTTTTATGTCTTATCTTTCCATGTGTGCTTGATTCTTGAGATATGGATTTTATTTCTAAGGACTTGTTTGAGGAGTAGATGCCTAAAGATGGTTTGCTATAGATCTCTCCCTATGTTTGGATCTTGATATTATAGTTCTTGTTTTGAGGTCAATGTGTTTTGAAGTCAACATGAGATGGTTAACCCCTTGTTGTGGAAATGGTAGTTTGAAATTTCTTTGGTTTGAGATGCATACATACTTGTTGGTTTAATAACGTATTATATGTTTGACCTTGGGGTTGAATGGTTGGATGTTGGCGAGGCCTTTCTGTTTGGGTTTTTGGGGAGGTGATCTTACTTATAATAACTTTAGCACATTAGTGTTGGTAGAAGAATGTGGTTTTAATTTATATGTTTTATCTCTTGATGATCTAGTGTTTCCTCTTGGAGGTTTATTCTTACATGATGTTGGAGTTGAGGCTTGTATGGAGCTACTATTGTGATCACTATGTTTATGGCCATTTATTAATACTATAGTTTATTATTTTTCCTATTAGTATGGAGGCTCCTTAATCTCTTTCTTTTATGATGTGTAGAACTCGAGAGAGCTATGGAGATTAGTGGTGAGTTATTTTGAAATGATTTAATTTGTAAGTCTGTAGATCATTATGTATGTTATTTGGTATTAGATGATATTGATGACATTTTCCACACCCTTTTATGTGAGTGTGATTGGTAGACTTTTAGATACTTTGATTGATTTTAAAATTTAACATTACCCAAATTGAGTTGAAATAGAGGAGAGAAGAAGGGAGATAGGGTTTCACAGAAACTAGGGATTTCATGGACCTAACAAATGGCAGAGATTGTGGCCTTTCAATCGGAGAAATGGTGCTCATACTTATATTTCTACATGGAGGTCACCACGGAAAGCATGGAAGGGTCTGAAAAATTTTAATAGAGGAAATTGTAATAATAGTAATCAGAATACTACTCAGTAGGGCTTTAACATTGGAAATATATAGGGGTTTGTTAATTCATGGACAAACAAGCTGGTGGACTTTAGAAAAATCGAGCATAAATTTTGGAGGCCTAAATCACAAGGTGTTGCTCAACCAACTAAACTGGTAAACCCTACACCTAAACATACAATGATTAATTCTTTATTGGTTGATGGTCAAGCCTAGAATGATACAATTAGTCAGTTTAAGGAAAAGGCCTTCTTTATGAAAGGGAGTAGTACTTGGTCGGCTTTTTAAAGAGTGGGGAACTGGTATAATGAGCATTGGGGTGAAGCATTTATTTTGAAAACCTTACACAATGGTTTTTATCTTGTCATATGTCCAAGTGCCAAAGATAAGAGTGGGTTTTGAACAGTGGTCCTTTCTTAATGGGGGATAAAGTTTCTTTATCAAAGTCTAGACACCAAATTTTAATCCAAAAATTGAAGCTATTATAGAGGTGCCAATTTGGATACAGTTGTATAGCCTACCCCATGAATACTAGGCTTTGGAAACCATAAAATTGTTTAGAAATAAGTTAGGGGTTTTTGTTACGCCAAACGTAGCAATAGAGAGAAAAGACTTCAATATGTATGCTCGTATTTGTATCCTATGGCAGACGACACACCCACTTACCAAAATTATGGAACTTAAAATAAGGGAAGGAGTCTAGAAACAATATAAATGTGTTACTTTTGTAAAGGGTTTGGACATCCTGTAGGGGAATGCACGCACCTGGAAAAAGGCAAAGGTTTAGATAAAAACGCATTAACAAATCTAATGATAACAAATGAAAGTGCATTCCTGGCTGAAGATAGCAACTTCCTAGAGTCTATGTTGAATAGGTGGGATAGTCAAGATGGGGAAGCTCTCAATGCAGGAACCTTTGGAGGGTGCAATGGTTAGTGGTCTATGAGTAAGTATTTTGGTGCTCTCATGAAAGTTGAATATAATGAGGAAAATGGAAGGGTGTCTGTTCTCCCTAATGGATTTGGTCCTTCAAATTCTTTGGTGGAAATGAATCCTATGGAGGGAGAGTTGTTAAGAAAGGGGAGGGTGGTCTCCCTTTGTATGCGGATACTGATTGTGAGTAGATTATGTCTTCTCAAGAGATTGGTTTGGAGGAGAAGTCTGAATATGGAATTGAAACTTTAAAAGAAAGGTTTGATAGCATTTCAGGAAAGGTTACAGATGTTGAGTATCTCACATTCAATGGAAAACATGCTGGGGAAATATCTCTTAGTTAGAGGTTATCTCCTATAAATGACAAAGAAAATATTCGAAATATTTTGCGGATGCAAAATCCAATTGGGGAGGTTTTAGAGAGCTTGAACTTTGTATAAAGGCCTCTTGTAGAAAAGGTTCTTCTTGTTTTAACAAATGATATAGTCAAAGATACCTTTGAAAATCAAGACATAAAGATGGATAGTTCTCTAACACTAGGGCTAATGGAGAATTCTTAGTTATAGTGTATGGATGAAAATATTAATGAAGATGAGCTTGTATTCAAAGATATCCAGATCTCTCCAATTAGAAATTTGAATAGTTCTTTTGAGGAGGCTAGAGATGAATGTGGCTTCTATGAAGATTTGGATTCTGAGACTCCAAATGATGAGTTAGGGGGCAGTGATGAATTGGGTTTAGGTGTAGTAGTTGGTATTGTTGAAATGAGAACCCTAGAGAAATCTATGACAAGACAAGTAAAGGTGAAGGTTGTTGGATATTGTTGTTGCTACGATATGTTATTGTCATTGATGTCAACATATTCTTGTGTTTGGTGTTGCAGAGAATTGTTTTGGTGATCTGGTAATTGCAGTGAGTTTATCTGGTTGTTTACCTATTTTCTATGTTGAATCAACTAGAGATGCTTCATTCTTTATTGATTCCATGATGCTATGTGGTGATTTGATCGAGTTGAGGATTCTGGTATAGAGATTTGTTTTCAGTGTTCAGTGTTACAGTGTTCTAGTGTTTGATTCATTATGCTCTGGTATGATTATATCTTGTATTACGGATTTGGGAGAGTGTTTGGGATGTTTGTGTGTATCTTCATTTCAGATGGTTTGTGATTTGATCCTCCACAAGCTATCTTTCTTATCCGATTTGTTGTTGATAAGTTTTCTTGTGTGTTATCATGTTGATTAATGAAGATTTGAATAAGTGGTGTTGGTGCAGCTATTGTGGATGGTTCTAACATGCTTCTTGGTGTTTCCTAATAACATTTTATTTGTTTTGGTGGTCTGCATTGATCATTGCACATGTTATTGAAGATATCTTGGGTCCGATGATATTCTTCATGTTATGCAGTATTTTTGGTGGTGTAGCGTGTTGCGGTTGATCTTGGTGATATTTCTGGTGGTGGTTCATGTTCGAGGAATTGATTTAGGTCCATGCTATGTTGTCTATGGAATTGTATTGGTCTGGTGGTTAATTTATGTATCGTGTGATGTAATTTTGTAATTAAGTGTTCAAGGTTTGGTTGACCTTGTAGTCAAGGTTGATGATTTGTATAAATGGGTGAAATATTCATGTAACTTGGGTATGGGTGTTGAGTCTGCATTATCAGAGAATGGTGTATGTGTGATCAAGTGAATTCATATTTTGGTGTGGTGTATAGAGAAGTGTGTGGTGCAGGGAAAACATATGAGCTTAACCAGAATTGTCATCAAGCATTAGCAGATGCTATCTTTGAGGTTCATCTTAACCGGATTGTAGTTTGAATATCTTTGTAAGGTAGTGAACCTTTCCTAAGGGTTGTAGCCTTTTGGGTCATTATAATTTGAGCAGTGAGCTCTAGGCCCTGTTCCTGAATGCATGTGCATTCCCCATTATAATATTTACACATACTACTGCAGAGTATCATCTTATTATGGGTAGGTTACCACCATGGTTTTTCCCTTAACCGGGTTTTCCACATCAAAATCTTGGTGTTATGTGTGTTCTATTATTATTATTATCATTATTTTTGTTGCAGTTGATTAGATTTGAGATTGTGCTTAATTTCTTTAAACCGGTGAAAACCGATTCACCCCCCCCCCCCCCCTCTCAGTTTTCCTTCTTTGTTGTTGCCAACAAAGGTTGGTGTGAAGTTGGAGATGGTTGGCAGTGCAATCGGGCAAAAAAATTGAGATTGAGAAAAGGCTGCCTTTTCTCAGGAGCAATGAAGGTCCTTTCGAGGAATGCTAGGGGTTGTAATGCCCCTAACAAGATTAATTTGCTCAAAAGGTGTCTTGATCAAACAAGACTAGATGTTTTTTTCTACAAGAATTGAAACTTAGCAGGGATGACGTAGATTCCTTCTATAGGCATTTTGGTAGCTGGAAGTGTAACATTTTTGAAGCTGTGGGAGCTTTTGGTAGTTTATGGATCTTGTGGAGGGATGAGGTTGTTGAGGTTAATGCAATTAGATCAAAAAGGTCCTGGAAATGGGCTAATGTTTTTTCCAAGCAATTACTTTCAAGTTTCTATGTGTTTGAATGTTTATGGGCCGAATAATTTAGCTAACGTGAGAAGGGTTTGGAAAGCTATCTTAGAGGTTTTGTCTATTGCAAGTGATAAAGTTTTCTTTTGGGGGGGAGACTTCAATGCCATTTTAAGGCCTTCAGACAAGAAAGGTTGGTTAGGATGGACCAATCATAAATAGAGGGACTTTAGCAACTTTGTGACTAGCAATGGTCTACTAGAAATACGGTTCAAGAATGGAGAATTTACTTGGATGAAAAGGAGGAGTGAGTTTTTGAAAATTGCTGAGAAATTGGATAGATTTTTCCTTGTTGGGAATTGGGCATATTTTCAATGGATCTTTCAAGCTGACATCCTCCCTATAACAGGCTTTGATCATTATCCTATATGTGTGAGAATTTAAGAGGAAGACGCACCTAATCGGTATCCTTTAAAATTTGAAAAATTGTGGCTGAGGGAAGAAGCTATCATTGTAAGGATTGTTGATTGGTGGCTAGGGGCGCTACCACAAATCGGGAATAAAGCCTTCATTTTCTTCAAAAAAAATGCAATTTGTTAAATAACAACTAAAAAAATGGAATAGAGAGATCTTTAAGAATGTATTTACAGAAAAGTTTTGACTTGAACAAACATTAGGGGAGTTGTATTTGAAATTGATTGAAAGGGGTATCGCTTGAGGTAGATTTTCTTAAATAAAAGGAGTTCAATAAGAAATATGTGGGGGTTTTGGCTACAGAAGAAATTTACTAGTGACATAAATCAAGGGAGACGTGGCTTAAAGAGGGTGACCGTAATACAAAGTTTTTTCCATAATTCGGTTAAGTCAAGATGTCCTTTAATAAAAAAATTCAATCCAGGATAAATATGGAAATTTTCTTAAGTAAAAGGATGAAATCTATACTAAAGCGGTGTTCTTTTTCTCATAAGCATTTTTGAGTAGTCAGATAGACACTTCCCAGACAGGTGATATTTTAGAGGTAATCCCTTCATGTGTATGAAAGTCCCAAAATGCAATGCTTATAAAGGTTGTTACTATGGAAGAGGTCAAAGTTGCTCTTTTCAGTCTTGGTGGTGACAAGGCGCTTGGCCTGGATGGCTTTCCTGCTCTCTTTTCTCAAAAATTCTTGCATATTCTGGCTACTGACATTTGGGAGGTTGTGGAAGAGTCTAGAGCTGGTGGTTTTATGTTGAAAGACTTTAATAATACTTTCAATGCACTTAATCCTAAGTATTTGCTCTCTTTCAATGACTTCAGACCCATTTCCCTCTGCAATACAATCTATAAGATTATTTTGAAGGTGATGGCTAATAGATTGAAGAGTGTTGTGAATGTAGTGATTTTCTCAAAGAAAATTGGTTTCTCCCCGAACCAATCAATTTATGAGGGTATAATTGTTGCTCATGAAGCGATACATTCTATCTATATGGCCAAAATAGAAAGAATGTTGGTGAAGCTAGATATTAGGAAGGTGTATGACAAGGTCAATTTATTAAAGATCCTTAGGAAATTTGGGTTTTGTGATGCTTGGGTGATTTGGGTTGAAAGTTGCAATAAAACCCCTCATTTCTTGGTTCTGGTAAATGAAAGCCCACAAGGTTTTTTTGAGTCTGAGAAAGGATTACGACAAGGGGACCCAATTTCACCCTTTCTATTTATAATAATGGCTAAGGCACTGGGAAGGTTGATCTCTAAGAAATGGAGAGATGGTCTTTGGAAAGGTGTTAATGTGGCAGATGGCATTGATTCTCTCTCCCACCTTTAGTTTGCGGATGACACACTTTTTCTAGGAGAAGAATCCTTTAGGGAGGCCAGAGTGATAAAGGAAACTTTGGATAAGTATATTCAAGTCTCTAGATAGTCTATTAACTAGAGAAAATCTGAAATCTTCTTTTTTAACACCAGTTGTCAAAAACAAAGGGAGATTTGTTCCATTATGGGAATGAAGATGGGCTCTCTTACGAGGAAATATTTGGGAATCCCTTTGTTTAGGGGACCTAATAAATTTGCAATTTGAAAAGAGTTGGTGGATAGTTGTTTGAAGCGTATGGATGGCTAGAAAAGTAAATGGTTTACTTCTGCTGGCAAAATTCTAATGTTAAAGTCTGTTATCTCTACAATTCCTATTTTTTCAATGATGTGTCTCAAGTTACCAAAGAAAGTTATTAAGGTTGTTGGGCAGAGAATGAGAAGATTTTTTTGGAATGGTGTGAATGATCAAGACAAGATCCCCCTTACTCTCGTGGGATAAGATCTGTATGGCAAAGGATAAAGTGGGGGCAGGTTTGAGAGATTGGCATATTATGAATGAGGCATTGGGTACGAAATTGGTGTGGAACATTTATTTTCAACCAAATCAACTATGGGTTCGGATCCTCAAAGAAAAATATTTACTCCATGGAAGACACGAGGATTCTTACAATACGTAACCCCCTCTTGGCTCAATAATATGGAATTTTATTGTTCCGTGTTGACAGGTAATTTCTAATCATATTACATGGCAGATTGGGAATGGTCAGAAGGCAAAATTTTGGGATGATTTTTGGGAATCTTACCCAGATTTAAAAGAGAACAGGGAGCTTCATGATCTTAGAATTTGGTTTCAACAATATTGGGGCAAAAAGGTGAGCGACTATTTGGAATTTTGTGGGGATGCTTTGGGTGGTGATTGGGGCTAGAAATCTCTTCAGAATGTTGCAATTTCAAATCAACATCGGACCCTAATGCAGGAAATTTTCTCCTCAAGAAAGTTAGTGAGGTCGAATAAGGTTGATAAGGTTGTTTGGTGTGGAGCCATGGATGGTAAGTACTCATTCAAAATAGGATACTAGTTCCTAGATATAGGTGTAATGGGTGAAGAGTGGCCTGTCAGTTTATGTTTGGGGAAGGAATGCTTACCAAAAGCAGGACCTTTGCCTAGTCAGTGATTAGGGGGCAGATTTTGATTGGGGAAAGGAGGAAAATATTGGGCTTTTGCTGGCCATCAAAATATGTTATGTGTGACAAGGTAGAGGAAACATCAAATCATTTTCTCCTCCAATGCAAGGCAGCTACCTCATGTTGGGAGATTATTCTGGGAGCATTAGGATGGCAAGGCCCACTCCCGAAATCATTAAAGAAAGTCTTTGAAAGTTGGCCTTTGGATTGGAAGAAATTGACTCTTTCTTGCATTTGGAAGGTATGTCCATCAATTATAATTTGCAAAATTTGGAAAGAGAGAAACATGGAAATTTTCTTAGAAAAGGAGGAATTAGTTGAGAGATTGAAATAGAGAATTAACCTTTTTGTCGAGGAAGTTGTTGGGGAAGCAGTCTGTCAATTCTTTACCTTGAGTGTTCCTCATACTTTGGAGGATAAAAAGGTGTAGGAAAGTTGGCCAGGCATTTGTATTAGGCCCATTAAGGGGCTTGGTTGGGTCAATTCATCTTTGATGGAGCCTGTTAATGTTGTTCGGGAAAAACCGACAAAAACGTGGTGGAAATTTAACTTTGATGGGGCTTCCAAAGGAAACTCGTGGCCATCAGGAGTTGGCTTCATTATTTAGGATTGGAAATGTAATATTTTGTCCCTAGGGGCTAAAAAGTTGGAGGAAAGGATGAATAATGTGGTTGAAGCATTAGTGGCTTTGGCAACTATCAAATTTGGTAAGAGGTTGGTTTTTTCAAGAATTCATTTAGAAGGGGACTCTCTTATTATTGTTCAAATGATTATGAAGGGGAGAATTGATGTCTGGTACCTTCAAAATACCATTACAAATTGTGTGGAGGAGTTGATATCCTTTGAAGGTTTTTGAATTAGCCACGTAAAATGATCTGAGAATGTGGAAGCAGACAAACTCTCAAAATGGGCATTAACCTTTTGACAAGGTTGGTGAATTGCAGGTTGAAGACTTTAGGAATGGAAGTCTAGAAGGGAATATTTAAAGGAATGTTTGAAGGTATGTAAAATTAATGAGACTATAGAAAGCACATAACTAAAGTAAATGCATCTTTTTGGAAGGGTGGTGGCATAGATTTTGTACTTGGCATTAATGGCAAGTTTAGGAGTTCATGGAGGTTGTTTTAATGAAAAATAAATTTCTTTTTCTTTCTCAATACTTCAATTGAGTGTTTTGTGGAGGAAAAATTGTGAAACATAGAAGGGAAGGCGATTTCATTATAGACACAAGAAAATGGAAGCAAATTTCACGTTGAGGACAAGAAAGCAACTATGCCCTTTTCTCAGCCCTGTGTCAGAAAGGAGGCTTAAAGGAATATTTCTTTACAAGGGTGACAGATTGGTGAAGTGCGTTCAATTGATTTTAGGTGAGGGTTTTGGTGATTTAAGGCATGGATATTGGAAAAACATGGATGTTTATTCCTTAATAATGGCATGGGTCTTGGATTTGGAGGACTTAGTGGAAAGTGTTAAGGGATTTATGGTAGCAATTGTGCCACAAGATTACCTGGAAGGTATGGAATCAACACTTCAATGGTGAGTCCTTGGAATAGGGTTTAATGTCTGGGAAGGCATTGAAAATAATAATCATGAAGTCTTCGAGAAGTGTATTTCCTTTGTACGGTGATTGGAAAGGAGATACAAAGCTCATTGCAAAGAGGAAGCTCAACGGGGGTGGGAGGTGTTGAAGGTGTTTGTGCAATTGATGGAGGTAGAGGTTGAGCTGAACCAGGCAAGGTTGGAGGTGAGACTCGTGAAACACAGAGCTTCTCGATCGAGAAAGAGGAAGGTGGGTGATTTGCAAGCTTGAGTTTGGTCCCAGGTAGTTGTTTTTTGTTTTTAAAAAAAAATTATGCAAAAAGCATTTTGTAGCAGTTCTTGGTGGATCTTTTCCCTGTAAATGTTTAGGCTTTAACTGTTTTGATTTTTAGGGTAGGGCTATAGGTCTTTGTTAAGAATATGTTGTTATTTTGTTTTTTTGAGTGATTTTTTGAGCTCAAGGTGACGGTTAAAGTAGTTTTAGGGGGTTTTTTTTTTCCATGGGTGGTATAGGCAGTGAATGACTAGTCTTTGAAGTCTAGGTGGTTTGATGGGTGGTCCTATGGTTTTATAAACTTTTATAATGTATCACTTTTTCTCAATAAGCAATTAAAATTTACCATGTAGTGGGAGTTGTAGGATGTATATGTGTCCTTTATTGGATATTCTTATAATTATATGTTGTTAAAGGCCTTTATTTTTTTGACACACACACACACAGGTGTGTGTGTGTGTGTGTGTGTGTGTGTGTGTGTGTGTGTGTGTGTGTGTGTGTGTGTGTGTGTGTGTGTGTGTGTGTGTGTGTGTGTGTGTTTAATGTGGAGGAATTGTTTGTGTAGGATAACATATATATAATTATGGATTGGGTTGGATATGTGAATGGAAGACAGTCTACATATAATCATGATTATACCTTATTTTTAGGAATGATCATTTAGATAATCTAGATACTATTTGTGTTTAGTATTTTAGTCATTGGTGAGTTCATAATGGTTACTTAGGACTATATGTTACTATTAGATTTGGTGTTTATATTTGGTTGTCAAGTTGAGGTGAGATTCAATTATATATGCATGTGACATTTAGTGTGACATCTCCTTTGGATGAGATTTGATGTTTCATGATTTAACATGATGGAGGATGTGAAGGTTCTTATTTGAGATGGTGGTCAACTTGGTTGTTATTGTAGGTATCTTGATTGAGTGCATGATTTTTTTATTTATTTTATATGTTGGTGATAGAGATCATTCCTTGATGTTTGAATTTACTTTTAACCCCTCATGAAATATACATAATAAAATATATATAACAAATAGGAGAATGTTGGGAAAGGTTTGTTTTTAGTTTGCATAATAATAATATAAATTATGAAAAAATAAATATGTAATCATGACATATCTTAGATATATGCATACATCACATGGGTTAAATATCTAGGGATATTTTGTGTGTTGTATGAGACATTGATATAAATATTTAATGTGGGGATCACATTGGAAAAATATTTATTATTGAGAAAACAGTACAATATATTCAATTTGGGGTCATGGTTTAGTCAACTCATGGTTTCAAACGTATTTCCACTTGGTGATATTGTGCAAAGCTTGTATCTATAAAGCAAGCACCTAGATCATTTTTGAGTTTAGATTGTATAACCCTTGGATTTTTGGCTAAGGTTGTATTAAGAATCTCTTATAGGCTACATATGTGAGTAGAGAAATCTTGAATTAGGATGTGTGGCTACATGGTTCTTAATTACTCATTCATCCAAAGGAAAGTGACTAGTGTTCTTGATGCTTTAGAGGATTATATGAAAACTTTGCAAATGTAATATAATTTTATTTTATGAGACAATAGATTAAGTTGTGTGGATGATTTTGGAGGCTATGTTTTTTCCTTGAGAGGATTTTTCAAGGAAAAATTCGGTGTTATTGATCATATGTTTGTTATTCTTTTGCATTATGTATTTTGAGTACATATTTTATATTTTTTTCTTTTATGTGGGTTATGTGGAAATGAATTATATTCCTAAAATTTTACTTTCAATGTAACAATCGGCCAAGGAACCCTAGAGGATAAGAGAAAAATATACAAGATATGCATGGAAATATATATTTTTTAAATTAATAAAGTGTCATCGTGCATAATGATACAAGTATAACACTCACCTCAAGGTAACTTTAGTCATGTTGATAATTGATAATGCACAAGTGGAAGGTTAAACACTCAAACCTTCCAAATGAACAAGGAGAAATGTCTCCCAAATATCATTACAAGTTATAAGAGGTTCTTAAGAACACACATGACCATCCCAAAAGTTACCAAGTTTGGTTCATCAAGTAAGACAAATTGTTAGGTCCTAGGTGTCATGGATGGACTCAAACGAAACCCTAAATGTAAATGGATACCCCTAACACTATCTAACTAATTAAAAACTAAATAAACACACAAAATTGGGTTCCCTAGCATTTATAACTTTTCAACACATCTGAAACTGGATCAATCTGACATCTCTAGCCCCCTGAATCACTTATGGACTAAAAACAGGCAAGTATGGGCTCCTGGGGAAAAACCAAGCAAAAACACTAGACACAAGCATGCAAAAATGACACTAGAATGGAATTATAGTGTCATCTACCCATTTTTGCATCCCTAGGTCATGTTGGAGTCCCATACCCTTGTTGGTGTCCTCTGAACTGGTAGACCTGTGCTGATGTCCTTGAAATGTGCATTTGTCCAAAACCAGTGAGCTTATCGAACTATTTGTATGAATCCTTAGAGACACTAAAACCCTTGGTGGAGTTGTAATGAACATCCAATCCCTGAGTTGAGATAATTGGGCAAAAATGTGAGAAAATGGGTCGTCTTGAAACACCGGGTCACCGAATGACACCTACAAGACAAGGCAGAGTCCAAGAGGACTCACTTCACCATCACCTAAAACCCAATTCACCTGCAACTAATACAAAGGGAGACTTATGTGTCCAAAACCACTAAAATCCACAATAGGACTCCAATAAACACACATTGAGTGGTTTCGGTTAAGCCCAGATTGGCTCCCAAGAGCTCAATCCAACAAGGGCTTGGTCAACAACTCATGACTACAATAGGAGACAAATAGTTCAATATTTGATACAATAAGAAACACATCTACATTCATTTTAAGCACCAAACCAAGCATTCCTATGATAACATCATAATAACTCATCAAATGAGTAGCATACAAGATCATGCTCGGTGGTGAGTTTCAACATTCATCTACGTAGAGATACATAAAATCATTATCATATATTACAATTACATACATCTCCTCTTGGAGTGTTCCATATACAAATCATCCATGATTACAATTCTTACATTCAATAATATAGCCTACAATTGCAAGAAATAAGAGAAAGAGAAGAACAAGTGTTGAGGAAGGAGCAAGAACTCTTTAACTACACACGATGCAAATACTTTGATCCCCAATAGTGGTTGGAAACTCCACCCAACCATGTGGAATCTATAGATCCCAACCCCACCATGTTCATGGAGATAGTCACACGTCCCAAATAATCAAACACTCAAACGAGCGAGATAAATAGGCTCACACAAGAGCAAACATGGAGTAACACTCAACATGAACATATAATCAACCAAGAACATAATGCCACGTCAATATATAAACATAAAGAGAGGTAAGAATTCAATGCAAACCATATACAACACAAAAATGAAAGTACTCAACAAGGAGTATCAACACCAAAACCATCAAGAATAATCAAATCTCAAAAAATAATCATCAAAGAGATCACAAGGTCGACATGCCATCAAATATGGATACCTCTAGAATCCATCAATAAGCACAATCACATGGAAGGAAAATCCTCTTTTAGGTGCTACTCATAACTACAGGGATAAATACACAGGAAACAAGAGTGGGGAGTGCCATCATGTAGCTTGAAGGGATGGCTCAAGTAGAATCAAGTAGTCCTCTCATATGGATGAGAAGACTAAATCTTGCCAAATCAATGCCCCATGGATGACCAGGCCTTCCCAACTCATCCTTAGTCTCAACAAGCACTCAAGGCCATGAGAGGGGCAACCACTTTATCTTGGTTCATTTTATTAATGTGTCATTAGTTTTCACTTGATTACCACAATGTCCAATGAGTTACCATTGCAATCCCTTTGTACCTCAGCCCTCATTGGACACCACTCCCATAATTGGTACTATTACCTACCCTAGGCTCAAGTAAATCAAAACATGAGACTCAAGACAAAATACCAATATGCAAGTGTTAGAGATTGTTGAATATTATTGGTAGCATGAGATTGTATGATTGTCATTGATGTCAAACCTGGTTATACAAATGCATGTTGGTCTGGATATGCTCTTGGTTGTTGTGGAATTATGTTTTATATTGCAGTTAATATTTTTGGTGTAGTTTGTGCCATCCTATATTCAGGGTGGTCTATAAAGCTTTTGGGCCCCTCTGAATATGTTGTTAATTGTGTTGTAGTTTAGTGGAACATATTATTTTGGTCTGGATATGTTAGATAGTTCAAATAACTGGAAGACAACTGAGAGGGCAGGTGAATCAGTTGTCACCAGATTACCAAAACCTTAGGCAATTAAAAATTTAATACCAAAACACATAAGATCAATACCTAAATGCATAAACCAATTACCGAAATAGAAGATATACCAATTAAGCACAAGCAACAATTAGAGAATAAATACCATCCACACGACACCAAGATTTGTACATGGAAAACTCGGTAAAAGGAAAAACCATGATGGTAATCCTACCCACATTCAAATAATACTTATGCAGTAAGTATGTGAATGTAAATTGAGGGGCCTACACTTGCAGGAAGGCCAATATCCTAGAGCACACTGCTCATTACAAAAGGAGTCTCACTGACTACATAAAAATCCAAACTACAATCTAGAAGGAAGAATGAACTACAATGATAGCATCTCCTATGCTTGAATATAGTTTCGATTAAGCTCAATACGAGAGGACTTAATCCTCGTACATAAACCCAACTCGATCACCAATGATTGACCAAATCCTTTGCATGAATTATTATTACATTATTCATTCCTATACATCCTTTTCATCCTCACATATGATCTACAATGAGATCTTACATCATATATATACAAACCCTCGACCATAAACAATAAGGTCAACCACCAAACAATAAAGAAATTACATAATTATAAAACATGTTGGCCTGAGACCAAACAAATAATATCCAACCCATAAGACATCCTGGAAGCACAATGAGAAGATCAAACAACACGTTACATTAAGCAAGTCCACAACCTAGATAGTACTGGACCCAATTTAGGTCCCCACACGCTAAAGCAATGATCCTGATCAGCCAAGTCTCGAACATGATCACCATCAGCATCCTGAATCTCTAATAGAAGATGAACGAACACCACTTATGCATAACATCAAAGATCTTCAACAAAGATTTGTTGGTGAAACCCTTACCGAATCAACAAACCAAGCTTACTAGCATATAAGATAGCATTTGATCACCAAGTCAAAAACAACTGACTGAACATGAATCGGAGTAGCATGAATAGCATATCTAAGCCAGTTCCAAAAGCCAAAGCATATCAGAGTATATCGGATCATCATGATATAATCCAACCAGAAACCAAACAACTTACCAAGACCAGAAGGATATCGGTAAAGCAACCAAAACAGCTAGTGTTGACATCAATGACAAAACATCAATGCAACACATAATTAATTCCTCCAAATGGCCAACCTCCCCCTTTGGCATTGATGGCAACACTAGATGTGAAAAACATCCAAGTGCCAAGAAAAGCCAAACAAATCTCCCACAAAAGAATATAGCAATGAAGTTTTGATCCATACTCTACCTTTAGATGATATCTCAGTTAAGTTCTGCACATTTCTCCCCCTAATGTATATATCTCAAAAAACTTTCACATGAATATGTCTCCCCCTTTGACATAAATGCAAGAAATCTGACAAAAATATCAAAGCAAAAACATAAACCATTGAATCACAAAACTAACTACTCTCCTTGAGTAGTAGCATCACCACATCAATCCAGAGTGAATAATATCTCTGATAATGCATACCGGACTAAAGCCAAAAAGCATTAATCAGTTTTCTATCGGAGGGGTAGAAACCCCTAATTTGTCTCTGAGGTACTCAAATGATTCTTTAGGCAAAGGTTTAGTGAAGATATCTGCAATCTTCTCTTTAGTGTTCACATAAACCAATCTAACTTTATTTTCTTCCATCTTATCCTTCAAAAAGTTATACTTGATAGATATGTGCTTTGTCTTAGAGTGAAATACCAGATTCTTTGATATGTCTATAGCAGCAAAGTTATCACAGTGAATAACTACAAGTTCATTGCAATGCACTTTTATGTACTTCAACATTTTCTTCATCCAAAGAACTTGTGTACACTTAGTAGTAGCAGCAACATACTCAGCTTTAGCAGTAGATAAATAATTACATGATTGTTTCTTGTTGATCCATGAAATAAGTTTCTTTCCAAGAAAGAAAGCTCCACCGGAAGTGTTATCACTGATTAAAAATGGGCTTTTGTTTTCCCATGATTGGCTATGGTTTGTTGAAATTTTGAGTAGGGCACTTTTTCAAATGCTTCAACTTTGTTTTAGGCCTCAAGGGTTCAGGGGTTTTTGATTTTAGATCCTCCAATGTTTGTTTAAAACCCTCTGGTTTCTATTCTTTTGTTACTTTATTCACTTAAGTAATGGGTCATGGGATCGTAGGAAGTGTCCCCCCTTGTTGTTTGCCTAGGCGGTCATGTTAATTAATCGCAAAATTTATGCCTTATATGTTTTTCTCCTAAAGTTGTCAGGCCCAGTAACTAGTGCGCATCTCGTGGATGGATCTACGGCTTTCGCTATTTCGCTAGGCGAAGTTGCGCATAGTTTAAAACCAGCGAAGTTGTGAAAATGACATGGCATGCCACCTAGGTGGTCTACCTGGTTGATGAGAGCAAGTAAAATGGTGGCACGCGGCATAAGTCACAACAGTTAGCAGGTCAGGATTAAAGGCTAAAAGGTGGGCCCCAGAGGTGAGTCAGGTCGCAAGTTAGGAGATGACCTGGCGGATACAACTGTCAAGAATTTACTGGAGCCCAGTGGCTTTCTCTTGGCATATGAAAAAGTGACGAGTCAGCTCCGCATATGACTGGACGCCAGGTGTTCATAGTGAATCAGAGGGCCCACCACTCCCGAAAGCCTATTCAGATGGTTAAATGCCGATAAATTAAAAGATGATCTGATGGCCCGTGCTATTTCACAAGGGTAAGATGCTCATGCTTTATACCCTGCAAAATAGAGAAAGTGAACGACAGCCATCCACGCGTCCTGATAGATGGCAACGTGTCCAACGACACGTGGTCTTAGAAGAAAGCTGTGGGCCCGCCAAGGTGGAACCGGCGATATAATAAAAGGACACGCGGCCAGCGTTAAGTCAAATGTGAAAGACATTTCGAGGCCAGTGGTTGGGCACCACATGGTATCATGCAGCCAATAGAGAAGCGGGACCCAGCACGGGGCCAAAGCTGTTAGTCAGTATAACGCTCGATCAAGTTTCTTTTGATCGGACGGTCAGCGCTATCTCGCAGGACCAAGTTGCCCGATAGTTATGCTTCGCGAAGTTGCGAAAGAGCAAAATGAAAAACTTGCAGGAATGTTGTGACCCGTTGGAGCAAAAATACGAATTCTCCTATGAATTCAATTTTGAAGGGACGGCTGAAGCATGCGGAATCAATGTTGTAGTTAAGACCCTGAGTACAATATTTGATTTCCTATCAACCGGGTGAAGATAACTTTTAAAGAATTTTTGCAGAGGAGCGGATGCAGAGCTATTTTCTTCAGGTACAGAGCAAGTCAGTTCAGTTGCAGAGCAAATTCCTTCAAGTTAAGAACAGGTTTTCTCATACTCCTATGTAGCAATTCCTGTGTGGTGTGTTTTAGATAAGATATTGATTCGTCACAGAAGTGTCTAGGAGTGGTATTCATCTCTTACGTTTTTTAAATGTCTCCTAAAAGAGAATTTTTTGACAAAGTCAATTATTCAAAAAGGAGTGTCTATGATGATTTTCTGGAACAGTTGACCTTGTCAACTAATCAGGCATTGAAGGCAAAAGAATTAGTGCCTAGAGCTCCCTGTTTAAAGATAGGAGAAGGACTGTATGACAAGGGTAACTAGTTGAGAGACCCACAGGTTGGATTGTCTGGGTTGGGGTTATTTAAGATTGGATTTGGAATGAGAAATTCTCCGGCCCCGCAAAACAATATTTGGTAATTAGATGTTGGGAAATTGGTAGTCCCAGGGGTATTTATGGACATAGATTTGTTGACCCAAATTGCGCTCAACTATGATCCAGTCACAAGAAGCATTCAGGATATAAATGGAAAAACCCTTATTGAGATTAATGCTGAAAAATTCAGGAATGCTTTTGGGCTTAATGAGTTTACCAATTTTCTAGAACCCATAAATTTCAAATCATTAGCTCAAATTTACAGTGCACAGAGGAATCATCTCAGGAACGGGCCTCTCAAGGAGTTTTTTGTGAAGATAGGTGGGTTGATAGTTGTAGGACCCAACACACAAGAGCCCTTTTCATTGAGTATGTTCACCCTGAGGGCTAAAGGAATGTATTGGGAACTTTGCCAAGTTTTGGGAGAAGATGCTGAAGCAAATATGCCAAATCACTACTTGTTAATGGTTGCTCAGATTTTGAATCCTTCTCTTGCAATTACATTTGATTATGCCTCTTTCATTGTTGATGCTATCCATGGAGGGTTAACAGGAATAAAGAATTGAAAGGTGGATAGGCCTTTCGGATGGTACTCACTCCTGATGCATCTATTTCTTTTCAAAGGTGGTGATTACTTTGCCAGTGGACTAGACCTTGTCAAGGAGAAAGAAGGAGAAAAAATGCCAGTACAATTATGGAGTATTGTGTTGTCATGGGATAGAGAGGATGTCAGTTTCTTGAAGTTTGACAAATACTTTGCATCCAAGATTAGGACTCTCCTTTGCTCAGAGAACCCAAGAATCCCCAAGGTTCTTTTGGAATTCATAAGACCAAAAGAATTCGCAGAGAACATAAAAATTGTTTATAACTGGGGTGACATTTACTTGTATCCAGTCTCGACAGTTTTCAGAGTGTTTGGTTTTAGAGGCACCCCATTCTTGCTACCTTACCAGGTCCCTCTCAAAGTGGGAATTGCAGAGATCCTTGGACAAATTGGTGGTGTACAAGAGGCAGAGTTGACAGGCAGGGGTAAAGGGACTATTTTCCCTGCAGCTACCATAGCCCACCAATTTGTAATAACAAAGGGAGGTTGGAATTGCTTTGAAGATTTTCTCAAGCCTTATCATTTGTCCACTTCAGTGTCCAGGTGTGCTGATCCAGAAGACTTCTTCAACGGCATGTTTAGAAAGAAGGCAACATGCAGAGGTAGGCCCCATCAATTTTAGTTTCCTGAAGACCTCATCAGAAATGAGTTTGATCTAGATGAGCAGGAGCTAAGGAAAGAGAAATGGATGGCTTATAAGAAAGCCTTGGAATTCATGCATCAGTTTGATGCCAGCTATGACCCATTGTCTAGCTTTTTCCCTCTGGAGGAGAAAATAAAGTTTTTAATTGTTTGCTTTGAAGATGTGATGCAGACCCTGAAGGAGAAGAGGGAAGCTATAATCAAAAGCAACCCTGAAAAGGCAAGAATGATCCTAAGTAGGTCATCTTCCAGCAAAGCAATCCCTCTTGGTGATTATACACTGCACAAGAAATCCAGTTATAGTGTGTTGATGCCTACGACAGGGGAGCCCCCTACCTCTAAAGGAAAGAGGAAGATACAAGATGTCATTGACATCCAAGAAAGCCCGAAGAAGCAAAGGGTAGGGAAAGAAGTACAATCAGATACACCTTTGTATTCCCCATCCCAATCCCCTATCCATATAGGAAATGAGCAAGCAGCAGCTGAGCAACTCCTATAGTTAGGTAGTCTAGGGGAAATTGCCTAAACTTATGATGAAGTGGAAGAAGGAATGCTAGAAGAACCCATTGCTGCTGAAATGGATATTACCACCACTGAACTCAAAGGCCAGGAGTGGGATCCTGAGATAAAGCAGGCAACTAATGCCTTCTTGGCTGACAACAATTTTGTCACATCAGAAGCATTTATGCAGTTTATATGGAAATAGAACATAGATAAATATAATGCTAGATGTGAAAAGAGAAAGGCTAAGCAGCCTAATAAAGATCCAGCCCTGGTAGAAGAGGAAATAAAGCAAGAGATGATGGAAGAGTTCAAAACCATCACCCCTGAGCAAGGGAGAGATATGGTAGCACAAGTTGGAGTGCTTATTCTACCCGAGTGGGATATAGCAGATGCCCTGGTACTAGACGCAGTGAGGAAAGAGACCAAACCCATGGAGGGAATTACTTTCAATAAGGATAATGTTGCACTCATCATGTGGTCTCTTAAGAGAAGTGAGAGTAAGAAGAGCAAAGATACCCCAGGGTCAAATTACCTTGGTGGGATGATGGTGAAGAGAGTGCAGAGTACAGGGGTAGTGGAAGCTGCTAGCACTATGTTAGAGACTGCAAAATTTAGTGTTGCAATAGCAGAAAAGGAAGCTAAAGAGAAAGAGGCCCTCCAAGTCAAGTTGGAAACAGTTTTGAAGGCCTATAACAGTGCTAAGGAGGAGGTAAGAGGTAAGGATAGCATCATTGCTAAGCTACAGAGCTAGTTGACTGGACAATACCATCAAGGTGAGTCTTCAACACTGATGATCTCCTCTTCTCCTGCAAGACCTCCACCTACTAGCCCTATCATTGAGTTTCCACCATCTCCAGCACCCTCCAGCTCTCAAATGGTTGAAATTACTCCTCAAGAATTAGAAAACTTAAAACAGGCTCAGGCCTTATATGCAAAGAAGTATGAGGAGAGAGTAAGGGCTACAATTTCTAGTTTCGCAGATACAATGAATGCTTCATTGCTATACAACAATGTAGGTAAAATTGTGGATATATGGAATGAGCTCAGGGGAGACAAGGCCATTTTGACACCTATTTTTGACAAATGGAGGCCTAGGGAGCAAGATTTAGAGTTTATGTGTGTATCCTGTGATGAAGCGAGGGCCAATCCCATCATTAGATCCACTTCTAACATCACTAAAGTTTTAGTACAATTAGCAGCAGACGTGGATAATGTTGATAGGAAGGTTAGTTTGTGCAAAAAGGAGTATATTGATCAAGTTTTTGAGTTGCTCCCAGGAGTTTTTGCTAGCCCGGATCAATTAAAGGACAAACAAATGTGGCTTAAGGAGATAGAAGCTAAATTGTCAACAAGAATTAAAGGAATTATTGATTTAGATGATACTTATTTCTTTGTTTTGACAATACAAGAGATAGAGAAAATTAAGTCACATTATGGTTTTCTCAATTCAGAAGTCAACAAAATGAGAAATTCTTGGAAAAGGTTGACTAAGACTAAGGATAAAGTGATTAATTTTTCATGGCCAATAGAAGAGGTTTATTATGAGTGGACAACTAAATATGCCACCCATGATCCAAAACAGTTAGAAAGCACCCCTGAAAAGGTAGAAGAGATTGCAACCAAACAACCTGTTGAAGAAACTGCAGAGGCCGAAAAGAGTTTGTAACTGTTTTTGCGAAAAGCTTGTAACCTCTTTATTTTGAAAGAAATGATTGTAACAAACTCTCCTCGAAAAGTCCGAAGCTTTGTACATCCATGTTGTTATAAATGGATACCAGGACTAGAGGAAGAGGGATCGCAAAAGAATTGTAAAAAACCACTGCAGAAATTTATCTAACCTTTTCTAAGTCTAATGGAGAATATTCAAAAACTTCTTGTAATATTTCTTGAACTTAATATCGTTATATAGACCATCGGTTTTTGAGTGAAGCTTTGTGTCGTCTTCAAGTGTGTTTACAATTTGTTTACTGTTTTCATTATGAATAATCCAGGGTTATTTTGTTTGAATGGAATTGCAAAGCAATTTTTAGTAGAAGTGTTCACTGGCTTTTCTCTTTAAGAGGGAGATTAAAGATGCGGGGATCACTCATACCAGTAAACTCTTTGGAAGGGACTTTGAATTTTGATGATCATAGCTTAATTTGGAATGCATAAGTTCTTGTAGGTGTCAGGCATATACAAGGATTAATAGAAACCAAGCCAATGGGATGCATAAAGATATTCTATTTGAGGAGTATTATCTGAGTTTAGATGACTCTGTGACCTTGGATAAGGCACTGGTATTGATTGAAGTTGTTTATATCATGTTCTGCTGATCGAAATGCTGAATTTAAGTATAATTTTCATTCTTTGTTTTCAGTTAATTTCAAGGTGAATAGATCCACTGGTTTTCTGGACTGGTTTGCTATGGGTTTATGTTTGAAAGTGTGAATTCAATTCACAAAGGTATACCCACCTGGGCTCTGAGTAAGTCCGTAGTGTAGAAGGTTCAATCAAACCTTGTCATATGTTGTCTTGAGAATTTCCTTATCTTTGATATCTCTTCTGCTCCGAGTTCAATCATATTATTTTAGGGATGTTAAAGAGAATCAGATTTTGAAGACAACAAAAGTGGCGAATCTGTTGGGGAGAGTTACAATAAAGATATAAACACAGATCTGTGTTGAGGCTTATAAAGAAAATTGTTGTGTGTTTGTGGATTGGACTGCTTGTTTTCATAATTCCCATAAGTTTTGTGGGTGGTGACTCTGTTACTTTTGAACCAGTCCTTGTGAAGATATAAATATTTCTAAAAGGAAGACAAGCGAGATACAAGGAGCAAAAAACATGAGATCATTCATGAAGAAACATCCTCATGAAACCTTGCAAGAAGGTCTGCCAGAACAGTCACGGAGAGGCCAGAAGAGATCTGTGTTGCATGAGCCATCAAATGTTGCTTGGGTGCAGAAATACAATAATACTGGTAAGATGCTTGATCGACCTGTTTATGCAAAGTCTAATTCATCTTCCAGAGATTCAGAACATGATATCTTAGGTTTCCATTCGGGATTGTTTGGAAATATTGATAATGCACCTATTTTAAATCAAGATCTATCTCATGTTAGTGTTTCTGCAAGAGATAGAACCAGTTCAAATGCAATTAGGCACTCCATTCCTAGGACAATTGATGGGAACATTAGTCTGATTGACATAGATCAAGTTAATGTGTCAGACTCCAAAGAAAACTTCCTTGATGAGGATAAAGTGTCTCAAGAGATTGAAGATTTAAATAGAAGAGTCCATCATTTAATCTCCCTAAGAGCCCAAAAGGAGGCAAATAAGGAGAAGGAAGTTAAAGCCAAACTAATGGAAAGAGATAGGCTTCTTAGACAGATAGTTGATCTTGAAGTACTTGCTAAGGAGAAGGAAAAAAGTGATGAGGAAGGCCCTATGATTAGAGAAATTCTAATCCCCAAAACTAAACAAGCTTGTAAGTCAGTAGCCCAGCCAACTAGGGAAGTATTTAATGACTCCCAGCTTCCTAAAGCCAATATAGATAAAGGAAAACAGAAATGGGTAGATGATGGAATAGAATCTAAAACTGTAGAAGAGATCTCTCATAGGCTTTTAGCACATGAGAGAGAAATGGAAAGGATGAGGAAAGAAAAGGAAGATCTCCAAATGGAATTAGAAAAGGTTGAGTTAGAAGCAGCGAATCAGGAAGTGAAAAGAAAGATTAATTACTTAAAGACTCCCCCTATTACATTCCCATCAGAAGATCTTAGCAAGCCTAATCCCCAACACATTTCCTTTCCTTAGGCCAATACTCAACCTGCAGTACAAGCTAATATTGCCTCAGTAAGCCAAATACCTGTGAATAAATAGTGCACTCAAATACCACAATCTCCAATCCCAAAAGCTAAAATGACCATGGGAAATAACAATGCTATTACCCCTTTTCAAAGAAGACCAATCAATTTAGAACAATATAGACAATTGTTCTTTGATGGGATCTCGGGATATCCAAATCATGTTCCCACTGAGTTAAGAGACAGACTCCATAAATTTGCTGGGAACAATGCAATTAGTGCTGAGGAACATCTGAAATCTTTTGGGGATCTAATAAATGATTATGAGATAGTAGATGAAGATGTTATTATGAAACTGTTTGTTCAATCCCTGGTTGATGATGCAAGAGATTGGTATAGAGGTCTTCTAGTCAATAGCATAGGGTCATGGGAAGATTTTAAAAATTGCTTTCAAGAGCAGTATGGTGACAAGACTAATGTGAGTTTCATGCTAAATGAGTTCAACAATATTAGAAAATCTGAAAATGAAATGGTCACTGATTTCAATGCCAGATTCCAGAAGGCCATGCACAGATTGTATCAAGTGATGAGGCTAGATGATAACATGTGTCTTAATACATATTACAATGCATTTGATTCCAAGATGGCCTATATCTTGAGAGATAAAAATCCCCATAACTTGAGAGATTCTTATAGAATTGTCATAAATGTAGAAAGTAACAAAAAAGCATCTGGGAAATTAGGAAGAAGGACAGATGGTAGATTATGGCAAGAAACCAAATAGCAACCTAATAAAGTTGCTAAAGAGGATGATAAGATAGAGAAATTGGTTACTGCTATGAAAGATTTGACTGCCAAGGTTAACAAAAATGATAAACCTCATTATAACTGGCAAGATAGACCCCCTAGATTACATGATATGCCATATAATACCAATTGGAAGGATGGTAAACCCCAAATTGAGAAGCCCAAAATTACCCAAAGTCAAGACACACCAGATCCCTTGAAAGGGAAAACTGTTCAGAATATAGAAAATACTCCTTGGTGTATTGCTTGTGATGGACCACATTCTCCTCATCAGTGTGCAATGGCTCAAGCTCTTGAAGAATCTATGAGACCAGAAGCAGAGCCTGACATTAATATGTTTGAAACCATCATAGAAAGTGATGAGGAATCCGTGCAAAGTGAATACAGTGATGTGCTAGATAATGAAAAGCTATTGCAAGGACAGTTAGCCTTAGATTGGCATCCTACATTGAATGTGGTAACAATTGAAGATGAAGAGGTTCATCTTAGGAGGCCTAGTGAGGAAGAAGTTAGAAATCTCACTAAAGCTGCAATTGCCAAAGCAAAACATAACTATAACCTGAGAAGCACCAAGAGAGACACTGATCAGGGTGAGTCGGGTTCTATGTTTGTAAAGGAAGTTACAAAAAGGGGGGCATCAAGTAGTTCTATTACTGTTCCTAAGGTTGGTCAAGAAAAGGGGGAACAAGTTAAAGATGTACCCAAAGGCAAAGATGATAAAAATGTTAGTGATGTACAAGGAGCAAAGACAGTGAAAAGGGCAAGTCAATTCAAAACAGAAAGAGTTAGGGCTAATACTGAAACATGCAATAGTTCTACATTTGACATGGCCCAAGCTCTAACTCAAATGAAGGTCACTGTTCCATTAGTAGAATTACTAAAGATTAAAGAACATAAGGATGCAGCTTTGTCTTTATTCTCTATTATATCTGATAGTAACACAGTATTACCCACCGGTTCAGCTAAAGTTGGAAAGGATCAAAAGTTCCAAACCCTAGAGGTTTATGTTGGAACCACTATCACTCAGGAGCCTTCTCAGGTAGATCCCTTCTATGTTACCTTGTTAGTCAATAACCGGTTGATTAAAAACCGCATGATAGATTCAGGAGCTATTGCTAATGTAATGCCCTATGGTGTTATTAAAGAATTAGGGTTATCAGTAACCACTGTGTATGGGAAATGCTATGCCATGGATAAAAGAGAAGTACCTATGATAGGTACAATGAAAGATGTAGAAGTAAAAATAGCAGCATTCCCTAAAGCCACTTACAAAATGGATGTTATTGTTACTGACACTAAACCCCACTATGGTATGTTACTTTCCAGGCAGTGGGCAGCAGCAGTAGGGGGAAATGTTCAACTCAACTTATCCTATGCTACCATTCCTATTAGCGGTAATCAGGTCAAATTATACAGAGAGCCACGAGCTCCTAAGGTAATTGAAAAATGTAGATCCTAGTATGCTTAATTGTATGATCGATGTAGATCTGGATAGCTTTAGACTTCAACCAATTTCACCTCAATTGAAGAATACTGACCCTATTGTGGTTGAGCTACAAGCACAGCAGTATGGGTTGTGGCAGATGTATTTTGATGGAGCTTGCTCCAAAGAAGGATCTAGAGCAGGGGTTCTTTTTGTGTCCCCATTAGGTATAACTTTTAAGTATTCATTTTTATTGGCATTCCAGTGCACAAATAATACTGCAGAATATGAAGCCTTGTTACTGGGACTTGAGGTTGTCAAAAGGCATGGAATCCAACTATTGAAAGTAATGAGGGATTCAAAATTGGTTGTCTCTCAGGTGAGATCTAAATATGCATCCAAGAATGATAGATTATAGCAGTATAAGCATGCTGTTTGGGATGTTATTGAGCATTTTGATGCATTTTCTATTAATTGGATAGAGCGAGCAAAAAATATTATGGCAGATTTCCTAGCTAATGTTGCTTTGAAAAATGATGATGCAACACTAACCAGTATTTCCACTATAGAAATAAAATCTAGGCTTGCTATTCTTGATAATGTGTACAATTGGTAAGTTTTTGCTGATGATGAAGACATTCTTAGGTTTATCCAATGTGTTGATGATTATGATGGACAAAAGATTGATTGTAATGCATTGGTGGAAGTGGTAGACAATAGAGAGATAGTGTTTGGGAATGATGTGGTCCAGTTGGAAACTAATGAAATACCTAAAGGGTTGGTAGAGCTGGAGAGCATGTTCAGTTATAATGATAGTCATTTACATCAGCAGTCTACCACCAAGTTGGAAGAGTTAGAGGAGGTAAACCAGGAGACAGAATCATCCCCTAAGTTGGTATATATTGGAAAGAAGCTACCCCCTCATGTCTGGACTAACCTTATTAATTTATTGAAAAGGTATAAGCATGTCTTTGCTTGGTCTTACAAAGACCTAAAGGCGTATAGACAAGATCTTTTTCAGCATGAAGTTCCTTTACTTCCAGATGCTAAGCCTTTCAGACAGAAACAGAGGCCTATCAATCCCTTGTTAGAAACTAAAATGCAACAAGAGTTGACCCAATTGAGAGAAGGGGGGATTATCAAACCAATAAGGCATTTTTCATGGGTCTCCAATCTGGTCCCAGTGAGGAAGAAGAATGGAGACATCAGATTGTGTGTAGATTTTAGGAATTTAAATGTTGCTTCCTTGAAAGATAACTATGCATCCCCAAATATCGAAGCCATGCTACAGAGAGTGACAGGATGCGATCTTTTATCCATGATGGACGGTTTCTCAGGTTATAATCAAGTGTTGGTAAAGGAGTCTGAACAATTTAAGATAGCTTTCACTACTCCATGGGGAACTTATGTATATGTGAGAATGCCATTCGGATTAAAAAATGCAGGAGCTACATTTCAGAGAGCTATGGATGTAGCTTTCAAAGAATTCATAAACATCATCATGGTGGTTTATCAAGATGATCTAACTTGTTTCTCTAAGAAGGCTGATGATCATTGTGGACATCTGGAGAAGGTGTTCAATAAAGCCTTGGAATTTGGTGTATCACTAAATCCCAAGAAATGTCATTTTGGGGTCACTGAGGGGAAGCTACTGGGACACATAGTTTCCAAGGAGGGGGTAAGGATAGACCCTGAGAGAATTGAAGCAATCAATAAGGTGTCTGAACCTAAAAATGTGAAAGGTATCCAATCTTTTTTAGGTAAAGTAAATTTTGTTAGGAGATTCATTGCAAACTTCGCAGAGATAGTGAAGCCTATCGTCAAATTGCTTAAGAAGGATACAAAATTTTATTGGGATCAAGAAGCTTCAAAATCTTTTGCTGAGATTAAGAAGGCAATCCAGGAGGCACCAGTGTTGAAATCTCTTGATTATAGTAAGCCTTTTTCTCTGTTTTCTTTTGCTTCATATCATACGGTGGCTGCAGTATTGCTACAGAAGAACAATGAAGGATATGAACATCCCATAGCCCTCTATAGTAAGTCTTTGCATGTGGCAAAACTAAAATATGAGACCATGGAGAAACAAGCTTATGCCCTCATTAAAGCTGTTAAGGCTTTTAGGCCATATTTAGTGAATGCAAATATCATTGCTTATGTCCCACATGCTGCAGTTAAAGATATTTTGTCTCAGTCTGAGGTTACTGGGAAGAGATGCAGATGGATCAATAGAAATCAAGAATTCAACTTAGAGATAAAGATCACCAAATTGGTGAGAGGTTTAGGTTTGGCTAAGCTCATGACTGATTCGAATCTCATGAATGTAGAAATACATAATGTTGAGGTTAGAAATGCTTTAGTCACTAGTATTGAGAGGCAACCCTGGTACACAGAGATAATCCAAATTTTGAGAGGTGCTACACTCCCAGAAGAAATGACATACAATCAAAAAAGAACTCTGAAACTCAACTCACAAAAATATGTGCTCATTCAGGGTGATCTTTTCTGGAGGAAAAGAGATGGAGAGTTACTAATGTGTTTGGATGAATTTCAAGCTAAACAGGTGTTAACTGAAATGCATGATGGAGTATGTGGAGGTCACTACTCTGCTAAGACTACTGCTGGTAAGATAATCCGGGCTAGGTACTATTGGCCCACTTTATTTAAAGATGCTCATGCATATGTTCGGAAATGTGACCCATGTCAGAAATTTTCATCCAAGCTCAAGTATGAAGGAGCCCTACCCCTAAATCCAGTTTCTGTAGAAGCTCCTTTTGTCCAGTGGGGCATTGATTTTATTGGAGAGATTGTTGAGAGGTCAGGGAGAGGTCATGGATGGATCCTAGTGGCTACTGATTATTTCACCAAATGGATAGAAGTCATCCCTACAAGAAGAGCTACTAGTAAAGTTGTCATTGATTTCCTGATGGATAATGTTGTAACTAGATTTGGAACACCTACAAAATTGGTGATGGATAATGCCATGTGTTTCAGATCAGAAGAGTTTGTAAGCTTTTGTACTAGTTACGGTATACTCATGTCATACTCTTCACCTTATCACCCTCAGGGGAATGGACAAGCAGAATCCAGCAATAAAAGCCTATTGAATATCATCAAGAAAATATTGAAAGAGAATAAAAGATCTTGGGATCAAAAACTAAAGTTAACTTTGTGGGTAGATAGAATAATAGTTAAGAAATCCATTGGAATGTCACCTTTTGAACTAGTCTATGGTGCCCAAGCCAGATTGTTGGTAAACAATCTTCTTCCAGTGTATAAATTTTTGCAAAATGAGGACATGGAGATATCTGAACCAATAGAAAATAGAATGATCCAAATTGTAGAAATGGAGGAGCTTAGGACTTTTGCTCATAAGAGAAATTAGAAGATCCAGTTGCAGTCAAAATATCTTTTTGATAAAAGGACATCATTAAGGAAGTTTCAAATTGATGACATGGTTCTTCAGTGGAATGCAAAAGGACAGGATAAGGGAAAGCACAAGAAATTTGAATCATTGTGGATTGGCCCTTTTGTGGTTTGTGACTTAAATGGTAAGGATTCATATTTCTTGAAGAACATGAATGATGAAATGTAGGAATTTCCGGTGCATGGACAATTCCTGAAGTATTATTTCTCTTAACGTCCATGCACGGTAGGTCCTTTGTTTGTACATATTTTGTTCCTTTCCTGCTTTTCTGTTTTGGTCTATGTTTTGGTCTGTTTCTCCAGAGTTTATGAGTTTTCTTGTGTTCACCTTGCGACCAACCATCCCCAGTCAGAGCCGATGTTATCACTGATTAAAAATGGGCTTTTCTTTTCCCATGATTGGCTATGGTTTGTTGAAATTTTGAGTAGGGCGCTTTTTCAAATGCTTCAACTTTGTTTTAGGCCTCAAGGGTTCAGGGGTTTTTGATTTTAGATCCTCCAATGTTTGTTTAAAACCCTCTGGTTTCTATTCTTTTGTTACTCTATACACTTAAGTAATGGGTCATGGGATCATAGGAAGTGTCCCCCCTTGTTGTTTGCCAAGGTGGTCATGTTAATTAATCGCAAAATTTATGCCTTATATGTTTTTCTCAAAAGTTGTCGGGCCTAGTAACTAGTGCGCATCTCACGGATTGATCTACGACTTTCGCTATTTCACTAGGCGAAGTTGCGCGTAGTTTAAAACCAGCGAAGTTGCGAAAATGACATGGCATGCCACCTAGGTGTTCTAGCTGGTTAATGAGAGCAAGTAAAATGGCGACACACGGCATAAGTCACAACAGTCAGCAGGTCAGGATTAAAGGCTAAAAGGCGGGCCCCAGAGGTGAGTCAGGTCGCAAGTTAGGAGATGACCTGGCGGATACAGCTGTCAAGAATTTACTGGAGCCCAGTGGCTTTGTCTCGGCATATGAAAAAGTGACGAGTCAACTCCGCATATGACTGGACGCCAGGTGTTCATAGTGAATCAGAGGGCCCACCACTCCTGAAAGCCTATTCAGATGGTTAAATGTCGATCAATTAAAAGATGATCTGATGGCCCGTGCTATTTCACAAGGGTAAGATGCTCGTGCTTTATACCTTGCAAAATAGTGAAAGTGAATGAGAGTCGTCCACGTGTCGTGATAGATGGCAATGTGTCCAGCGACACGTGGTCTTAGAAGAAATCTGTGGGCCCGCCAAGGTGGAACCGGTGATATAAGAAAATGACACATGGCCAGCGTTAAGTCGAATGCAAAAGACATTTCAAGGCCAGTGGTTGGGCGCCACATGGTATCATGTAGCAAATAGAGAAGCGGGACCCAGCGCGGGGCCAAAGTTGTTAGTCAGTATAACGCTCGATCAAGTTTCTTTTGATCAGACGGTCAGCGCTATTTCACAGGACCAAGCTGCCCGATAGTTATGCTTCACGAAGTTGCGAAAGAGCAAAATGAAAGACTTGCAGGAACGTTGTGACCCGTTGGAGCGAAAATACGAATTCTCCTACTAATTCAATTTTGAAGGGATGGCCGAAGCATGCAGAATCAATGTTGTAGTTAAGACCCTGAGTACAATATTTGATTTCCTATCAATCGGGTGAAGATATCTTTTAAAGAATTTTTGCAGAGGAGCGGATGCAGAGCTATTTTCTTCAGGTACAGAGCAAGTCAGTTTAGTTGCAGAGCAAATTCCTTCAAGTTAAGAACAGGTTTTCTCGTACTCCTATGTAGCAATTCCTGTGTGGTGTGTTTTAGATAAGATATTGATTCGTCACAGAAGTGTCTAGGAGTGGTATTCATCTCTTACGTTTTTTAAATGGCTCCTAAAAGAGAATTTTCTGGCAAAGTCAATTATTCAGAAAGGAGTGTCTGTGATGATTTTCTAGAACAGTTGACGTTGTCAACTAATCAGGCATCGAAGGCAAAAGAATTAGTGCCTAGAGCTCCCCGTTTAAAGATAGGAGAAGGACTGTATGACAAGGGTAACTGGTTGAGAGACCCACAGGTTAGATTGTCTGGGTTGGGGTTATTTAAGATTGGATTTGGAATGTGAAATTCTCCAGCCCCGCAAAATAGTATTTGGTAATTAGATGTTGGGAAATTGGTAGTCCCAGGGGTATTTATGGACATAGATTTGTTGACCCAAATTGCGCTCAACTATGATCCAGTCACAAGAAGCATTCAGGATATAAATGGAAAAATCCTTATTGAGATTAATGTTGAAGAATTCAGGAATGCTTTTGGGCTTAATGAGTTTACCAATTTTCTAGAACCCATAAATTTCAAATCATTAGCTCAAATTTACAGTGCACAGAGGAATCATCTCAGGAACGGGCCTCTCAAGGAGTTTTTTGTGAAGATAGGTGGGTTGGCAGTTGTAGGACCCAACACACAAGAGCCCTTTTCATTGAGTATGTTCACCCTAAGGGCTAAAGGAATGTATTGGGCACTTTGCCAAGTTTTGGGAGAAGATGTTGAGCAAATATGCCAAATCACTACCTGTTAATTATTGCTCAGATTTTGAATCCTTCTCTTGCAATTACATTTGATTATGCCTCTTTCATTGCTAATGCTATCCATGGAGGGTTAACAGGAATAAAGAATGGAAAGGTGGATAGGCCTTTCGGATGGTACTCACTCCTGATGCATCTATTTCTTTTCAAAGGTGGTGATTACTTTGCCAGTGGACTGGACCTTGTCAAGGAGAAAGAAGGAGAAAAAATGTAGGTACAATTATGGAGTACTGTGTTGTCATGGGATAGAGAGGATGCCAGTTTCTTGAAGTTTGACAAATACTTTCCATCCAAGATTAGGACTCTCCTCTACTCGGAGATCCCAAGAATCCCCAAGGTTCTTTTGGAATTCATAAGACCAAAAGAATTCGCAGAGAACATAAAAATTGTTCATAACTAGGGTGACATTTACTTGTATCCAGTCTCGACGGTTTTCAGAGTGTTTGGTTTTAGAGGCACCCCATTCTAGCTACCTTACCAGGTCCCTCTCAAAATGGGAATCGCAGAGATCCTTAGACAAATTGGTGGTGTACAAGAGGCAGAGTTGACAAGCAGGGGTAAAGGGACTATTTTTCCTACAGCTACCATAGCCCACCAATTTGTAATAACAAAGGGAGGTTGGAATTGCTTTGAAGATTTTCTCAAGCCTTATCATTTGTCCACTGTAGTGTCCAGGTGTGCTGATCCAGAAGACTTCTTCAATGGCATGTTTAGAAAGAAGGCAGCATGCAGAGGTAGGCCCCATCAATTTCAGTTTCTTGAAGACCTCATCATAAATGAGTTTGATCTAGATGAGCAGGAGCTAAGGAAAGAGAAATGGGTGGCTTATAAGAAAGCCTTGGATTTCATGCATCATTTTGATGCCAGCTATGACCCATTGTCTATCTTTTTCCCTCTGGAGGAGAAAATAAAGTTTTTAATTGTTTGCTTTGAAGATGTGATGCAGACCCTGAAGGAGAAGAGGGAAGCTGTAATCAAAAGCAACCTTGAAAAGGTGAGAATGATCCTAAGTAGGTCATCTTCCAGCAAAGCAATCCCTCCTAGTGATTATACACTGCACAAGAAATCCAGTTATAGTGTGCTGATGCCTACGACAAGGGAGCCCCCTACCTCTAAAGGAAAGAGGAAGATACAAGATGTCATTGACATCCAAGAAAGCCCAAAGAAGCAAAGGGTAGGGAAAGAAGTACAATTAGATAAATCTTTGTATTCCCCATCCCAATCCCCTATCCATATAGGAAATGAGCAAGCAGCAGCTAAGCAACTCCTACAGTTAGGTAGTCTAGGGGAAATTGCCTACACTTATGATGAAGTGGAAGAAGGAATGCCAGAATAACCCATTGCTACTGAAATGGATATTACCACCACTAAACTCAAAGGCCAGGAGTGGGATCCTAAGATAAAGCAGGCAACTAATGCCTTCTTGGCTGACAACAATTTTGTCATATCAGAAGCATTTATGCAGTTTATATGGCAACAGAACATAGATAAATATAATGCTAGATGTGAAAAGACAAAGGATGAGCAGCCTAATAAAGATCCAGCCCTGGTAGAAGAGGAAATAAAGAAAGAGATGATGGAAGAGTTCAAAACCATCACCCCTGAGCAAGGGAGAGATATAGTAGCACAAGTTGGAGTGCTTATTCTACCTGAGTGAGATATAGCAGACGCCCTGGTACTAGACGCAGTGAGGAAAGAGACCAAACCCATGGAGGGAATTACTTTCAATAAGGATAATGCTGCACTCGTCATGTGGTCTCTTAAGAGAAATGAGTGTAAGAAGAGCAAAGATACCCCAGGGTCAAATTACCTTGGTGGGATGATGGTGAAGAGAGTGCAAAGTACAGGGGTAGTGGAAGCTGCTAGCACTGTGTTAGAGATTGCAAAATTTAGTGTTGCAGTAGCAGAAAAGGAAGCCAAAGAGAAAGACGCCCTCCAAGTCAAGTTGGAAATAGTTTTGAAGGCCTATAACAGTGCTAAGGAGGAGGTAAGAGGTAAGGATAGCATCATTGCTAAGCTACAAAGCCAGTTGACTGGACAATACCATCAAGGTGAGTCTTCAACACTAATGATTTCCTCTTCTCTTGCAAGACCTCCACCTACTAGCCCTATCATTGAGTTTCCACCATCTCTAGCACCCTCCAGCTCTCAAATGGTTGAAATTACTCCTCAAGAATTAGAAAACTTAAAACAGGCTCATGCCTTATATGCAAAGAAGTATGAGGAGAGAGTAAGGGCTACAATTTCCAGTTTTGCAGATACAATGAATGTTTCATTGCTCTACAACAATGTAGGTAAAATTGAGGATATATGGAATGAGCTCAGGGGAGACAAGGCCATTTTGACACCTATTTTTGACAAATGGAGGCCTGGGGAGCAAGATTTAGAGTTTATGTGTGTATCCTGCGATGAAGCAAGGGCCAATCCCATCATTAGATCCACTTCTAACATCACTAAAATTTTAGTACAATTAGCAGCAGAGGTGGATAATGTTGATAGGAAGGTTAGTTTTTGCAAAAGGGAGTATATTGATCAAGTTTTTGAGTTGCTCTCAAGAGTTTTTGCTAGCTCGGATCAATTAAAGGACAAACAAATGTGGCTTAAGGAGATAGAAGCTAAATTGTTAGTAAGAATTAAAGGAATTATTGATTTAGAAGATGCTTCTTTCTTTGTTTTGAGAATACAAGAGATAGAGAAAATTAAGTCACATTATGGTTTTCTCAATTCAGAAGTCAACAAAATGAGAAATTCTTGGAAAAGGTTGACTAAGACTAAGGATAAAGTGATTAATTTCTCATAGCCGACAGAAGAGGTGTATGATGAGTGGACAACTAAATATGCCACCCATGATCTGAAATAGTTGGAGAGCGCCCCTGAAAAGGTAGAAGAGGTTGCAACCGAACAGCCTATTGAAGAAACTGCAGAGGCCGAAAAGTGCTTGTAACTGTTTTTGCGAAAAGCTTGTAACCTCTTTATTTTAAAAGAAATGATTGTAACAAACTCTCCTCGAGAAGTCTGAAGCTTTGTGCATCCATTTTGTTATAAATGGATACCAGGACTAGAGGAAGAGGGATCGCAAAAGAATTGTAAGAAAACACTGCAGAAATTTATCTAAGCTTTTCTAAGTCTAATGGAGAATATTCAAAAACTTCTTGTAATATTTCTTGAACTTAATATCAATATATAGACCATCGGTTTTTGAGTGAAGCTTTGTGTCGTCTTCAAGTGTGTCTACAATTTGTTTACTGTTTTCATTATGAATAATCCAGGGTTATTTTGTTTGAATGGAATTGCAAAGCAATTTTTAGTAGAAGTGTTCGCTGGATTTTCTCTTTAGGAGGGAGATTAAAGATGCGGGGATCACTCATACCAGTAAACTCTTTGGAAGGGACTTTGAATTTTGATGATCATAGCTTAATTTGGAATGCATAAGTTCTTGTAGGTGTCAGGCATATACAAGGATTAATAGAAACCAAGCCAACGGGATGCATAAAGATATTTTGTTTGAGGATTATTATCTGAGTTTAGATGACTCTGTGACCTTGGATAAGGCACTAGTATTCATTCAAGTTGTTAATTGCATGTTCTGCTGATCGAAATGCTGAACTTAAGTATAATTTTCATTCTTTGTTTTCAGATAATTTCAAGGTGAATAGATCCACTGGTTTTCTGGACTGGTTTGTTGTGGGTTTATGTTTGAAAGTGTGAATTCAGTTCACAAAGGTATACCCACCTGGGCTCTGAGTAAGTCCGAAGTGTAGAAGGTTCAATCAAACCTTGTCATATGTTGTCTTTAGAATTTCTTTATCTTTGATATCTCTTTTGCACCGAGTTCAATCATATTATTTTAAGGATGTTAAAGAGAATCAGATTTTGAAGACAACAGGAAGTACTTTTTCGGTCATCAACATCACCTGCCCAATCCGCATTTGTATATGCACATAAAGTAAAGTCATCATCTTTAGGGTTGTTGGATCTCAAATCTACAGATTGGATAGGTTCTAAGGAAATGTCAATTCCTATGATCAAACCCTCCAATTTGACTTGGCCAACTTATAGAGTGAACCTATTTGGTTACTAACTCCCTCACTTTAGGCTCTACAAGACCTAGCAGGTATACCTATTCACTAGTGGCTTTCGATGACTAGTGGCTTTTATAAAAAATTGTTTATCTTAATCTAATTTCCTCCTATCTCATAATGGCATAGGTTCCTAGGATGGGTGGCTATTAGATGAATTCAAGATTGTTGTTGTGAAAGCTATTCGAAGTTTATGCTTGAAATTTATATGTATACACTATTGCTAATTGATTCTATATATCCTACTCAACTATTCCTACTACTTTACTATAAAGGTAATTAATATGGTAAAGATTGTGATTTGTAAATGACCAAAGTCTTTCATGTTATTTGGGCTACAGAGTTATATTTCTTTAGGACTTAATGTATGATTTGTGAGACAATTTTTAAACCTACCCCCTTTGGCAAATCTGTTAGTTACTGTTTCTTATGAGATTTGCTAAATGTTTATATCATAAACTGCCTGAATGAATTTAACCCTAACCTTAAGGGACCATTCAAGGAAGAACTACAAGGAACAATTACAATCCATGAGTAGATCTTTTTAATCCAAAGTTATAATATCGAAACATAAGCTTCACTGTAAGAATACGAATAACCTTATCTCCCTTAGATAATATCACAAACAACTGCCTACAGAAAATGAGATAATCCACAACACATATACAAAAGAAAAACAACTGATTCTATTAAAACTTCAAAATGGTACAATAGTATGCCAAAGGCTATAGTATCTGTCCAGTCTCTAATATTCTAATTATTGCTTTATTTTACAAAATATGATCATATAAATAAACGAGCAATGCCTATTCTATGAGAAATCATATCCCTTCATCATTAATTCATTGAGCATTAGTTAATAATTCTAGTTAAGAAATGGTCACACAAATATTCATTTGAATTGATGGTAATGTGACTTCATTGAGATTTGTTTTGTTCTTCAGGGCAACGGGTAATCATTTGTCTAGCAGTGCGTTGAATTTTTCACCGACATTTATTCAACCTTACACCTGTGTTGTAGTTCAATGAAATCATATGTCTTGATGGCTTTATCTTATGTCTCCCTAAAACACCATATTCCATCAACATCATTCTTTATTTTGGTGGAATTGACATCATCGCCCGCACTTCTCTTGGTCTTATCGATATCTTTATTTCATCAAAGCCTCGCTATAAGTGTTTATGTCGGTATAATGTTTGATCAATTCATTGAAATCTTCCTTTTCGATGAAAATGCTTTTATCGCTAAGTCCCTCCACTGTTTTATCAATGTTAGAATTCTATTGAAACAGTCCTTCATTATCCGGCCTTTGTACTAGCGTTGATGAAATTTCCTCTTTCTGTAAAAGAAAAATACTCTCCTTCGACTCTTTATGTTTGGTTGATAACAAGTCATCGAAGGAAATTTCTCATGTTTCATCGATCTTTTATCCTTTTATGAGAAAGCTATCTTTGATCAACATCCTCTGTGCCTCTTTGATATGCTCTTTTCCCCAAAATAGCTTCGTCAATAAAATATCCATTGGTTCCTTCGATATCACTCTTTCAGCCAAACTTCTTCCCTCGGCGAGTTGTTCACATGTCTCATCGATATTGTAGTTTTATCGAAACTATTTATTTCATTGGCAGGGACCACTCTTGATTTCCTTGATGTACTTTATGTCGATGGAACTAATGTTTTTGGTGAATCCTTTTGAAAGTCCATCACGACCAAGATTTGTTTGATAAGTCACTTTATCAATAGGATAATGGTAGGCTTCTTCGATAGAGTCATTTCGATCAGACTGGGTGTTTTGGTAAAGGAGTAGCATGTATATCTAATGGCCTTGATTTGAGCGATAATCTTGAGGATTCTGATGTCGATGGAAGTGCCAAGGGTTCTATCAAAATTCTTAAGGGCATGCTTGATTTCATTTTTTTCTCAAGAAAACTTATGTAGCTTCAATTGAAACCATGGAATTCTATTAATTTAAATTCAATGCTCAAGAGTGGCTCTGACTGGGGATGGAGGTATGCTATGGATGCCTTCAAAGATCTAGAATCTCTGGTGAATAGGGACCTACTAATGGTGGTTGGTGGTATATAGAATGGAAAATGAACCCTAACCTATTGTACGTGGAATAATATTTTAAGAGAAAAATCTCTTCAGGAACTATCCATGTACTAGCAATTCCTGATTGTCTCGTGTTGCACTTTGTATGTAATAAGCATCCTCCCCTGCTTTCTCTATAATCACATATGGCCCAGGCCAAAGGGCATCCCACATCAAGACCCAATCACCTATCTCAAACTTCCTATTTGTTTCCTTTTTGTCATATAACCTTTTCATTTGATTTTGTGCCTTAACATTCTGCCTCTGGGCCTCCGTCCTGATCTCATCAAGCTCTACTAGTTGAACCAGCCTATCCTGCAAAGGATCTTCCACATCAATTCATTCTTGTATCATAAATCTGTGGATAGGAAGAATATTATCCAAATGGAATTCTAGCTTTCTTGTCATAAACCTATTCAAACGGAGATTTTCTTGTGGACTTCTTGACTGTTATTCTATCAGACCAAAGTGCCAAACTCAATTTTGAATCCCATGCTTTCTTATTCTGTCCTAACATCCTCTTAATAATCTTGAGAATATTTGTATTACTAGACTCAGCATGTCCATTACCTTGGGGATGATAGGGAGATGAATGAGATATCTTGATGCCATATTCTCCACAAAAGGTGTTGAATTCTTCAGATCTAAAACACATACCATTGTCTGTAATGATTCTTGTAGGGACACCAAATCTGACAATGATATTTTCCATCAAGAATTTGATCACTACTTTACTAGTAGCCTATTTCATAGGGATTTCTTCCACCCATTTAGTTAGATAGTTAGTGGCTACCAAGATCCATATGTGTCCTCCACTAGATTTATCACATATTTCCCCTATGAAATCCAATCCCCATTGTTGAAATGGTTCTTCAACTTGCATTGGTCTTAATGGGAGTGCTCCTTGGTATTTCATTTTTCTTGAGAATATTTGGCATGCTTCACACTTTCTAACATACTGATAGGAATCATTAAACACATGTGGCCAATAATACCCTGCCCTTAATATCTTGTGAGTTGTAGTTCTGGCAAAAAAATGACCACCACACACTCCACCATGCATTTATTGCAAGATTTTGTCTACCTGACATTCATCCAAACCCAGTAGTAATATTCCATCTTTGTTTTTCCAATACAAGTCACCACTAATGATCACATACTTTGATGATTTCAACTTCAAGGTCCTCTTTTGATTATCAATCATATTGTCTAGACACTTCATATGTTTAAGATAATACATAACATCTGTGTACCATACTGTGTGCTCGATACTGAAACTGGCTTCCTCAAGCCCCACTTCATTTATTTGAAATCCTTCAGAATCTTCTCCTGCCATGAGTTTAGCTAATCCCTGACCCTTAATGACTTGTGAGATCTTGAGCTCAATGTTAAACTCCTAGATTCGGTTGATCCATTTGCACCTTTTTCCTGTTACTTCTGTTTGTCTGAAAATATCCTTCACTGTTGCATTAGGAACATAAGTTGTGATCTCTACCCCTACCAGGTATGGTCTGAAGTGTTTTACTGCTCTTACCAGGGCATAGGCCTGTTTCTCATTTATATCATATTTGATCGCATATAGGTTCAATGATTTGCTAAAGTATATGATGGGTTTCTCACACCCATTTTGGTTCTTCTGTAGTAATATTTTTGCTACCGTGTGACAAGAGGCAAAAGAGAAGATGAAAAATGGTTTGCTAAAATCTGGTGATATTAATACTGGTGCCTCAGATATTGTCCTTTTGATTACTACACAAGAATCCAATGCTTCTGCATCCCAATCTATCTTCGCTCCCTTCTTCAACATTTGCACTATAGGCTTTACAATGTCTGCAAAGTTTAGGATAAATCTCCTGACAAAGTTGATTTGTCCCAGGAATGACTGAATGGCTTTAAAGGTTTTTGGAATGGGGACTTCATTGATTGCAGCCACTCTTTTAGGATCAATTCTTACTCCCTCCTTAGATACTATGTGTCCTAGGAGCTTTCCTTCCTCAACTCTGAAATGACATTTCTTTGGATTAAGAGAGATCCCATATTCTAAAGCTTTTCTGAATATCTTTTCAAGGTGATTGCAGTGGTCTTTAGACCTCTTTGGAAAATTGCTCCAGCATTAGTTAGGCCAAATGGCATCCTTGCATACACATACATACCCCATGGTGTTGTAAAGGTTGTCTTGTATTGCTCGGCCTCCCTGACTTTTACTTGGTTGTAACCTGAGAATCCATCCATCATAGATAATAATTCATATCCAGTTACCTTTTGCAACATGATATCCATATTTAGTAATGTATAATTCTCTTTCAAAGATGATATATTCAAGTTCCTGAAGTCTACACAGAGTCTTATATCTCCATTCTTTTTTCTGACACACACTAGGTTTGAAACCCAAGTGGAATACCTACAAGGTTTTATTATCCCTGCATCTTTCATTTTTATTATTTCTTCTTTCATCTTAGGTAGCAAGATTGGATTTATAGGTCTCTATTTTTGTCTAAATGGCTTGGCATTAGGTTTAAGGGGTATTTCATGCTAGAAAAGATCTTCTCTATAGGCTTTGAGGTCATCATATGACCATGCAAAAATGTGTCTATAATTTCTAAGCAAATTTATCAGTTGTTGCTTCATTTTAGGAGTTAATTTCTTTCCAACAAACACATGCCTTGGTGACTCCTCATTCCCCAAGTTAACTTGTTCAAGACCACTTTCTCTAGCTGGAGTCACTTTAGTTTCTATTTTGTCTTGTGCATTGAAGGTTATTTCTAATGCAACCAAACCTCTTGGTAGTTTGTTCGATTTCAGCTATATGATCTCCTGTCCAAACAAGGTTTATTTCCCATTAGTCTCTTCCAAAAAGTCATTAAAGTTAATAGTCTATGCCTGATAATGATCTACACACTGCAAGAATTTTAGCAAGTCAACATCATCTTGAAAAAATTTCCAGTTGTACAGGTTATCAAAGATAGAAGGTCTGAATTTTATCTCCACTTCTAATATCCCATTTAATGTCACATCACTTTCCTTTAGTGCAATATTTGCCAGAAAGTCGGCTATTATGTTCTTTGACCTATCAATCCAATTTATCTGAAAGGCATCAAACAATTCAATGGTGTCCTAGACTGCATTTCTTTATTGATTCAATCTGATATGTTTAGAGGCATATTTTTCTTTAATTTGGGACTATCAATTTTGAGCCCCCAAATACACTAAGGATTTTAATTCCATTCTTAACTGCTAGGTTTAGTCCTATGATTAAAGCCTCATACTCAGCGATATTGTTGGTACATTCAAACATTAACTTGAAAGAATACTTAAATGTTTCTCCACTTGGTGAAATGAAAATAATCCCATCTCCACTTCCTTCCTTATTGCATGAGACATCAAAGTAAATGTGCCACACTTGATCATTTGTTTCTTTGAAGCAAGACTCAATTGGAGACAAATCCTCAGTCTTTGGCTTTGTCAATTGTACTTTAAAATTATCCATGTCTGACTGAATAAAACATATTGGCTCAGGCGTTTCCACATCCTCAATGATATATGAGGAGCGAGGCTCTCTTTTAATTCTCACTTCATGTGTGTTCAGTGGTATGGTTGCATATGACAAATCTAATTGGACATGTCCCCCTATCAGGTTTGACCACTGTCTAGATGATAATAACATTCCATAATTTGGAGGGACATCCACCACCGTGATGTTTGTCTTGTAAGATGCTTTGGGGCATGTTGCTAGCTTGATCTCTACATCTTTCATAACACCCACCACTGGAACAAATCTATTATCCATAGTGTAACACTTGCCGAATGTTGTATCCACCCCCATTCCAAGCTCTTTCATAACTCCCACAGGCATAACATTTATTGTTGCTCCTCAATAAATCATGCAATTTTTAATCATCTTATTATTGATCAATAGAGTTAGGTAAAAGGGATCTACTTGGGAAGGATTTTTTGTTATTGTTGACCCCAAATATATGGTTAGAGTTGGATCATGTTCACCATTATTATCCTGACCACCCTGCTTGTGTTCTTTCACTTTACCTCCCAAGACATCTATGCTTATCCTTAGAGTCTTCTCTTTGTATTCTGGGAACTTCATCATCTCAAGTAAGGGCACAGAGACCTTCATTTGTGTCAAAGCATTGGCAATATCAAACGATGTGGCAATGGTTATTGGGGAAGTAGCTGTCATATTCTCCCTCTCTCCCTTTTGCAGTTTTGTTATCTGAACCTCTTTCTCTTTGATTTTCATTGGATATTACTCATTCTATTCATTGGTTTAAATACTTTATTGACTTCTTTTATGAACATTCTAGAGGACTTTCCCTGCTTGGGGTTTATGGTTTTGTTTCTAAGAGCATAGGTTCTTTTGGCTTGTTCCACTACAGCCGCCATGATTCTTTCCCTTTCTTCCTCAGTGGGGACCTTGATTTTGATCTCTTCTTCCTCATCTAAGAATATTTGTTGCATATAACATTGTTGATTGATCCATTTGGAACTTACATCACCATCCCCTTCTTCCTTAGATGAATTATATTCTTTGAATGATAGAAAATTTATGGTGTGGTCATTTGTATACCCTTCACATTCTTCTTCTTCTTCTTGCAGCTTCTTTGCCACTATACATTGGTAAGGAGAATGTGGCATGTCACAAGAAAAGCACCACAGGTTATCATCTGACACCTGATTCATAATTCTTTTTTGAATCTGGCATCTACATATTATCCTTTTGATTCTTCTCCACTCATTTCACATCCTTCCAGGTAGTATTGTAAGGCATGTCATGTAGTCTGGGTCTATCATGACAGAAGAACTGTTGTTTCTCTGTTTTATTTACCTTCACAGATAAATCTTTTAAAACATTCAATACTTTGTCCAATTTGTCTTCATCTTTAGTTTGTTTGGGAGCTTTTGGATTGAACAACCTAGTATCTTCTCTCTTCCCAATTCTCCCAACAGCTTTTCTATTGTTTTCTATAGTTATGGCAGTTTTCATAACCCCTTGAAGAGTCGTAATATTTTTTGTCCTAAGTTCATAATTTGTCTTGTTGTCAAAGGCATTTATGTAGTACAAGATGCTTACTTCTGGGACTGGCTTTATCCTATTAGGAATTTTGTTTATAATTCTGTTAAATCTTATATTGAAATCGACTACTGTCTCATTAGGTTTTTTTTTGATACTTATGATTTCATGTAGTGCAAACTCAGGGCTATTTTGATCTCCATACTGTTCGAGAAAAAGTCTCCTAAACTCTGCAAGGCTACTTATTGAAGCATCAGGTAATGTTCTAAACCAATCTCATGCATCTTTTGTTAAAGACTGCATGAATAACTTCATTTTAACATCTTCATATGGGAGGCAGAAATCCTGTGTCGAAAGCTTGGCAATGTGCTTCTCATGTGATAGCATTACTCCCAGTGAATTTTGGTACTGCAGTTCTGATTTCATTTGGGATGGGATGAGAATACACCATCATTCTTGAAAAGTCAAATTGTCTGATACGCTCTGTATTCATCCATCCATACCCTCCCTCGAAGAAATTCCTATGGTTCTGACTCATGTTATTATAATGGGGAAATTGGTTTTGGGGTTGGAATTGACTTTGATATGAAAAGTTGTTATAATGATTGTACTAATGTTTAGGAGGTACATGGGTGTATGCACAGTTACCATTCCCACGATCATATAAGGGGTTTCAAGTTATCTTATAGGTATTGTTCTTTACATTGGTTTCATCTTTATGATTTCTTCCCTTGTCCGATCCTTGGGTCACATGTTCACATCTTTCTTTGTACTTATTCAGGTCATGATCAATATCATTTTCATTAACACTAGTACCCAGCCTAGCACATAATTCCACACACTCCCTTTTTCTTCCAGTATATTTCATTTCAGTAGCTACATCTAACATTTGTTTTGTCAAATCTACAAAACGGTCTAGTGGATCCATCATGCTTGAACCTGAGGAACTTGATGTATTTGCTCTTGAATTTGAGCGATGATTTTCAAAACCAGGAGGGAATTTTCCTTTTCGTGCTTTATCTACAGCTATCAAGTCCTCATTTCTTGGACATGAAGGAATTGTATGATCCTCTCTATTCCAAGCTGACTGTGAGTTATTTTCAGAGTAGTATTGGTTATACATGAAATCATTCATGTGTTCCATTGGATTGTTTGTCGGTTCTTTGTTTGGTTTTTTCTTGTTTCTTTTCTGATCAAAGTTCAATATTATTGGATGGCCTTGTGGTATTGACCTCCTTCTGTACATAAAACTTCTTCTCTTTATTTCAAAGTCGCCATCTCTCCCTAGAGAGGAAATTTGTTTCTTTTTATATGATTTCTTTCCCACAGCATAGTCCTTTTAAATGAATAGTCTCCCCAGCAGAGTCATCAATCTGTTGGATCTCAAATCAATAGATTGGATAGGTTCAAAGGAAATGCTAGTTCTTATGATCAAACCCTCCAATTTGACTTGGCCAACTTATAGAGTGAACCTATTTGGTTACTAACTCCCTCACTTTAGGCTCTGCAAGACCTATGCGGGTATACCTATTCACTAGTGGCTTTCGATGACTAGTGCTTTTTATAGCAGATTGTTTATCTTAATCTAATTTCCTCCTATCTCAGAATGGCATAGGTTCCTAGGATGGGTGGCTATTAGATGAATTCAAGATTTTTGTTGTGAAAGTTATTCGATCTTTGTGCTTGAAATTTATATGTATACACTATTGCTAATTGATTCTATATATCCTACTCAACTATTCCTACTGCTTTACTGTAAAGGTAATTAATATGGTAAAGATTGTGATTTGTAAATGACCAGTGTCTTTCCTATTATTTGGGCTACATAGTCTTATATTTCTTTAGGACTTAATGTATGATTTGTGAGACAATTTTTAAACCTACCACCTTTGGTAAATCTGTCAGTTACTATTTCTTATGAGATCTGCTAAATGTTTATATCATAAACCGCCTGAATGAATTTAACCCTAACCTTAAGGGACCATTCAAGGAAGAACTACAAGGAACAATTACAATCCACGAGTAGATCGTTTTAATCCAAATTTATAATATAGAAACATAAGCTTCACTTTAAGAATAGGAATAACCTTATCTCCCTTAGATAATATCACAAATAACTGCCTACAGAAAATGAGATAATCCACAACACATATACAAAAGAAAAATGATTGATTCTATTTAAACTTCAAAAGGGTATAATAGTATGCCAGAGGTTATAGTATCTATCCAGTCTCTAATATTCTAATTATTGCTTCATTTTATAAAATATGCTCATAGAAATAAACGAGCAACACCTATTCTATGAGAAGTCATGTCCCTTCATCATTAATTCATTGAGCATCAGTTAATAATTCCATTTAAGCAACGGTCACACATATATTCCTTTGAATTTATGGTAATGTGACTTCACTGAGATTTGTTTTGTTCTTCGCGGCAACAGGTAATCATTTGTCTAGCAGTGCTTTGAAATTTTCACCGACGTTTATTCAACCTTACACATGTGATGTACTTCAATGAAATCATATGTCTCGATGGCTTTATCTTATGTCTCCCCGAAACACCATATTCCATCAACATAATTCTTTATTTTGATGGAATTGACATCATCGTCGGCACTTCTCTTGGTCTTATCAATATCTTTATTTCATCGAAGCCTCGCTATAAGTGTTTATGTCAAGATAATGTTTTATCAATTCATCAAAATCTTCCTTTTCGATGAAAATGTTTTTATCGCTAAGTCCCTCCACCATTTTATCGATGTTAGAATTCCATCGAAACAGTCCTTCATTATCCGACCTTTGTACTAGCGTCGATGAAATTTCCTCTTTCAGTAAAAGAAAAATACTCTCCTTTGACTCTTCATGTTCAGCCGATAACAAGTCATCAAAGTAAATTTCTCATGTTTCATCGATCTTTTATCCTTCGATGAGAAAGCTATCTTCAGTCAACATCCTTTGTGCCTCTTTGATACGCTCTTTTCCCCGAAATAGCTTTGTCGATAAAATATCCATTGGTTCCTTTGATATCACTCTTTCAGCCAAACTTCTTCCCTCGGCGAGTTGTTCACATGTCTCATCGATACTGTAGTTTCATCAAAACTCTTTATTTCATCAGCGGGGACCACTCCTGATTTCCTCAATGTACTTTATGTCGATGGAACTAATGTTTTCGGTGAATCCTTTTGGAAGTCCATCGTGGCCAAGATTTGTTTGATAAGTCACTTTATCGATAGGAGTCATTCGATCAGACTGGGCGTTTCGGTGAAGGAGTGGCATGTATATCCAATGGCCTTGGTTTGAACGATAATCTTTAGGATTCTGATGTCGATGGAAGTGCCAAGGGTTCTATCGAAATTCTTAAGGGCATGCTTGATTTCATTTTTTTCTCAAGAAAACTTCTATAGCTTCAATTGAAACCATGAAATTCTATTTATTTAAATTCAATGCTCAACAAGGGTACCACTAACCATATTCAGATGTTCCTTGTAAGTATCTAAAAATCCTTTTCACCACACTCTCATGATTTTATCTAAGATCACTTTGATATCTCGATGGAGCATCAAAACTATTCATTATATCCGGTCTAATATGAGTCAAATATAGTAGACCTCCAATCATAGACTTGTATCTTGTAGGATTTACCGGTGCAGATTCATCTTTCCTTATCAAATTCTCACTGGTAACCATAGGAGTACTAACCGGTTTAAAATCTTCTATACCAAATTTCTTCAACATCTCCCTACCATACTTAGTTTGACATATGAAAATACCTTTATTAGTCTAAGTAATCTGCAAACCTAAGAAAAATTCCATTTCCCCAATCATAGACATCTCAAATTCTTTCTCCATATTGTTAGAAAATTCCATGCACAACTTATCTTCACCTCCAAAAATGATGTCATCAACAAAGACCTCAATAATCAGTATATGTAAAGACACAATTCATTTTAAATTCAATGATAAAACAAAATACTCTTTATTCTTAAATAAACTCATAATTCCTTTAATAAGTCTATTTTCTTACACTTTTCCATCCTAAGCTCTAATTAATGATTCCAATGATATCATAATAACACGATATTTCTATAAAGAGATAAAGATTTTTCATTCAATAGGAAATTGTAGTAGTACCTTAATCCTATCTACATACAATACTTAGGCCTTTCTAATTCCTTAAGTTCAAATAACAAAAACATAAAGAAAAGGATGAGATACTATTTTCTCTATGATTCTACATTCGGCACCCATCCCAGAAGGTAACTTTCCCCACGAACACAAACATAACTAGCTTCCTAAGTTCATATGATATCAAAGATATATATGAAGAAGACAATCTTTCATTTACAACTATTTATATCTGACAAGGAAGCAATCTCTTATAGATAGAATTAAAATAAGAAGGTGTAACACAAGAATGTATATTTACATATAAACGAATAGAATATGCGTACACATTCTTTCTTCAAATAACATATTAAATTTAATACTAACATGTGTATGACATGAATTCAACAATCTAAATTCAGTAAATTTTCTACAACGAGTATTAAATAAGATGATGTTTCGTAATGCATATACCTATATGGCTTTTTCCAATGAAATATCAAAATAAAATCATCATGACTTCTAATGCATGGAACTTAATCTAAGTTTAACTATTTTCTTCAATATTGATCTAAAGCAAGCACATCTCATGATAATTCCATTCTTATTTTCTAAACTTATAGTAAACTATTGCTTGATTGAGAGCCTACATATGAATTCTAGATTCAACTTCCAAATGATAGACGCCAAATCTCCTATGGAAATCTTCTTACTGTGTTTCCTTTTGTCATGCCCAAACTTTTGGGCAAAAACGGAACAATTTTTTTTTTTTTTAAAACAACATAAATACATTAAATAATCTACATTTAAAAAGGAATAAATAAGTCTTGTCTTAACTAAGGGTTAACTCAGGGTTAAATAGGATGGTTTCCTAAGTTGATTTAATTCAACTCTGTCATTAATGGGTCAATAATTAGAGTAGACTAACTATTCCTTAAAAAGGGTCGTCACAACTTAATTAATTAATTTTTACTTAATTAATTAATTTTTTTCCTAATTAAAATTCTCCCAAAAGGATCAAGAGATATTAATTATCTCAATCATATTTAAAATACTCAAGACTAAATGAAATAATGTTATCTCATATTAAAAATAATTAATTGAACATATGCGAAATTACTTTTAAATTTAACCAATAAAGTTAACTAAATCAATTATAATATTTGCCAAGTAAAAGAATCATTTTATATTAAAGTCTAATTTAAATCTCCTTAGATATTTAAATTCTAACTATTATATAATTGACCAACAATGACCTCATAGGTTAAAAGTTTACATTAATACTTTTAATAAATTCCAATTTTAAAATTTACAAAGGAATTTAACTTAATCGTTATATATAAATATAACCACTAAATGAATTATGGATTTTATTTAAAGTTGAAATTCCCCAAAACTAATGTAGGAATGACTCTCCTATTTAATTTGCTAAAATGCAAATGGGTTTTACCCATCTCAAATTGAAAAGGATTTCCCCCTCTTTTCAATTATACTCTTATTATATTTCGAACCCTAACTAGGGTTGGATTATTTCTTATATCTTAAACATTTTTCTTTCTTTTCCCATTGCTAACCCTAACCCAAAAATGGGTTAGGGTTTCTTGTCTTAACTTTTCTTTTCTTTTTTATTTCTTTAAGGTTGGATTATTTCTTATATCTTAAACATTTTTCTTTCTTTTCCTATTGCTAACCCTAACCCGAAAATGGGTTAGGGTTTCTTGTCTTAACTTTTCTTTTCTTTTTTATTTGTTTTTGTTTTTGGTGTGTGTGTATGTGTGTGTGCAGGGTTTCATGGCAGCGGAGGAAGGAGAAGAGGGCCGAAGAGTTTACATTGGATCGGGGGGGGTGGTGTGAGCAGGGGGGTCGGAGGCCCAGTTTGCATAGCGCTGAGCCCACAGGGCTGAAGTTTATGTGCTACGGAGGCCGTAGAAAAAGGGTGGAAGGCGGCGGCTAGGCGGCGCCACCAATGGGTCGCGGTCCACGCAGTGACCTCGGCCGCTATGTGAGTCGCGGCCCACACAATGGTGCGGCCCACTGTGGGGGTCACAGTCCACTTAGTGGCCACAGCCCACATAGTGGCGCGACCCACTATGGAGGTCACGAACCACCCAATGGTCGCGGCCTGCGGCTGTCCATAGGGGTTTGACCGCTCAACCAACGATACCAATTTTATTTTATTTTATTTATAAATTTAAAATGTTATTACGTGCACCATGTATGAAAAGGTATGTATTAATATATATATATATATATGTTATTATATATTTTTTATATATATTATTATTTTTTTATTTTTTTTTAATCGATAACCAAGATAATATATTGCTTAAAATAGAAATGATTTACATCCAAAAAGCAGATAGACAGTCTGCCACAACAAGGGGTCTCGCCCTAACTACAACAAAGGAACCCGAATAGACACCAACCCAACAAGGCCAACAGCCACAAAAAGTCACTTACAAACATATGCCCCACAAAAAGAAGGACCTGAATGGCCTAGAGTACCTATCTACCAAACCACCCCAATGCCTCTTCCCTTGAAAAGTTAGGGATACCCCGGCTAGGCCCTGCCTCCTGCATCACACTCCCTCCACCTGGCACCGTTCCCGGCCTGCCACCACACAAAGAACCGCACTCCACCACCTTTGTCTGCTTCCTTGGAAGCTGATGTCGAACCATAGGCCTCCCATCCTCATCCAAAGGGGCCTCAGACCGAATTGGGGTAACCTTCCCGTGAATTTTCACTCGCTCAGTCGGCCCCAAATTACGCACAAACTGCACAGTCTCTTCCCATCCTTTCCTTGCATCCTCCATCTGCAATTCAACAAGTCAGGAAGCCGACCAAATGACCAATGGCTGCAGCACCCCCACATCCACACCGATCCTCCACCACAGTCCTACCATCGACTTCAGCCCATCGCCAGTAATGGCTCGAGCCACCACATCCTGCAGACCACCCACCCATTTGGGTCTCAACACCAAAGAAGTGACCCATTGCACTTCCTCCGCTGACTTTCCCACCAGCAAGGCCAAGGCAACGAACAACGATGAAATATCAAGGTTAGTTCTCGGTCGACAGTCCAACATCAAGAATTCCTCCCCAAACATCAACCTCACTGCCCTCCAAAAATTCTCACCATCCACCCTGAAGACATTCATCAACCTATTGCTCGAGATCAGGGCGCGAAAAGCAGGCATTTGCCTGTCCGTCATCAAGGAAAAGTTTGCCTCCATCCTGACTCGCCTCTGCTCTAAATCCTGAACACACCGCCTAGCACCAAAATCCAGCCACTAAAAAATGCCAGGGAACATCACACCAAGGCCTTTAAAAGCCACCACCATCATATGTCATGATTGCTCCACACGAATCGCAAAAAACTAAGCATCATCGCTAGTCATTCACATCGATTGCCTCCATCATCACCCATCACCACTAGGCCACTTGCAATAACATTGTAGATCACAATCCATGAGGAACATTACTTCCCATAGGTCCATGGATACAAATGGTCATTTCAAAAAAAAAAACTCGAGTTCACTTTTCTAAGTTAAGCCATACAACCAAAATCAAAATCATGAGGACTAAAATTTCTAAAGTCCTTGAACAATCTAAAATTATTTTCCAAGGAGCCATTCGCTCCCACATTTGAAAGCTTGTCAGCTTCCAAGTTTGCTTCCTTGAGGATGTGAGTCACCTTAAAATCTTCAAAACCACCCAACAGAAGTTGCATTCTTCGAACATGCTTGTCTAAGTGCCATGCCTCCATTCGGCCTCTAACTATCTCATTCACCACAATCTGAGAGTCTCCCTCCAAATAGAGTTTCTTCACTCCCAATTTCTTAGCCATGAGAATGGCTTCTAACGCCGCTTGACACTCAGCAACGTTGTTTGATCCATCCACCAATCTTTTAGCACCTATGGCCAGAGTGTTGCCACAATCATCTCGAGCTATTACCCCAACTCCAGAGACCCCTGAATTGCCCCTTGAAGTACCATCAAAATTAATCTTAGTCCACCTTTATCTGGCAGAGACCACTCTTGAATTGATTCATACTTTCCCTGAAGATTAACCCTCAAAATCCCATTAGCACGGCTACTATATATATATATTTGACGGCAGCATGCTTGAAAATTAAATATTTAAAAAAAAAGAGAACACTAAGGTGAGCAGGGGGGCCGAAGGCCCGGTTTGCATGGCGCTGAGCCCACAGGGCCGAAGTTTATGTGCTACGAAGGCTGCAAAAGGAGGGTGGAAGGCGGCGGCTGAGCGATGCCACCAATGGGTCGCGGCCCATGCAGTGACCTCGGCCGTTATGTGGGTCACGGCCCACACAATGGTGCGGCCCACTGTGGGGGTCGCGGTCCACTTAGTGGCCATAGCCCACATAGTGGTGCGGCCCATTGTGGAGGTCACGAACGACCCAGTGGCCTCGGCTTGCAGTTGTCCACAGGGGTTTGGTCGCTCAACCAACGATACCAATTTTTTTATTTTTTTATTTATAAATTTAAAATGTTATTAAGTACACCATGTATAAAAACGTATGTATTAATATATATATATATATATATATATGTTATTATATTTTTTTTTTTTATATTATTATATTTTTTTTTATTTTGATCGATAACCAAGATAATATATTGCTTAAAATAGAAAATATTTACATCCAAAAAGCAAATAGATAGTCTGCCACAACAAGGGATCTCGCCCCAACTACAACAAAGGAACCCGAATAGACACCAGCCCAACAAGGCCAACAACCACAAAAAGCCACTTACAAACACATACCCCACAAAAAGAAGGACCTGAATGGCCCAGACTACCTGTCTACCAAACCACCCCAATGCCTCTTCCCTTAAAAAGTTAGGGATACCCCGACTAGGCCCTGCCTCCTGCATCACACTCCCTCCACCTAGCACCATTCCCGGCCTGCCACCACACAGAGAACTGCACTCCACCACCTTTGTCTGCTTCCTTGGAAGCTAATGTTGAACCATAGGCCTCCCATCCTCATCCAGAGGGGCCTCAGACCTAATTGGGGTCACCTTCCCGCAAATTTTCACTCGCTTAGTCAGCCCCAAATTACGCACAAACTGCACAATCTCTCCCCATCCTTTCCTTGCGTCCTCCATCTGCAATTCAACAGGTCGGGAAGCCGACCAAATGACAAATGGCTACAGCACCCCCACATCCACATCGATCCTCTGCCACGGTCTTACCATCGACTTCAACCCCTCACCAATAACGGCTCGAGCCACCACATCCTGAAGACCACCCGCCCATTTGGGTCTCAACACCAAAGAAGTGACCCGTTGCACTTCCTCTGCCGACTTTCCCACCAGCAAGGCCAAGGCAACGAACAACGACGAAATGTCAAGGTTAGTTCTCGGCCAACGGTCCAACGTCAAGAATTCCTCCCCAAACATCAACCTCACTGCCCTCCAAAAATCCTCACCATCCACCCTGAAGACATTCATCAACCTATTGCTCGAGATTAGGCCACGAAAAGCAAGCATTTGCCCATCCGTCATCAAGGAAAAGTTTGCCTCCATCCTGACTCGCCTCTGAACACGCTGCCTAGCACCAAAATCCAGCCACTACAAAATGTCAGGGAACATAACACAAAGGCCTTTAAAAGCCACCACCATCACATGTCATGATTGCTCCACACGAATCGCAGAAAGCTAAGCATCATCGCCAGTCATTCACACTGCTTGCCTCCATCATCACCCATCACCGCTAGGCCACTTGCAATAACATCATAGATCACAATCCACAAGTATCATTACTTCCCATAGGTCCATGGATACAAGCGGTCATTTCAAAACAAAAAAAACTCGGGTTCACTTTTCTAAGTTAAGCCATACAACCAAAATCAAAATCATGAGGACTAAAATTTCTAAAGTCCTCGAACAATCTAAAATTATTTTCCAAGGAGCCATTTGCTCCCACATTTGAAAGCTTGTCAGCTTCCAAGTTTGCTTCCCAAAGGACGTGAGTCACCTTAAAATCTTCAAAACCACCCAACAAAAGATGCATTCTTTGAACAAGCTTGTCTAAGTGCCACGCCTCCATTCGGCCCCTAACTATCTTGTTCACCACAATCTGAGAGTCTCCCTCCAAATGGAGTTTCTTCACTCCCAATTTCTTAGCCATGAGAATGGCTTCTAATGCCGCTTGACACTCAGCAACGTTGTTCAATCCATCCACCAATCTTTTAGCACCTATGGCCAGAGTGTTGCCACAATCATCTCGAGCTATAACCCCAACTCCAGAGACCCCTGGATTGCCCCTTGAAGCGCCATCAAAATTAATCTTAGTCCACCCTTTATCTAGCGGAGCCCACTCTTGAATTGATTCACCCTTTCTCTAAAGATTAACCCTCAAAAGCCCATTAGCATGCCTATTATATATATATATTTTTGACAGCAGCATGCTTCAGGATTAAATATTTTTAAAAAAAGAGAACACTAAGGTGAGCAGGGGAGCCAAAGGCCCGGTTTGCATGGCGTCGAGCCCATAGGAACGAAGTTTATGTGCTACGGAGGCCGTAGAAGGAGGGTGGAAGGCGGCATCTAAGCGGCGCCACCAGTGGGTCGCGGCCCATGCAGCGACCTCGACCGATGCGTGGGTCGCGGCCCACACAATGGCATGGCCCACTATGGGGGGTCGCAGTACACTTAGTGGCCACAGTGCACACAGTGGGGCGGCCCACTGTGGAGGTCGCGGACCACCCAGTGGTCGCGGCCTGCGGCTGTCCACAGGGGTTTGGCCGCTCAACCAATGATACCAATTTTTTTATTTTTTTATTTATAAATTTAAAATGTTATTAAGTGTACCATGTATAAAAAGGTATGTATTAATATATATATGTTATTATATATTATTTATATATATTATTATATTTTATTTTATTTTATCGATAACCAGGATAATATATTGCTTAAAATAGAAAAGATTTACATCCAAAAAGCAGATAGACAGTCTGCCACAACAAGGGGTCTCGCCCCAACTACAACAAAGGAACCCAAATAGACACCAGCCCAACAAGGCCAACAGCCACAAAAAGCCACTTACAAACACATACCCCACAAAAAGAAGGACCCGAATGACCTAGACTACCTATCTACCAAACCACCCCAATGCCTCTTCCCTTGAAAAGTTAGGGATACCCCGGCTGGGCCCTGCCTCCTGTATCACACTCCCTCCACCTGGCACCGTTCTTGGCTTGCCACCACATAGAGAACAGTGCTCCACCACCTTTGTCTGCTTCCTTGGAAGCTGATGTCGAACCATAAGCCTCCCATCCTCATCTAGAGGGGCCTCATACCAAATTGGGGTCACCTTCCCATGAATTTTCACTCGCTCAATCGGCCCCAAATTACGCACAAACTGCATAATCTCTCCCCATCCTTTCCTTGTGTGCTCCATTTGCAATTCAACAAGCCGGGAAGCCAACCAAATGACAAATGGCTACAACACCCCCACATCCACACCGATCCTTCACCACGGTCCTACCATCGACTTCAGCCCCTCACCAATAACAGCTCGAGCCACCACATCCTACAGACCACCCGCCCATTTGGCTCTCAACACCAAATAAGTAACCTGTTGCACTTCCTCCGCCTACTTTCCCACCAACAAGGCCAAGGCAACAAACAAAAATGAAATGTCAAGGTTAGTTCTTGGCCGACAGTCCAACGTCAAGAATTCCTCCCCAAACATCAACCTCACTGCCCTCCAAAAATCCTCACCATCCACCCTAAAGACATTCATCAAATTATTGCTCACGATCAGGCCATGAAAAGTAGGCATTTTCCTGTCCGTCATCAAGGAAAAGTTTGCCTCCATCCTGACTCGCCTCTGCTCCAAATCCTGAACACACTGCCTAGCACCAAAATCCAGCCACTACAAAATGTCAGGGAACATAACTCCAAGGCCTTTAAAAGCCACCACCATCACATGTCATTATTGCTCCACACAAATCGCAGAAAACTAAGCATCATCGCCAGTCATTCACACCGATTGCCTACATCATCACCCATCACTGCTAGGCCACTTGCAATAACATCGTAGATCACAATCCATGAGGATCATTACTTCCCATAGGTCCATGGATACAAACGGTCATTTCAACAAACAAAAAAAACTCGGGTTCACTTTTCTAAGTTAAGCCATACAACCAAAATCAAAATCATGAGAACTAAAATTTCTAAAGTCCTCGAATAATCTAAAATTATTTTCCAAGGAGCCATTTGCTCCCACATTTGAAAGCTTGTCAGCTTCCAAGTTTTCTTCCCTGAGGATGTGAGTCACCTTAAAATCTTCAAAACCACCCAACAGAAGTTGCATTCTTTGAACATGCTTGTCTAAGTGCCATGCCTCCATTCGGCCTCTAACTATCCCATTCACCACAATCTGTGAGTCTGCCTCCAAATGGAATTTCTTCACTCCCAATTTCTTAGCCATGAGAATGGCTTCTAACGCCGCTTGACACTCAGCAACGTTGTTAGATCCATCCACCAATCTTTTAACACCTATGGCCCAAGTGTTGCCACAATCATCTCGAGCTATTACCCCAACTCCAAAGACCCCTGGATTGCCCTTAAAAGTGCCATCAAAATTAATCTTAGTCCACCCGTTATCTAGCGGAGCCCACTCTTGAATCGATTCACCCTTTCTTTGAAGATTAACCCTCAAAAGCCCATTAGCAGGCCTATTATATATTGTTGGCATTATGTGAACCAGTATGAGGACATGATGATATTGTATGTTGTCATTGATGTCAATATGTTGAAGAGGAGAGAACCAGTATATGTGAGAACCGGTATATGTGAGAACCGGTCTAACACTGTGAATCGGCATTTGTGCCAAAGTGAAGCGGTGTGTTTGTTTAAGGTGAACCGGCATGTGGTTATGGGAACCGGCACATGGAATATTTGTATGACTACCGGTTGGTAGTCTCAACTTCAGGGTTTCTAGTTGAAGTGCCTCAAGCCTATGTGACTCAATCGGTGACTTTGTGTGATGAGTTAGCATTGTAACGAAGAACAGATCATGTTGCCATGTCAACCTTGTGCGTATGAAGGATCCTGCATGAAGGAGATTGTCCCTATCTACCTCAGGAATGTGCGAAGTCTGTAAATGGTGATAATGTGTGATGGGTTATCAGTCGTCATGAAATCGGTCAAAAATGAACGATGGAGAATGTCTTGAGATTGGTTCAGGACTATTGCATTTAATACAATGTGCTTAATAGTCAGGATTGAACCATTTGAATTGCTTAACCTAACCAGTTTAGGGTTTGGGGTTTAAGCTACCAACCTATCTGTTTCCTATAAGGTCGATGTTGTGTTTCTTTCTGAGGTTGTTGGAAAAAGTTGTGTGTGTGTATCCAAGAGAAGAGATACGTGATTCTTGCCAGACCAGAAGAGAGAAGTGATACCTGCAGAGTGTAAGTGCAGAAGGTGAAGAGGAGCTAAAGTGGATCTGCATTGGCATTGAGTGTTGTTACCAGATCATTGTAATACCTGTTGATCTCTAACCACTTCAATAGTTGAGAAATCCCTTAACAGGGTAGCATTAACCAGCTTATTGTAAATCCTTTAACAAGGTGACTCAAAACCATTGAGTTCTTGAAATCCTCTAACAAGGTAACCTGTAACAGGGTTTAACCCTTAACCGGGTATTCTAGCCATCCCTTAACTAGGTGATCCCTAACAAGATCGGTTCCTAACATAACCTATTGTATCAATCTTTAACTGGACAAGGCTCCTAACAGAGCGAACTTCTAAAGAGTTCAAAAATAGCTTGTGGGTATTCATCCCCACCGGGGTTTTTCCTTGTCGGGTTTCCACGTGAAAATATGTGTGTCATATGTGATGTCTTTTCCATGTGATGTTATGTTGTTTTCTGTCAAGCAGTGAATCATGTTGATCTAGTTGTTTATATATATATCTTTGATGGTAGATTACCTGTTCATGCACTAGGGTGAAATGGAAATGAAGTATTAGATTGTATGAAAAGATTATGTGAACCTGTTTATGCTTGTCTCAGTTACTTTGGGTTTTGTCGGTTGTACTCTATTTAAGACCAGTGTTACTGTTTGTCTTCCTAAGCACAGTGTCTGCTGACAAACTGGTTTAGGATTGAGTTTTTGTCTGTACTGATTCACCCCCCCCCCCTCTCAGTACTGGTTTGGTACTATCTGTTCATCATTGAGTTATCAATTGGTATCAGAGCTTCCTTTAGGTCCTTTGTGTTATAAGCTTAACCGCTTGAGGTAAAGATCCCAGTCTAATGATGAAGAGGGAAGGTCCAATGTTCAACAAAGAAAATTTCAATATATGGAAAGACAGAATGAAGATATACATCAGAAGCATGGGTGCTCAACACTGGAGCTAAGTTGAGAATGCCTATGTTTCCCCTACCGGTACTCTCTCCGATGACCAAAAGAGAGAGATGCGGGAGAATGGGCAAGTCATGGAAGCCCTAATTAGTAGTTTATCTGACATTGAGTTTATTGATGTCCAAGATAAGGTAAATCCCAAAGAGGTATGGGATACTCTTGAAAATATCTATGGCAGTGATGAGAATGTAAAACAAGCTAAGGAAAAAAGCCTTAGAGGGAAGTTTGAACACATGCGGATGGTTGAAGGTGAGACCATTCAACAGTATGGAATAAGAATCAAAACTGTTGTTGGAGATATCAAGAGTGCAGGTGGTAAAATGGAAGATTCCACTATGGTAAGCGAAGTCCTGAGATCCTTATTACCGGTCTATGCAATAAGGGTTGTTGCTATTCAGGAGTTGAGATCAATAGACAAGACTAAGGTATCCCTAGACTCCATCATTGCAAAGTTGACAGCCTATGAGCTAAATAGTTTTGATGGCAGTGTTCAAAAGACTGAATCAGCTTTTAAAGCTTCTATTGTACCATCCAGAAAAGGAAAAGAAGCTAGCACTAGTGATGAACCAAGACAGAGTAGAGAAATGGATGATGAGGAGATTCTGATGGCATTTGAAGCTCTTCTTGCCAAGAAACTTCCTAAAGGAACCAGCAAATACAGAGGTAAGCTCCCTTTGAAATGATTTTCTTGTAACTGGATAGGACATATTCTTGTAAACTATCCTAATGGTGACAACAAGGACAAACCGGAAAGGTTCAATAAATTCAAAGGAGGAAACCAGAGAAACTGTTTTGTGGCAGTTGATGAAGGTGTCACAGATGAGGAGTCAGAAAATGAAGAAAATGAAGATATTGTGTTTTTGTTATCAAGGAAGATGTGTCGGACAAGAAGGCTCTTGTCTCCCAGTTTCATAACTCCAATAAGTGGATTATTGATAGTGGTTGTTCTCCTCACCATATGACTGGTGACTGGAGCAAGTTTCTATCCTTGGAAGAGTATGATGGTGGTGTGGTTCGCTTTGGTAATGATGCACCATGTATGGTCAAAGGAAGAGGGTCCATCTCTCTGAATGGAAAGAGTAGTGCTGACAATGTGTATTGGGTTGATGGTCTCAGACACAACCTTCTGAGTGTTGTCCAGCTGAATGACAGTGGCCTCACTCTGGAATTCAAGAATGGAGTGTGCAGAATCAAAGGAAAGAATGGTGAATTGGTGGCCACCGGCATACAAACCAAAGGTAACCTATTTCAGTTGAATGCAAATATAAGTACATGTATTATGTCTAAATTTGATGATAGCTGGATATGGCATAGGAGACTCTGCCATGTAAACTTTGATAACATTGTGAAGGCCAGTAAGATCAAGGCAGTTAGAGGGTTGTCGGTGCTGAGCAAATTGGAAAATACCTTGTGCAGAGAGTGTCAACTGGGGAAAATGTCTTCCTTAACCTTTCAAGGTAAACCTTTCACTGCTGACAATTTGCTTGATCTTGTGCATACTGATTTGTGTGGTCCTATGAAAACTAGGAGTGTGCAGGGTGATGGGTACTTCATGATTCTCACTGATGACTTCATAAGAATGATGTGGGTCACATTCTTGAAAGATAAGTCTGAATCTTTTGTAATTTTCAAAGCTTTCAGAGCATTAGTGGAGAAGGAAAGCGGTAAAAGGATCAAGTGCCTGAGAACTAATAAAGGAGGGGAATTCACTTCCGGTGAATTCAACAAGTACTATGAAGAACATGGCATCAAGAGGCAACTGTCTGCCCCCCGGACTCCACAACAAAATGGCCTAGCAGAGAGGAATAACCAGACTGTGGTTGAAGCAGCTAGAACTATGTTGATTCAAGGAAAGGTAGCTCACACCTTTTGGAGAGAAGCGGTGAGCACTGCAGTATACACAATGAACCGGGTACTCATTAAGAAAGGTAAGGATAAAACTCCTTATGAGTGTTGGACCGGTAAGACACCTGTGGTTAGCTACTTTAGAGTGTTTGGTAGCAAATGTTACATCAAGAGGAGCGAACACCAGAGCAAATTTGATGCGAAATGTGATGAGGGAATATTCCTAGGGTATTCCACCAAGAGAAAAGCTCTCAAGTGTTTCAATAATAGGACTTAGAGAATTATGAAAAGCATCAATGTAAGAGTTGATGAAACCTCTGAGAAAACTGAGGAAACCGGCAGTAAGCAAGCGGTAAATGAACCAGTTGTAACCTTCTGGGAACCAATTGTCAATCAACTAAGTACCAGTAACAGTGTTCCTACACCGATAGATGTAGATGTTGATACTGATGGAGATGAGGATGAAGAAGAAAAGCAAGAGGAATCTATCAAGACCATTCCTCAGTATGTCAAATTGAATCATGATCCTAAGCAGATCATAGGAGATAAGGATGCAGAAATCCTTACAAGAAGAAAGGTCAGAGAAAACTCATGTATGATATTTGAATTCAATCCTAAATCATTCAAAGAGGCACATAAAGATGAAGACTAGCTCAAGGCAATGGAAGAGGAACTTGACCAGATAGAGAGAAATGGTACATGGTCTTTGGTACCCAAACCAGAGCATAAAAATGTCATTGGCACCAAATGGGTTTTCAGAAATAAATTGAATGAGGATGGCACAGTGATTAGAAACAAAGCCAGACTGGTGTGCAAAGGATATGCCCAAGAAGAAGGAGAAGACTATGGAGAAACCTTTGCTCCTGTAACCAGATTGGAAGGAGTTCGTATGCATCTTGCATATGCATCTTTTAAAGGATTCAAAGTATATCAAATGGATGTAAAATCTGCATTCCTAAATGGTGTACTAGAAGAGGAGGTGTATATAGAGAAACCAAATGGGTTTTCCCTATCTGAATACAGTGACATGGTATGTAGGCTACATAAATCCTTGTATGGTCTAAAGCAGGCACCTAGAGCATGGTATGAATGCCTGCACTCCCATCTTGTGAAGATTGGATTTGAGAGAACAAGCAAAGATAGAAATATCTACTTGAAGTCTGAAGGAGATCAAATCCTGATCTGTGAGGTATTTGTTGATGACATTATCTTTGGTGGAGATGACAAGATGAGTCATAAGTTTGCAGAAGAGATGAAGAAAGAGTTTGAGATGTCACTCATAGGGGAGATTAAGTTCTTCATTGGACTGTAGATCCAACAAATGAGAGATGGAATCTTTATCACTCTGTCCAAGTATGTCAAAGAGGTGTTGAAGACCTTTGGCATGGAAGATAGCAAACCGGTTGGTACACCGATGGTGATCAGTTGTAAACTATCCAAAGAGAATGACTCAGCATTGGTTGATGAGAAGGAATATCGATCAATGATTGGTAAGTTGCATTATGTAGTGCATAGTAGACTAGATATTGTACATGTAGTTGGCATTACTGCAAGGTTCCAGAAAAGCCCAAGAGAATCCCACTTGGTTGCAGTCAAGCGGATTCTTAGGTATCTGAAGGGAACTATTGATTATGGATTGTGGTATCCATATAGCAAGGAATTCAACTTGAAAGTATTCACAGATGCTGATTGGGCAGGTAATGTGGATGACTGGAAGAGCACAATCGGTGGTGCATTCTTTCTCGGTGTTAGACTGGTCTCATGGATGAGTAAGAAGCAGAGTTGTATCTCTCAGTCTATAGCGGAAGCAGAGTATGTTGCAGCTTTCATGAACTGCACTCGGACAATTTGCATGAAGTATGTATTGAATGGCTTCAAAGTTCCTGTATCTGAACCAGTAAGTATATTTTGTGACAATACTAGTGCAATTAACATCTCCAAGAATCTGGTTTTACATTCTAGAACCAAGCACTTTGAGCTTAAATATCATTTCTTGAGGGAAAAGGTTCAGAACAAAGAAATTGCACTGGAACATGTTTCCAGTAAGGAGCAGTTAGCAGACATATTCACCAAGCCTCTCCCAAAGGCTGCATTTATGTACTTAAGAGGTGAATTAGGGGTGATGCCCCTTCAGGAGGTAAACTAAAGGTATATGCTCCACATCAGTCAAGTATTGCATAGTCAAATTTTTCTTCAGGATTGATGTGTTGAAGGAGGCTACTCCTCAGGGAGAGCAGCATAATGGAATAGGGAAGCTTGTGCCTCCACTTTGGCATTGTTGTCAAAGGGGGAGAAGAAGAGAAGCGGAGAAGATATCTGCAGAAATTGGGGGAGAAGATGTGAAGCGGAGAGATATCTTTGTATTATTGCCATCAATGCCAAAGGGGGAGATTGTTGGCATTATGTGAACCGGTATGAGGACATGATGACATTGTATGTTGTCATTGATGTCAATATGCTGAAGAGGAGAGAACTGATATATGTGAGAACCGGTATGGTACCAAGAACCTGTATATGTGAGAACCGGTATAACACTATGAACCGGCATTTGTGCTAAAGTGAAGTGGTGTTTTTGTTTAAGGTGAACTGGCATGTGGTAATGGGAACCGGCACATGGAAGCTTTGTATGACTACCAGTTGGTAGTCTCAACTTCAGGGTTTCTGGTTGAAGTGCCTCAAGCCTGTGTGACTCAATCGATGACTTTGTGTGATGAGTTAGCATTGTAATGAATAATAGATCGTGTTGCCATGTCAGCCTTGTGCGTATGAAGGATCCTGCATGAAGGAGATTGTCCCTATCTACCTCAAGAATGTGCAAAGTCTATAAATGGTGATAACGTGTGATGAGTTATCAGCCGTCATGAAATCGGTGGAAAACGAACGATGGAGAACATCTTGAGATTGGTTCAGGACTGTTGCATTTAATGCAATGTGCTCAATGGTCATGATTGAACTGTTTGAATTACTTAACCTAATAGATTAGGGTTTAGGGTTTAAGCTACCAACCTATCTGTTTCCTATAAGGTCGATGTTGTGTTTCTTTCTGAGGTTGTTGGAAAAAGTTGTGTGTATATCCAAGAGAAGAGATATGTGATTCTTGCCAGACCAGAAGAGAGAAGTGATACCTACAAAGTGTAAGTGCAGAAGGTGAAGAGGAGCTAAAGCAGATCTACATTCACATTGAGTGTTGTTACCAGATCATTGTAATACTTGTTGATCTCTAACCACTTCAACAGTTGAGAAATCCCTTAACAGGGTAGCTTTAATCGGCTTACTATAAATCCTTTAACAGGGTGACTCAAAACCATTGAGTTCTTGAAATTCTCTAACAAGGTAACCTTTAACAGGGTTTAACCCTTAACCGGGTATTCTAGCCATCCCTTAACCAGGTGATCCCTAACAGGATCGGTTCTTAACAGAACCTGTTGTATCAGTCTTTAACCGAACAAGGCTCCTAACAGAGCGGACTTCTAAAGAGTTCAAAAACAGCTTGTGGGTATTCATCCCCACTGTGGTTTTTCCCAGTTGGGTTTCCATGTGAAAATATGTGTGTCATATATGATGTCTTTTTCATGTGATGCTATGTTGTTTTCTGTCAAGCAGTGAATCATGTTGATCTAGTTGTTTATATATATCTTTGATGGTAGATTACATGTTCATGCACTAGGGTGAAATGGAAATGAAGTATTAGATTGTATGAAAAGATTATGTGAACCGGTTTATGCTTGTCTCAGTTACTCTGGGTTTTGTCGGTTGTACTATGTTTAAGACCGGTGTTACTGTTTGTCTGCCTAAGCACAGTGTCTGCTGACAAACCAGTTTAGGATTGAGTTTTTGTCTATATTGATTCACCCCCCCCACCCCCCCTCTCAGTATCGGTTGGTACTATCCATTCATCATTGAGTTATCATATATATATATATATATATATATATATATATATATATATATATATATATATATATATATATATATATATATATATATATATATATATATATATATATATATATATATTTGACAGCAACATGCTTCAGGATTATATATTTAAAAAAAGAGAGAACACTAAGGTAAGATGCATTTCTTTTTATTTCCAGTTCACTCATTTTTTTTTTTAAATAGATATGTTTTAATATAAATGTAGCATGTATATATATATTAAAGGACTTCAGCAGTTTAGACTTTAGGCATAAACTCTAAATAATGTGTATATATATATTTGACAACAACATGCTTCAGGATTAAATATTTAAAAAAAGAGAGAACACTAAGGTAAGATGCATTTCTTTTTATTTCCAGTTCACTCATTTTTTTTTTTAAATAGATATGTTTTAATAAAAATGCAGCATGTATATATATATATTTTTTTATTTTTTTTAAAGGACTACAGCAATTTAGACTTTAGGCATAAACTCTAAATAATGTGTATGCATATATATATGATTAAATCTATATTTCAATAGATTTAACAGGTTGATTTCAAATAACAGAATAGAGGTAATATTTATTTTCATTTAGAGCATATAGTTTGCTTTGATTTAAAATATTCCAAAGCTAGATTAATAATATTTTCTACTAAACATGCTTTTACATAATGGAAAATATGACAATAATATTTTTATTTACAGCTGCAACTATCATTTTCTAAAAAACCATTTAATTCAATAAACAGCAATATCTAATGCATTATCAATATTAACTTTTAAAATATCTATTTAATCTTCCTTTGAGTTTGAACTATAGATGTAAGCAAATATTTCAATTCTGCTTTAAAATGACTACTAACATTTAACTTTTTACAATACTCTTTTTTTTTATAGCAATAAGAAACAAAATATAATACCATTCTTAATCTTTTCCAAGTAGCTATATCTATACAGAAATAAACCAAAAATGTATTTTTCTCATTTCAAGGGTAAATACTTCAAGTTAAAATACAATTCCCTTTCTTTATATTTCATGGCAAAACTAAACAAGTAGTTACATGTAGTACATCAATATTTCCTTTACTAATTAAGAAGATAATTAAGTCAAGCCTCTCATTTCTACTAAATGAGGGCTTATTCATTACAATTATTTTTGCAACTAAATACAATAAGACATAGGATCATCTCAAAGCTTTCCCTTCCAAATCTTTTCCCAAGCAAACCTACAATAAAAGTTTTCAAGTTGTGACCATGGAGGCTCACCTCCCAACCTAGACTTACAAGAAGCCACCCCCGAGCTAGGAGAACCAAAGATAGATGGGATACACACATTCCAAACACATACAAGCAAGAAAAACTCATAACAACATTAACACTCCCAACCCAAGGATAAACAATGTCACTTATGTGAGTTTTCAAGTGGAGTGAAGGTGGACCATATACCTAGAAGAGAATTCTGCAAGTAGGAGAACATAATTTCATTGCAAGGCTACAAAATATACACATCCACAAGTTCCAAACTTGTCCTAACAATTCCTTATGTCCCCCAAGGCATACAAGCCAACCAACTCCCCTTATGACCCACATTTCATAAATAAAACACTATGCAACAAGGGTCCCATAACCCCTTGTAAATCACTCTCTTTCAAAGAGAGCCTCTACACTCATAGGTTGTCAAACAAACCTTCACCCCAAGGCCACTCTACCCTCCCAAGGGTGAGTTTGGCCTTGAAAACTCCCAAAACAAAACTCAAAAAGAATCACAATAACAAAAGAAAAGAATCACATAGGGAAGAACTCAACAATCTCCCTAGCACATTAAGATATCAACAATGAAAACAACTATAACAAGCAATTTTTTCAAAAATACAACATACATGAGCTAGAAAAATAACCAACCTTAAATCTGCCAAAAGGATGATGAATCTTGTAGAAGATCTGCCCAAATCCACTATCTTTTCCCCTCAAGACTTAGCCAAAACCCTTCCAAAAACTTACCAAAACTACTCAAGAATCTAAGTCTCCAAAATGGAGAGTGGGTGATCAAACTTCTCCCTCCCAAACTATTCCCTAAGAGGACACTCCTCACTCTTTTCAATCCTCTTGGGAAGGGTGAGGGATGCTCATTAGTTGGTCTTCCCAACACCTTACAAACTCTCTAGCCAAGGCACCTCAAAAAGGTAAAAGGAATGGGGAAGAGCAATGTCACTCATGAGGAGGGCTGTCTAACCTAGGTAGGCTCCTCAAAAATTGAAATTCGGCCGACTTGAAAAACTCAACTTTTGGGGTGACTAAAGAGGCCCTAGGGAGTGGACACATGACTAAATTTGGCCTTCACCCATAGGTACATAATATGGCCCACTAAAAATGCCCCTAACTTGATCCTAGAAGTTAGTTTAATCCCCTAGAAACTCACCCAAAGTTTACCTACGGGTCAACCCTGAGTTGACCTTTCTAATGGCTCCATATCCAAGACTTTCCTGGGACCATACTAGGATAATTGAAAAATGCATTCGTAAAATAAATTTCCTCCAAAGGCACATGTCATTGCCAACTCATCTTACAACATATGTGTCAAGTGACACCACAAAAAGAATTACACATCACTAAAATACACATGGCAAATGTCCCTTTTTTTTGGAATTTATAAATTAAACAATTTCCAAATTAAACACACATCCAAGCATAACATTTACAAATTAAAACACATTTACAAACGAGGTGTTGTCTCTCCAAATAGACAAACCTTGGCTTCACAAACGCACATAGGTCTAGGCTTAATTCTCTGAATAGTTTTCATGGTCACATGGAATAATTTTCCTGCACATCTCACTTTGCACATTAGTAATTCCAAAAATCACATATAATATTATCATATGGAAAGAATACAATTCATACATCGCATACAATTTCATTTATAATAATCAAGTTTCCAATTATCTAATAACATCCACATAAAATAACCTTCTAAACGGCATCATCATAATCATCATGGAATTAAATCATTTATAGAGCATGCATCCATAATTTTCTAGCATCAAAACAAAATACTGCAAATCAAAGTAATGACATAATCATATCAATGTTATCCAAACACTAAATCATATAAAATCTATGTCCATAATGCATCAAAATGTACTATCAATAGTAGGTCCAACATGAAAATAACTAAAATGCTATGATGGCTCGGGGTAGGGCCTCACACCTTTCTTGTCGATTGCTCTATATTCTTCTCCTATTCTATATATTATTGTCATTGTCTGTGTTTATATTCTCATTGTCTTTTGGTATTGTCCTCTCTCCACTCTATGTGCTAGAGCTTCAAATTTATGCTAATTGTGAGCTATATTATCTCCTATGTTTTTGGCTGACTAACTCCATGGTTAAAGTTTCTCATGACACCTTGCAGCACGTCTTACAGTTAACTTATCCATGAGGGGCTTATTTCAATTTTAATCTCCACGTAACCTCCTCAAATACATCATTTATTACATGCAATGTTCATGTTTAACTCAAACTCTACTTGTTGAGAAGTTTGTGTTCCTTCCAAACTCGAAGTGTTTTCTTCATGAGTCGATAATAATATCAACTTCCCCTTAACTCATAGTTTTCTATTGATTCGCATTAATACCGATACTTCTCCAACAGTCTCCATGTTGCTAGGGCTAAATGGAATTTACTTCATGCCAAGTCAACTTCCCTTAACACGTACTTGTTGACTATTCCTTGCAGTGAATAACCCGCCACCTTAATATATATATATATATATATATACACTTAACACCCATCTGATAAACCTTGTAGTTTGTATGTGCAGCATAGGCAAGAAATAATCTTACAGCTTCAAATAGGTGCAAAAGTTTCACCATAATAAATTCCTTCCTTCTGAGAATATCCTTTACAAACCAATCTAGCTTTATTCCTTACAACTTGTCTGTCTTCATTTAATTTATTCCTAAATACCCATTTAGTTCCAATAACATTCTTATTTTTAGGTCGGGGAACTAAAATCCATGTGTTATTCTTTTCTATCTGATCTAATTCTTCTTCCATAGCTTTCATCCAACATTCATCTTTACATGCTTCAATTACTGATACCAGTTCAACTTGAGAAATTAAACATACCTCATTAGCTTCCAATCTTCTTCTTGTCATCATTCCATTGTTCTTATCCCCAATGATCTGATCTTCTTAATGATTCAACCTTACATACATAGGAGTCTTCTGATTCTATGTTCCTCTTCCCTGTTCTTCAGTTACTATTTAATTTTTTGATACTGTCGGAGTAACTGGTTCAACATTTTGTTTCGGTAAAGGTGTTACCGGTTCAGTTATGATCATTTCCACTGTTAGTTCTTGCTCATAAATTTTTATTTGACTTCTATTTTGCTCATCCACCTTGACATTAGCGCTCTCCACAATTCTCTGCAATCTCTTGTTATAACATCTATATGCTTTGCTTTCATTAGAATAACCAATAAATATTCCTTCATCCCATCTAGGATCAAATTTGCCAATGAAATCATCTCTCCTGATATAACATTTACTACCAAAGATTCTGAAATACTTAATTAACTATAGGTGTATTGTCAAACCATAATTCATAAGGTGTCTTACTAGTTTCCCCTTTGATATGAACTATGTTGAATGTATAGACTAATGTGCTTACTTCTTCTCTCCAGTAGATATGAGGTAGATTAGCTTCCATCATCATGGTTCTAGCAGCATCCAAGATAGTTTTGTTCTTTCTTTCCACAACTCCATTCTGCTGAGGTGTCCGGGGAGCAGAAAATTGTCTCCTTATGTCATGCTTCTCACAAAAGTTATTAAACTCACCGGATGTGAATTCTCCACCATGATTTGACCTTAAGCACTTACTCTTGAATCCTATCTGAGTTTCAACTTTATCTTTAACGATATTAAACTTTTCAAAATCCTCATATTTCTCCCTTAGAAAAGTAACCCACATCATTCTAGAATAATCATCAATGATTAGCATAAAATATCTATCAATTTGAAAACTTTTGATTCTAGCAGGGCCACATAAATCAGTATGAATAAGATCAAGAACATCATTAGATTTTTTGTGTATACTCTTAAAAGAGGTTCTGACTTGTTTTCCCATTTGACATTCTTTACATACCGGATTATAGGGCTTCACAATCCTAGGTATATCTTTAACTCCCCTAATTGAACTGATCTTTACCATGCAATCAAAATTCACATGACATAGCCTTTTATGCCATAGCCAACTCTAATCAATTTGTGCAATCAAACATGTCTTCTCACTGGAATTCAAATGAAGTATATTACCTTTTGTTTGAGTACCGGTTGCAATCTCCAATCTAGATCTATTAATGATTTTGCATTTTCCATCCTTGAATTGTAATTGAAATCCCTTATCCACCAATTTTCCTATACTCATTAACCTTCAACATAATAAACATTATCAGTATTGTGCTTACCATCTAATGATATAGTTCCTTTTCCATTGATCATGCATGCTTTATCATCTACAAATCTAAATAGACTGCCATCAAATTCTTGCAAAGATAGAAACTTCCTTTTATCTCTAGTCATATGATGTGAACATCCACTGTCAATTACCCATTCATCCTTATCTTTAATTTTAGCAGCAAGGGCCTTTTCTTTAGGTACATTTTCTTCCAGTGTCAGATCATCTTCCTTGATATACAAGAACACCCATTCCTTTCCATTGTCAGAACCACTAGCAAAGTCTTGTGTCGGTTCATCATCAGAATCAGTCACACCTTGCTCATTTGCAAAGTAACATGATTTATCTTTGTTTTTCTTGTACTTATGCTTGTTCTGATATCCAGGGTTAGGCTTAAAATATCTTCTAGATCTTTATTCAATTCTTGAATTCCTTTTAGGACATCTAGATGCAAAATGACCTATCTTATTATATGCAAAACATTTAAAAGGTGATTTTCCTTCATACTTATTTCCTACCGGTCCTTTTGGTACTCTTCTAGCAAATAGGGCTTCAAGTTGCTCAAATTATTCATCTTCTCTCTTCATATCATCCAATTCCTTCGCATACAAAGATTTCCAATCTTGCTTGTCGGTTGATGATGTAAATGCATGAAAAGCAGGTTCAAACTTCATAGCTCCAAAAGGTCCAAATTCTTCAAGCTCAAAAGAAGATAATTTCCCAACCAAGGTATCTCTATTGACAGAGGTATTAACCATTGTTCTAAATTCATTAATTGCAATAGCCTTTATCTTGTAAGCCGATGGTAAAGCTCTTATAACTCTAGAAACTATTTCATCTTCACTTAGAGTTCCACTACAATATTGAATTCCCGTGACAATTTCAGTTACCTTTCCATGAATGCAGTAATCCTTTCATCTTCTTCCATCTTCAAATTTTCATATCTCACCCAGTAACCATCAAGTTTAGCAATCTTAATAGTAGGTTCACCTTCATTAAGAGTATCCAACTTGTCCCATATAGCTTTTGTTGATGATTTTTCAATCAATCCCATTATTTGATGATCAGAAAGTGCACACAAGAGGAATAATCTAGCTCTACAATCATTCTCAAGCTCCTTATCCAATTTTGTCGGAGGAGGATTGTCAGATGCTAGATTGAAAGGAGTAACACCATTCTCTGTGATTTCCCAAATTTCCTTACCAAGACATCTCAGATGAGTCTCCATCTAAATATTCCATACTCTGTAATTTGTTCCATCAAGCCTAAGAATATCTCTCTGAAAGATAGAAGCAAATGAACTAGATAAACTTTATTTGTTGGTCACCATAGGATCTTCCTCAAGTGGTTAAGCTTCTGCAGAGAGGACTAGAGCTCGGATACCAATTGTTAGACAGTTCAAATAACTGGAAGACAACTGAGAGGGGGGGTGAATCAGTTGTCACCAGATTATCAGAACCTTAAGCAATTAAAACTTTAATACTGGAACACATAAGATCAATACCGCAATGCATAAACCAATTACCAAAATAGCAGATATACCAATTAAGCATAAGCAACAATTAAAGAATAAATACCATCCACATGACACCAATATTTGTACGTGGAAAACCCAGTAAAGGGAAAAACGACGGTGGGAAGCCTACCCACAGTCAGACAATACTTCTACAGTATGTGAATACAAATTGAGGAGCCTACACTTGCAGGAAGGCCAACAACCTAGAGTACACTGCTCATTACAAAATGAGTCTCACTGACTACATAAAAATCCAAACTACAATCCGGAAGGAAGAATGAACTGCAATGATACCATCTCCTATGCCTGAATACAGTTTCGGTTAAGCTCAATAGTAGAGGACTTAATCCTCTTATATAAAACCAATTCGATCACCAATCATCGACCAAATCCTCTGCATGAATGATTATTACATTATTCGCTCCTATACATCCTTTCCATCCTCACATATGATCTACAATGAGATCTTACATCATATATATACAAACCCTCGACCATAAACAATAAGGTCGGCCACCAGACAATAAAGAAATTACATAATTACAAAACATGTGAGCCTGAGACCAAACAAATAATGTCCAACCCATAAGACATCCCAGAAGCACAGCGAGGAGTTCAAACAACACCTTACATTAATCCGGTCCATAACCTAGATAGTATCGGACCCAATTTAGGTCCACACGTGCTAAAGCAATGGTCCCAATCAGCCAAGTCTCAAACATGATCACCATCAACATCCTGAATCTCTACTAGAAGATGCACCAACACCACTTATGCATAACATCAAATATCTTCAACAAAGCTCTATCGGTGAAACCCTTATCAGATCAACAAACCAAGCTTACCAGCATATAAGATAGCATTTGATCACTAAATCAAAACCAACTAAATGAACATGAATCTGAGTAGCATGAATAGAAGATCTAATCCAATTCCAAAACCCAAAGCATACCGAAGTATACCGAATCATCATGATCTAATCCAACCAGAAACCAAACAACTTACTGAGACCAGAAGGATACTGATAAAGAAGCCAAAACATCTAGTCTTGACATCAATGACAAAACATCAATGCAACACATAATCAATTACTCCAAATGGCCAATAGGATATGCATTGGAAGATGTGTTAAGATGTTATTTTGGGTCTCACCATGTGTGTGGAGATGTGCATTGAGTTATTTGCATCGAAAGAGGTTATGTGATCGATTAGTTGTTATTTCGATACATTGTGTTGGTAATAGCTTTGGAGTATGTGTTAACGTGTGCGGATTGTTGGATCAATCATGGAAGGATGTATGTAATATGTTTTGGTTCCCTCTTTCTCCTGAAGTTGACCGATTTAAGTATTTTAGGTCCAGGTGGCTTATTTTGTGTAATATTGCTTATTCTGGTTTGACCGACCCTTAATTAGGATTTCAATGTTGTATCTCATATTCAAGATGTGCGGATGGAAGAATTGTAGTGTGTATGAGAAGTGTATGTGAATGCTTTGCAATAAGATTTGAGTTTGTGGTGATGCGAAAGTCAGTTTGAGAAGAGCTTTGAAGTTCATATATTTTATAAGACAATGTGTTGTGTCAGTGAAGATTATTAGAGATGTTTGGCATGATGTTGTTCCCTTGATCTATTTGTTCAAGGAAAATTTCATGTTTAGGAGAATCATTCTCAATTTCAATTCAGTTATTTCATTCGTTGTTGACTGGCAGTGAATCCTTCGATGATAGTTTGTATCTTGTCTTAAAGAAATGATGTTCAATTGAGCAAGTTCTCTTTGTATCTTACCTAAGGTTGTACGCCCTATTTCTACAAGTCCTTCATATGTTGGTGCTTCTTGGTATTAAACCTAAAACATTGTAAACATTGTTATTCATATTGTGAGTTTGATTCTCACTGTGGTTTTTCCTTGTTTGGGTTTTCCATGTAAATATAGTGTTGACATGTTGATGGTTGATGCTTATATGCTAATGGTTAATGTAAAATTGCTAAGTTAATGTTGTTTATTAATAATCTATTTTGAAGTTTTGGACTAATTCACCCCCCCTCTTAATCTCATTGAATGTTTAACAATTAATATCAGAGAATTTGTTCCTCTTTGGAAAGCTTATTCGCTTGAGGTAGATCTAGAGATGGTGTAGGACCTTCATGTTAAAGCATCAGTGTTTGATGGAACAAACTTTACTTATTGGAAGGAAAGAATGGAGTCTTACTTGGAAGCATTATAGAATGGAATCTAGAAAATTATTTATATAGGTTATCAACGCCCTCAAAATGAACCATCAACTTTGGATGAAGCTAAGGATCAAGAGACAAATGCAAAAGCTATAACAATACTTAATTGTTCTCTTAGTGATGAAGTATTTGGCAAGGTAAAAGGAATGAAATAAGCTAAGGGAATATGAAACAAGTTGTGTTATACATATGAAGGTGATCCAAAGACCCAACAAACAAGACTTTTGAACCTAAAACAAAAATTTGAAGGTTTCAAAATGGTTGATGACGGAAGTGTTGAGAGATACATACATAGAGTAAATGATACCACAGAGGCTATCCGAGCTATTGGTGGAGTGCTAGAAGAAAGTGATGTCATCATAAAGATCTTGTTTACATTGACCAAACCCTGCAAACTGAAGAAGTGTGTAATTAAAGAATGTCATGACTTGAATAGTTACTCAATTGATTATCTTATCAGAACATTGTCTGCCTATGAAGTTAGAGAGATGGAAGATATAAAACGGTAGACATACCTGATACCGGGAGTAAACTAAGAGGAAGGGGTGAATTAGTTTACCATCAAAAATCAGAACTAATGCATATCAAAACCATGAAACCGAAGCATAAAGAAACCAACACAATGAAGCATAGAACGTGAAATCACAGTACACACAACACCAATATTTTGACGTGGAAAACCTGGTAAAGGGGAAAACCATGGTGGGAAACCCTACCCACAATCAGATAATACTTCTATAGTAGTATGTGAAATTACAATGGGGATTGCACTTGTAATTGGGCCAACCACCTAGAGCTCATTGCTCATCACAAAAATAAGTCTTGCTGACTTACAAAAACATCATACTACGATTCAGAAAGAATGAACTGTGAAAGTATCATCTCTTAATGCTTAATACAGTTTCGGTTAAGCACAGATGTCTTCCCTACAATACAAAAACCTTCACCTAATGATATATCACTTGTTCACACATAAACCTTCCTCTGATAATGTAGACATAACCATCGATCCCATCCACCCATCGATATCCAAATTACATGAATAAGTCACCTATAAATAAAGATCATCAACCTTATTGACAAGATCAACTAAACCCTAAACCCATAATAACAAAAATTACATTACACGGTATCACCGGACCAATATTATGATTTACATTATATAGCATGGACCTAAATCAAGTAACCAAACAATTCCATCTGCCAGAAATTCTGCTAATACCATAATCCAACACGCTTCATCAACTGGTAGAAACCCTTAGTGAAGTAACACACAAAGTCTAATTGGATCCAAATAGAACCACCATAACAACACGCCAACCAATGCAAAGTTACCAAACACTTGGAATATAATTAATAAGCACCTTCAACATGATATAAACCAATTCTATAAGTTGGACCAAAATCATCTGATCAAAACACCAAATATCACTTACCGATAAAGCTAACCAGTGTCAGGAAATGCCAACCAAGAACATAAGCGATAGTTACCGAAGCACCAAAACATGAACCAACAGAATATGGAAAACAAATAACCATCAAGAGTAAGCATCCAAAACCAATTCCAGAGATCTGATCATATCGGATCAAAATCATAGCCAAAACCAAGATGATCACCAAGACTAATCGGGATAGGTCCAACTGGGATAGCCTCCAACCGGGATACAGTGTTGACATCAATGACAATATTTAACTAAATCCAGTATATTGCCAACAATATCCCCCTTTGGTATTGATGGCAACACTGAATGTGAAGAACATCCAAGTGCCAAGGAATGCCAACAATCTCCCTCGAAGATATGACTGATTTTCACATGAATGCCACCTCTCCCCCTTTGACATCAATGGCAAAGGATGGATACCAAGTCAAAAATATTTAACCAAACAGTTGACTACTCCTCTTGAGTAGTATCATCATCTCATCAACCCGGATCAAAGAAAATATCTGATAAGCTTACCGGATTGATGCATTCTTGCATCTGTCTCTTCTAGAGGGTTGGTAACCCCCAACTAATCTCTAAGATATTCAAGAGTATCTTTTGGCAATAGTTTAGTTGGAGTATCTGCAATCTACTCCTTAGTAGGTACATAAACCAATCTGACTTCCTTTGCTTCAACCTTTTCCTTCAAGAAATTGTACCTTATAGAAATGTGTTTTGATTTGGAATGAATACCGAATTCTTTGACATATCAATAGCAGTAGTACTATCACAGTGAATAACAATAGGCTCATCATAACTTACCCTCATATCTTTTAACATTTGTTTCATCCATAAAATCTAAGTACAGTTGGTAGCAGCAGCTACATATTCTGCTTTAGTAGTAGATAATGAAGTACATGATTGTTTCTTGCTAAGCCATGAAACCAGCTTCTTCACAAGAAATAATGCACTCGGTAGTACTCTTCCTATCATCCACATCTCCTGCCCAATCAGAATCTATATATGCACATAATCTGAATTCACCATTCTTCGAATACCATAACCCAAGGTCTGTTGTACCTACCAAATACCTGAACATCCTCTTAATAGAAATATCATGAGTTTCTCTAGGGTCTGACTGAAATCTAGAAGTAATACAAATAGAATTCATAATATCAAGTATAGTCTGAGTTAAGTACAGCAATCCACCAATCATTGATTTGCTTCTACTTGGATTCACTTTAGGGTATTCATCATCCTTTGACAATTTGCAACTGATTATCATAGGAGTACCGACATGTTTGGAATTCTCAAGTCCAAATTTCTTAAGTAACTCCTTCACATACTTAGTTTGACAATTGAAAATACCTTTATCAGTCTGAGGAATCTGCAAACCTAAGAAAAATTTCATCTCACCAATCATAGACATTTCAAATTCATTCTTGATATCATCAGCGAATTTCTTGCATAGACTATCTTCTCCTCCAAAAATGATATCATCCACAAAGACTTCAATGATCAGTATTTCATCATGCTCAATTTTGTAATATAGGTTACTATCAATATTACCTTTACTAAAACCAAGCTTAGAAAGATATTTGTCTAATCTAGCATGCCATGCCCTAGGGGCTTGTTTCAATCCATATAAAGCTTTCTTCAATCTGCAAACCATGTCCTTGTCTTTTGATAAGAAAATCCATCAGGTTGCCCAATGTAGACTTCATCTTCAAGATCTACATTTAGAAATGCACATTTGACATCCATCTGATATACTTTATAGTTATTGTGTGCAGCATAAGCAAGAAAAAGTCTTACCGCTTCAATTTTGCAATCGAGGCATAAGTCTCACCATAATCAACTCCTTCTTCCTGTGAATAACCTTTACAAACCAATCTAGCTTTTCTCCTCATAATTTGACCTTCCTCATTCAATTTATTCCTGTAAACCCATTTAGTTCCAATAATGTTCTTGGCTTTAGGTCTAGGAACTAGTTCTCATGTCTTATTCTTTTCAATTTGATCTAATTCTTCTTCCATTGCTTTTATCCAATTTTCATCTTTACTTTCTTCAATAAATGATTCTGGTTCAATTTGAGAAATCAAACATACCTCTTCAGTAGCTAGCCTTCTCCTAATCATCACACCTTTGCTTTTATCTCCAATGATCTGATCTTCAGAATGATTTAGTTTCACATAATTGAGAGTCTTGGAATTTTCTTGATTTACTGACTCTTTCTGATGTTCCTATGTCACATTTGAATTTTCTGATGTTACCAAAGTGACAAGCTCATTATTTAGAGTAGCTCCATGCATTACCAATTCATCTTATAAATTCATCTTCCGGTCCACAGTCATATGATCTGATTTGATTACTGCCATGTTCATCCACCTTGATATTTATGCTCTATGTTATCCTATTCAATCTTTTGTTATAACATTTATATGCTTTTCTCTTAGTAGAATAACCCAAAAATATTCCTTCATCACTTATAGGATCAAATTTTACTAATGAATCATCTCTTCTAATGTAACATTTACTTCCAAAAATTTTGAAATATCTAACTGTAGGAGTATGACCAAACCATAATTCATATGGAGTCTTACCGGTATCACTTTTTATGTGTACTCTGTTGAAAGTGTATACAGTTGTATTGACAGCTTCCCTCCAATAAATATAAGATAATTTAGCTTATGTCATCATATTCCTTGCCGCATCCAATATGGTTATATTCTTCCTCTCCACCAATCCATTTTGTTGTGCAGAAAGTTGTCTTCTGATTCCATTCTTCTAGCAAAACTTGTTGAATTCACTAGATGTAAACTCACCGCCTTGATCTGATCTCAAACACTTTATCTTCAGTCTTGTCTCAGTCTCAATCATAGATTTAAAGATTTTGAATTTCTCAACAGCTTCGGATTTTTCTTTAAAAAATGCTACCCACATCATTCTAGAATAATCATCAATAAGTAACATAAAGTATCTATCTCCTTGAAAACTTTTAGTCCTTGCCGGTCTACATAGATTAGTATGAATAAGATCTTCATTAGATTTATCATGTATGCTTCTAAAAGAAGTTCTGACTTGCTTACCCATTTGACATTCTCTACATACCAGATTATGAGGTTTGACAGTTTTGGACAAATCTCTGACAGTCTGTGTTGAACTGATCTTCACTATGAAATCAAAATTTACATGACACATCCTCTTATACCATAACCAACTTTCATCAATCTGAGCAATCAAGCAAGATTTCTCACCAAAGTTCAAATGAAAGATGTTTCCATTGGTCTAAGTTCCGGAAGCAAATTCCAATCCAGATCTATTGATGATCTTACATTTTTCATCCTTGAAATGTAAATGAAATCCTCTATCCATAATCTAACCTACACTTAAAAGATTATGCTTTAAGCCTTCAACATAATAAACATTATCAGTTTTAGTCTTACCATCCAATGATATTGTTCTCTTGCCTTTGATCCTACATTCCTTGTTGTCTCCAAATCTGACTAATTTGCCATCAAATTCTTGTAGTGATAGAAATTTTCTCTTGTCACCAGTCATGTGATGTGAACATCCACTGTCTATAATCCATTCATCATTTTCTTCAATTTTAGTAGCTAAAACCTTTTCCTCAATATGAGTTGTTCCAATGACAGGTTCCGAAGAATCATCCTTGATAGCAATAAAAACCTAGTCCTTACCGGAGGAAGCTCCATTATCGGTTCCACTCACAGGTTCATCATCATCATCATTAGTAATACCAAAATCATCATCACCAGCATAATAGCATGATTTATCCTTATTCCTTATGAATCTAGGTATGTTCTGATATTCCGAATTAGGCTTATAACTCTTCACAAATATTTCATGATTCCTAGCAGCTCTTTCAGGGCATCTAGAAGCAAAATGACCAATCATATTGCATGAAAAACATTTAAAAGGGACTTTTCCTTCATACTTACTTCCAGTTGGTCCTTTAGGAATTCTTCTAGCAGTCAGGGCTTCCAACTCTTGAAGTTCTCCTTCTTCTCTTTCAATATCCTCCATATCTTTAGCATACATCTCCTTCCAATCTATCTTCTTCTTACCAGAGGCAGATGCTTTAAATGTCGTCTCAGTTTTAGTAGCACTCTGATCTCCAAGTGCCTCAAGCTCAAAAGAAGTCGATTTTCCAAGCAGTGTATCTTTGGTAACAGGGGTACTTGACATTGTCCATAGTTCATTGATTGTAGTAGCCTTCATCTTATAAGCTGAAGGTAGAACTCTCAGAACCTTTGACAATATCTCATCCTTACTAACCGATCCACCACAGCATTTGATTCCCATAACAATCTCATTTACTCTATCCGTGAAAGTGTTGGCATTTGCATGAATATTGCATTAATGATATGTTATGTTGTCATTGATGTCAATTAAATCGGTAATGGTATTTATGATATTGTTGATATTGTTGTTATTATTGATATTAGCTTGTAACCAGTAGGAAGAGCTTTGAGGAAGATATTGTAAACCGGTATGTTATTTTGTCAGTGGAACCAGTAAACCGGTGTATAAGGTTAAACCCTTTTCTATGCAATGTAATCGGTAAACCCTACCAGTTTTTTTGTTAAACCCTAACCGATCAAGTTTGTTGGTTTAAGATCTAATGATGAGCAGTAATGATGGAGACACATGTGAACATTGAATGAGGATTAGTTCAGATTGTTTTTGGCATGTTTGTTTGTTTGATTGATTGTCTAGGGAATGAGAAAAGTTGATTGCATCTAATGCATAGCGCGTGATGAGTTACAAAGTCTGATGAAGTGGTGATCATGGAGCAGTTGGAATTTTCTTGAAGAATATGAAAATATTGTTATGATTTCTAAAAGTCAAGATCGAACCGACTTGTTTGTAATCTCTATGAGAGAATTAGGTTTTGTTGTGTTACCGACCTAATTGATTTGTATTTAAGGTTGATGACGTTGTTTGTAAGAGTGTTGGCAAAATGTTGGCTAAAACTAGTTGAGTGTGTGGTTGCCTAATCGAAGAATGGATTTGTAGTTTGTGTAGAAGCAAATTGAAGCTTAAAAGGATCTGATCAAGCAAATGTAGTTCTATTCAGACAGATCAAAAAAACCTGTTGTTTTCTAACAATTATAGCAGAAGTGAAATCTTCTAATCGGGTAATCTCTAACAAGCTTGGTTACTTCTTAAATCCTCTAACAAGGTGGTCCATTAGCTTTGATTCTCAAACCCTCTACCGAGGTTACTCCTAACAGGGTATTTTGCTTTTCATCAAGGCATTTTGTAAATCCCTTAACCAGGCGATTCCTAATAGAATCAGTTCTTAACAGGACTTATTATAAAAGCTTTAATGGGCTTGGCTCCTAATAGGGCAAACTTTAGAAGAGTTTAGATAGCTATACTTGTGAGTCTCATCTCACCATGGTTTTTACCTATTTGGGTTTTCCATGTATAAACATTTGTGTCAAGTGGTGAATGTTTTTGTCGTTATGATCTTATTTGTTGATTTGATTAATTTATGATAAGGCGTGATAACTAGAAGAATTGAGAGATTGAATATGTTGATATATGGTTAAGCATTTTGATGTTTACAAGATTGAAGTTGTTTACTGTTAATTTGTTATAACAGTTAATCGGTTGATGTTGAGTATTGATCTTGATAGTGAAAGTTTACTTTGTGAGTTTGAATTTGAGATTGGGAAGTTTGTATTAGTTTTTTCAGTATACTGATTCACCACCCCCACCCCCCCCTCTTAGTATTCTATCAAATACTTATACTTTCATCTTACCATCAATTGGTATCAGAGTATCTCAGGTCTTCTTTAACCTAAAAGCCTAACAGCTTGAGGAAAAGATCTTGTAGATCATGATGAAGAAAGAAGGTCTGAATTTCAACAAAGATAACTATAGGATATGGAGCGATAGAATGAATATTTACATTAATTATGGGAAGTCATATTGGGATCATGTAGAAACTAAGTATATTGTGCCTATTGAAACTCTAATTGATGATCTGAAGAAAGAACAGCAAGAAATTCATCAAGCATTGGAGGCTATTATCAGTTCTATGTCTGATGTTGAATATGTAGATGTTCATGGTCTTGAAACTACATATGAAGTATGGAAAAAACTTGAAGAGATTTATAGCGGTGATGAACATGTTAAGATTGCTAAAGAGCAGAGCCTAAGAGGAAAGTTTAATGAGATGAGAATGTCTGAAGGTGAGAATATCCAGCAGTATGGTCAAAGGATAAAAGAGATAGTTGGTAAAATAAAGAGTGCGGGAGGGAAATTGGAAGATGCCACAGTGATCAGTAAGGTACTGAGAACCCTGCTACCGGTCTATGCTATCCGAGTTGCAACTATTCAAGAGATGAAGTCCATTGACAAAACTAAGGTAACTCTTGA